>NC_134532.1:22764687-23082500 GCF_050624435.1 Tenrec ecaudatus
TTAGGTTATCAGAAATCATGCTTGAGTGCAGCAGTCACTTGTCTCCCTCTCCTTGACATACAGTGGTCCTTTATGTCACACTGCATGGGTCTTGTTTACACTTGTTTAGGGGAAACGCTGTGCTTCCATCAGGTCACAGTAGACTTGACAGTGACCAGAAGAACAGTGGTCTTCATTTAAATAATCTTATTAGCAATTGTCGTTCCTGTGTTTTAAATATCTTCAATTTTTCTGGGTTGGTTATTTGTGATCACTCAGCACATTCAAGGATTTTTTTTGTATTCCATGAAGTTTCCTCATTAATTCTCCTGGAATTCGCTCTTTATTCCTAATAACAGACCCCTTGCCTCCACATTTCAAGCTTAACTATGTTTAACAGTCTGTTTCCTTTATTCTAGGGACATTACTGTGTGCATGTCATCCTTTTTGAAGATACTATTTTACATTTAAAAACTATTTTCATTACAATGAGCTAACCAAACTTCAGTTCACAGTCTTCAACATTTATTATATATCCTTTGGGTAAACATAATGAATATACCAGAGAAGCAATAGTCTTTGGCATTCTAAGTGCCTCCATTGAAACATAGGGTAACTCCAAACTGAGCCTAGTGACCAAGAGGAACAACATTCTCTGACACAAGAAAATCATATAGTTAAAATAATGTGTTTTTTTCTCTTTTGTGAAATCCAAATGTAAGTATCATGTGGTAAGTGAATGAGAATTACAAGGGAAATTTCTGACAATGTACACTCATATTTAAATTTGTTTGGCTATCATTTCTCATATGGAAATAGGTACAACTGCCTGAACAATACCTTTGTGAAGTCTACATAATAATGAATACCATAAAAGGATCCCAAGGCTGAAGAGTTACAAAATTCAGTATTTAAATGGTGGTGTAACAGATCATCTGTGGGGAATGATTAATGACTTCACCTGCATTATAAATACACATACCACACAACACACTACTTCAGCTAATGAAAACATCTGGCGGACAAAATCAGCTCTAGTACTCTCCTAAAATGAAATATAGTTTGAAACCACGTGACGAAATAAGGCTGTGCTTCTGGTGAAGACAAGAATTCCAACGAGCATGGTCAAGAATAAGGAAAAAATGTTAGAGTGGCATAATTAACATCTGTATATTTCTAAGCAGTAGAGAAATTCCAAAATGGGAAGTAGAAAGCATATAAATCACAACATATGGGTCCATGCTTCCTGTGGTGAATTCTTCCACTTATGCCACTAGGTATTTAGATCACACATGAATAAAAATATGGGCATAATTCATGATTTCTGTTAGCCTGTCACCTGAATTTCCAAAGAGTGAAATAAATAACAAGAATCCTGTAGACGTGTGAAATAACTTAATGTCTTTTTAACAAAGTGAAATATGTATTGTGAACTTTACCTGGTTTGGGTGTGTGTACATGCTCAGGTGCTAACTCTGTATCAGGAGAAGCATCTTTGACAGTCTAATAGGAAATTAAAACAAAGAGTATTAACAAATAAGGTACACAACCTGCAGTCTTAACTTAAGATAAAAATGTGGAAGTTTTACATAAAATTATTACCTTCAGATGCATAGATTTCATCATAGAACCTAAAGGGCACAAAGGACATAATCAACTGGGTGAAAATACGGCAAAAACTGGTCACACACAGGCATGAGGAATGAAGATCAAGCTGAATCCTCATACTGGGCCATAGGAATGTGTAACTTGTATGTTTGGGAGTGGCTGTTTAGTTCATTGGTAGAAAAAGAAACATAAACAAACCTGAATCCATCTGGAAATACTGAAGAAATCATAGGAACATAGGATAAGTAAACATGGCAAGAAGATTTAAAGAGAGATTCTGGTTTAATCACAGCAACTGAAAGCAAAAGTGTCCCTAAGCCAATGTGGGCATGCTGATTGATGGAGACAAAGGTGCTCTCTAAGCTGAGGAGCACATCATGACCCTGAGAAAAAGGGCGACAAATATAGTGGGCGTATGAAAACTAAGCTAACGGTACACTTAGGGAAAGATGGCATAGCTGAAGGGCACAAGTGAGAGTGAACACTTAATGAACACAGACATAATCTTACCCACCCAAAGCCCACTGCCATGGAGTCAAGTCTGACTCATAGCAAGAGGATCCCCAAGGCTGGACACGATTCTGGGCACAGTTAACCCGATGTTTCTCCTGTGGTGCAGCTAGTGGCTTTAGGACTTCCAGATAAACCTCTGACGGGCTGAAATTTACTCCACAGTGCCACCAGGGCTCTGTAGGCTTACTTACAGAACTAGTTAAATTTAGCCCATTAAATCTACATAAAGTAAAACACATTGGATGCAATGAATCGAGAAAATGCAGAGAGTAGCAGTATACAAAAGGATTAGCCCTATATCACTATTCAGCGCTACAGCATCATTTATAATTAAGAATATCTGAAAACTATTTATTCAGTGTTGTTATTTTTTTCTGTTTCTATGGATTGATTAAAACTCATAAGGAACGTAAAACCAGGACTAAGAGGGATTTCACGTTGTAATTGTTTGTTTACAGATTTATACGACTTGTGACTGTGGTGGCACTGATGGCTTCCAATTGCTCACCAGCCAATTAGCAGCCAGCACTTTGAACCCCTGTGAAACAAGGGCTCCTGTAAACATTGAAAACAAAGATGTGCGTATTATAAGGCGATAGAGGACATCGTTGATGCAGAGCACGCGACCTCCATATCGAAGTTTCAAGGATTCTCTGTAAATGGACAGCAGCATTGAGAATGATGCAAACTGACAGGAAGTCATTCAGCATTTCTCTTCATAAGCTGTGAGTCTGTTTACAACGGAATACATTAGTATTTAAGCACCTAATTTCAGACAAAAGCAATTGAGAAATCAGTAGTACTGTGTCCCTGTGGGCCATCTATAAAACTCTACCTAATGTGCGCCTCCAGTCCCAGAGTTTGACAATTTACCCACCGTTTAGCATGTACTCTCAAGTATATATCTGCCTTTTGCTACCCTACAAGAAAAAACGCCTCCAAACAGTCCTTGAAATCTACTTGCTGCTTTGGTTGGATGAAGAAAGGAAATACCTAGGAAAAGACTGGTTGGGTTGTAGGTTACGTAAGAGAAGTCAACCCAAAGCGAAGTTTGCACAAAATGATTCTGGAAAGTCAGAAGTAGGCTGAAGCCAAGAGACTCTCTGATTGACTTCTCTGTGCTTGTTTACCTTTTCTGCTCTTTGGTACTTCTGATCTCTCTGCTTTATCCATGTTGTGGACCGTTGTGTCTTCTGTTACAAGCAGAACTTCAATATTGTCTCTTTCCTTTTCTTCTAAGGTCATCCTTCTACATTTTGTAGAGGTTGCTTGATTTGTGGTCTGTGATGGTGGCTTAAATGGATCTTGATCATCAACGTCGAGTTTCCTGGTACGTTCCTGACTCACCCGGGGGGAACCAGAGTCTGGAATATCGGAAGATATAATGTTCATTTACAAGAAGGTAAGTAATAACATAAATGTGACCAGCTTAGATAAACAGAAATCATGCTTGAGTGTAGCAGTCTCTTGTCTCCCTCTCCTTGACAAACAGTGGTGCTTTATGTCACACTGCATGGGGCATGTTGTACACTTGTTCTGGGGAAACGCTGTGCTTCCAACGAGTCACAGTAGACTTGACAGTGACCAGAAGCACAGTGGTCTTCATTGAGATAATCTTATTAGCAATTGTCGTTCCTGTTGTTTAAATATCTTCAATTTTTCTGGGTTACCTGTTTGTGATCACTCAGCACATTCAATGATTTATTTTGTGTTCCATGGAATTTCATTATAATCCTCCCAGAATTCGCTCTTTCTTCCTAATAACAGACCCCTTGCCTCCACATTTCAAGCTTAACTATGAATAGCAGTCTGTTTTCTTTATTCTAGAGACAATACTGTGTGCATGTCAGCATTTTTGAAGATAATATTTCATATTTTAAAACTATTTTCAATACAATGAGTTAACCTCACTTCAGTTCACAGTCTTCAACATTTATTACCTAACCTTTGTGTGAACATAATGAATATAAAAGAGAAGCAATAGTCTTTGGCATTCTAAGTGCTTCCATTTAAACATAGGGTAAGTCCAAACTGAGCCTAGTGACAAAGTAGAACAATATGCTCTGACACAAGAAAATCATATAGTCAAAATAAGGTTTTTTTGTCTTTTTGGAATTCCAAATATGAATATCATAACGGCAAGTGAAAGAGGATAACAAATGACATTTCTGAGAATGTACACTCATATTTACATTGGTTCGGCTACCATTTCTGATATGGAAATAGGTCCAACTCCCTGAACACAACCTTTGAGGAAATCTGTGTAATAATGAATACCATAAAAGGATCCCAAGGCTGAAGAGTTGTGAAATTCATTATGTCAATGGTTGTGTAACAGACCTTCTCTGGGGGATGATTAATGACTTCACCCGCATTATAAATACACATACGACACGCCACACTACTTCAGTTAATGAAAAGTTTTGGCTGACAAGATCAACTCTGGGACTCTACAAAAATGAAATAAAGTTGAAACACACATGAGGCAGAGTAAGGCTTTGCTTCTGGTGAAGACAAGAATCCCAATGAACATTGTCAAGCATTAGGAAAAAAAGTCTCAGAGTGCCATACTTCACATCTGCCATAAGGAACATCTGTATATTTCCAAGCAGTAGAGAAATTCCAAACTTGGGAAGTAGGAAGAATATAAATCACAAGATAGGAGTCCATGCTTCCTGTGGTGAATTCTTCCACTTATGCCGCTAGGTATTTAAATCACACATGAGTAACAATATGGGCATATTCATGATTTCTGTTAAGCCTGTCACCTAAATTTCCAAAAAGTGAAATAAGTAACAAGAATCCTGTAGACGTGTGAAATAACTTAATGTCTTTTTAACAAAGTGAAATATGTATTGTGAACTTTACCTGGTTTGGGTGTGTGTACATGCTCAGGTGCTAACTCTATATCAGGAGAAGCATCTTTGATAGCCTAAAAGGAAATTAAAACAAAGAGTATTAACAAATAAGGTAAACAACCTGTAGTCTTAACTTAAGATAAAAATGTGGAAGTTTTACATAAAATTATTACCTTCAGATGCATAGATTTCATCATAGAACCTAAAGGGCACAAAGGACATAATCAACTGGGTGAAAATACGGCAAAAACTGGTCACACACAGGCATGAGGAATGAAGATCAAGCTGAATCCTCATACTGGGCCATAGGTATGTGTAACTTGTATGTTTGGGAGTGGCTGTTTAGTTCATTGGTAGAAAAAGAAACATAAACAAACCTGAATCCATCTGGAAATACTGAAGAAATCATAGGAACATAGGATAAGTAAACATGGCAAGAAGATTTAAAAAGAGAGATTCTGGTTTTAATCACAGCAACTGAAAGCAAAAGTGTCCCTAAGTCAATGTGGGCATGCTGATTGATGGAGACAAAGGTGCTCTCTAAGCTGAGGAGCACATCATGACCCTGAGAAAAAGGGCGACAAATATAGTGGGCGTATGAAAACTAAGCTAACGGTACACTTAGGGAAAGATGGCATAGCTGAAGGGCACAAGTGAGAGTGAACACTTAATGAACACAGACATAATCTTACCCACCCAAAGCCCACTGCCATGGAGTCAAGTCTGACTCATAGCAAGAGGATCCCCAAGGCTGGACACGATTCTGGGCACAGTTAACCCGATGTTTCTCCTGTGGTGCAGCTAGTGGCTTTAGGACTTCCAGATAAACCTCTGACGGGCTGAAATTTACTCCACAGTGCCACCAGGGCTCTGTAGGCTTACTTACAGGACTAGTTAAATTTAGCCCATTAAATCTACATAAAGTAAAACACATTGGATGCAATGAATCGAGAAAATGCAGAGAGTAGCAGTATACAAAAGGATTAGCCCTATATCACTATTCAGCGCTACAGCATCATTTATAATTAAGAATATCTGAAAACTATTTATTCAGTGTTGTTATTTTTTTCTGTTTCTATGGATTGATTGAAACTCATAGGGAACGTAAAACCAGGACTAAGAGGGATTTCACGTTGTAATTGTTTGTTTACAGATTTATACGACTTGTGACTGTGGTGGCACTGATGGCTTCCAATTGCTCACCAGCCAATTAGCAGCCAGCACTTTGAGCCCCTGTGAAACAAGGGCTCCTGTAATCATTGAAAACAAAGATGTGCGTATTATAAGGCGATAGAGGACATCGTTAACGCAGAGCACGCGAACTCCATATCGAAGTTTCAAGGATTCTCTGTAAATGGACAGCAGCATTGAGAATGATGCAAACTGACAGGAAGTCATTCAGCATTTCTCTTCATAAGCTGTGAGTCTGTTTACAACGGAATACATTAGTATTTAAGCACCTAATTTCAGACAAAAGCAATTGAGAAGTCAGTAGTACTGTGTCCCTGTGGGCCATCTATAAAACTCTACCTAATGTGCGCCTCCAGTCCCAGAGTTTGACAATTTACCCACCGTTTAGCATGTACTCTCAAGTATATATCTGCTTTTTGCTGCCCTACAAGAAAGAACGCCTCCAAACAGTCCTTGAAATCTACTTGCTGCTTTGGTTGCATGAAGAAAGGAAATACCTAGGAAAAGACTGGTTGGGTTGTAGGTTACGTAAGAGAAGTCAACCCAAAGCGAAGTTTGCACAAAATGATTCTGGAAAGTCAGAAGTAGGCTGAAGCCAAGAGACTCTCTGATTGACTTCTCTGTGCTTGTTTACCTTTTCTGCTCTTTGGTACTTCTGATCTCTCTGCTTTATCCATGTTGTGGACCGTTGTGTCTTCTGTTACAAGCAGAACTTCAATATTGTCTCTTTCCTTTTCTTCTAAGGTCATCCTTCTACATTTTGTAGAGGTTGCTTGATTTGTGGTCTGTGATGGTGGCTTAAATGGATCTTGATCATCAACGTCGAGTTTCCTGGTACGTTCCTGACTCACCCGGGGGGAACCAGAGTCTGGAATATCGGAAGATATAATGTTCATTTACAAGAAGGTAAGTAATAACATAAATGTGACCAGCTTAGATAAACAGAAATCATGCTTGAGTGTAGCAGTCTCTTGTCTCCCTCTCCTTGACAAACAGTGGTGCTTTATGTCACACTGCATGGGGCATGTTGTACACTTGTTCTGGGGAAACGCTGTGCTTCCAACGAGTCACAGTAGACTTGACAGTGACCAGAAGCACAGTGGTCTTCATTGAGATAATCTTATTAGCAATTGTCGTTCCTGTTGTTTAAATATCTTCAATTTTTCTGGGTTACCTGTTTGTGATCACTCAGCACATTCAATGATTTATTTTGTGTTCCATGGAATTTCATTATAATCCTCCCAGAATTCGCTCTTTCTTCCTAATAACAGACCCCTTGCCTCCACATTTCAAGCTTAACTATGAATAGCAGTCTGTTTTCTTTATTCTAGAGACAATACTGTGTGCATGTCAGCATTTTTGAAGATAATATTTCATATTTTAAAACTATTTTCAATACAATGAGTTAACCTCACTTCAGTTCACAGTCTTCAACATTTATTACCTAACCTTTGTGTGAACATAATGAATATAAAAGAGAAGCAATAGTCTTTGGCATTCTAAGTGCTTCCATTTAAACATAGGGTAAGTCCAAACTGAGCCTAGTGACAAAGTAGAACAATATGCTCTGACACAAGAAAATCATATAGTCAAAATAAGGTTTTTTTGTCTTTTTGGAATTCCAAATATGAATATCATAACGGCAAGTGAAAGAGGATAACAAATGACATTTCTGAGAATGTACACTCATATTTACATTGGTTCGGCTACCATTTCTGATATGGAAATAGGTCCAACTCCCTGAACACAACCTTTGAGGAAATCTGTGTAATAATGAATACCATAAAAGGATCCCAAGGCTGAAGAGTTGTGAAATTCATTATGTCAATGGTTGTGTAACAGACCTTCTCTGGGGGATGATTAATGACTTCACCCGCATTATAAATACACATACGACACGCCACACTACTTCAGTTAATGAAAAGTTTTGGCTGACAAGATCAACTCTGGGACTCTACAAAAATGAAATAAAGTTGAAACACACATGAGGCAGAGTAAGGCTTTGCTTCTGGTGAAGACAAGAATCCCAATGAACATTGTCAAGCATTAGGAAAAAAAGTCTCAGAGTGCCATACTTCACATCTGCCATAAGGAACATCTGTATATTTCCAAGCAGTAGAGAAATTCCAAACTTGGGAAGTAGGAAGAATATAAATCACAAGATAGGAGTCCATGCTTCCTGTGGTGAATTCTTCCACTTATGCCGCTAGGTATTTAAATCACACATGAGTAACAATATGGGCATATTCATGATTTCTGTTAAGCCTGTCACCTAAATTTCCAAAAAGTGAAATAAGTAACAAGAATCCTGTAGACGTGTGAAATAACTTAATGTCTTTTTAACAAAGTGAAATATGTATTGTGAACTTTACCTGGTTTGGGTGTGTGTACATGCTCAGGTGCTAACTCTATATCAGGAGAAGCATCTTTGATAGCCTAAAAGGAAATTAAAACAAAGAGTATTAACAAATAAGGTAAACAACCTGTAGTCTTAACTTAAGATAAAAATGTGGAAGTTTTACATAAAATTATTACCTTCAGATGCATAGATTTCATCATAGAACCTAAAGGGCACAAAGGACATAATCAACTGGGTGAAAATACGGCAAAAACTGGTCACACACAGGCATGAGGAATGAAGATCAAGCTGAATCCTCATACTGGGCCATAGGTATGTGTAACTTGTATGTTTGGGAGTGGCTGTTTAGTTCATTGGTAGAAAAAGAAACATAAACAAACCTGAATCCATCTGGAAATACTGAAGAAATCATAGGAACATAGGATAAGTAAACATGGCAAGAAGATTTAAAAAGAGAGATTCTGGTTTTAATCACAGCAACTGAAAGCAAAAGTGTCCCTAAGTCAATGTGGGCATGCTGATTGATGGAGACAAAGGTGCTCTCTAAGCTGAGGAGCACATCATGACCCTGAGAAAAAGGGCGACAAATATAGTGGGCGTATGAAAACTAAGCTAACGGTACACTTAGGGAAAGATGGCATAGCTGAAGGGCACAAGTGAGAGTGAACACTTAATGAACACAGACATAATCTTACCCACCCAAAGCCCACTGCCATGGAGTCAAGTCTGACTCATAGCAAGAGGATCCCCAAGGCTGGACACGATTCTGGGCACAGTTAACCCGATGTTTCTCCTGTGGTGCAGCTAGTGGCTTTAGGACTTCCAGATAAACCTCTGACGGGCTGAAATTTACTCCACAGTGCCACCAGGGCTCTGTAGGCTTACTTACAGGACTAGTTAAATTTAGCCCATTAAATCTACATAAAGTAAAACACATTGGATGCAATGAATCGAGAAAATGCAGAGAGTAGCAGTATACAAAAGGATTAGCCCTATATCACTATTCAGCGCTACAGCATCATTTATAATTAAGAATATCTGAAAACTATTTATTCAGTGTTGTTATTTTTTTCTGTTTCTATGGATTGATTGAAACTCATAGGGAACGTAAAACCAGGACTAAGAGGGATTTCACGTTGTAATTGTTTGTTTACAGATTTATACGACTTGTGACTGTGGTGGCACTGATGGCTTCCAATTGCTCACCAGCCAATTAGCAGCCAGCACTTTGAGCCCCTGTGAAACAAGGGCTCCTGTAATCATTGAAAACAAAGATGTGCGTATTATAAGGCGATAGAGGACATCGTTAACGCAGAGCACGCGAACTCCATATCGAAGTTTCAAGGATTCTCTGTAAATGGACAGCAGCATTGAGAATGATGCAAACTGACAGGAAGTCATTCAGCATTTCTCTTCATAAGCTGTGAGTCTGTTTACAACGGAATACATTAGTATTTAAGCACCTAATTTCAGACAAAAGCAATTGAGAAGTCAGTAGTACTGTGTCCCTGTGGGCCATCTATAAAACTCTACCTAATGTGCGCCTCCAGTCCCAGAGTTTGACAATTTACCCACCGTTTAGCATGTACTCTCAAGTATATATCTGCTTTTTGCTGCCCTACAAGAAAGAACGCCTCCAAACAGTCCTTGAAATCTACTTGCTGCTTTGGTTGCATGAAGAAAGGAAATACCTAGGAAAAGACTGGTTGGGTTGTAGGTTACGTAAGAGAAGTCAACCCAAAGCGAAGTTTGCACAAAATGATTCTGGAAAGTCAGAAGTAGGCTGAAGCCAAGAGACTCTCTGATTGACTTCTCTGTGCTTGTTTACCTTTTCTGCTCTTTGGTACTTCTGATCTCTCTGCTTTATCCATGTTGTGGACCGTTGTGTCTTCTGTTACAAGCAGAACTTCAATATTGTCTCTTTCCTTTTCTTCTAAGGTCATCCTTCTACATTTTGTAGAGGTTGCTTGATTTGTGGTCTGTGATGGTGGCTTAAATGGATCTTGATCATCAACGTCGAGTTTCCTGGTACGTTCCTGACTCACCCGGGGGGAACCAGAGTCTGGAATATCGGAAGATATAATGTTCATTTACAAGAAGGTAAGTAATAACATAAATGTGACCAGCTTAGATAAACAGAAATCATGCTTGAGTGTAGCAGTCTCTTGTCTCCCTCTCCTTGACAAACAGTGGTGCTTTATGTCACACTGCATGGGGCATGTTGTACACTTGTTCTGGGGAAACGCTGTGCTTCCAACGAGTCACAGTAGACTTGACAGTGACCAGAAGCACAGTGGTCTTCATTGAGATAATCTTATTAGCAATTGTCGTTCCTGTTGTTTAAATATCTTCAATTTTTCTGGGTTACCTGTTTGTGATCACTCAGCACATTCAATGATTTATTTTGTGTTCCATGGAATTTCATTATAATCCTCCCAGAATTCGCTCTTTCTTCCTAATAACAGACCCCTTGCCTCCACATTTCAAGCTTAACTATGAATAGCAGTCTGTTTTCTTTATTCTAGAGACAATACTGTGTGCATGTCAGCATTTTTGAAGATAATATTTCATATTTTAAAACTATTTTCAATACAATGAGTTAACCTCACTTCAGTTCACAGTCTTCAACATTTATTACCTAACCTTTGTGTGAACATAATGAATATAAAA
The DNA here is from genome assembly GCF_050624435.1 of Tenrec ecaudatus. Taxonomy (NCBI): domain Eukaryota; kingdom Metazoa; phylum Chordata; class Mammalia; order Afrosoricida; family Tenrecidae; genus Tenrec; species Tenrec ecaudatus. The sequence goes on from NC_134532.1 coordinate 22,775,866, forward strand.
GAGAAGCAATAGTCTTTGGCATTCTAAGTGCTTCCATTTAAACATAGGGTAAGTCCAAACTGAGCCTAGTGACAAAGTAGAACAATATGCTCTGACACAAGAAAATCATATAGTCAAAATAAGGTTTTTTTGTCTTTTTGGAATTCCAAATATGAATATCATAACGGCAAGTGAAAGAGGATAACAAATGACATTTCTGAGAATGTACACTCATATTTACATTGGTTCGGCTACCATTTCTGATATGGAAATAGGTCCAACTCCCTGAACACAACCTTTGAGGAAATCTGTGTAATAATGAATACCATAAAAGGATCCCAAGGCTGAAGAGTTGTGAAATTCATTATGTCAATGGTTGTGTAACAGACCTTCTCTGGGGGATGATTAATGACTTCACCCGCATTATAAATACACATACGACACGCCACACTACTTCAGTTAATGAAAAGTTTTGGCTGACAAGATCAACTCTGGGACTCTACAAAAATGAAATAAAGTTGAAACACACATGAGGCAGAGTAAGGCTTTGCTTCTGGTGAAGACAAGAATCCCAATGAACATTGTCAAGCATTAGGAAAAAAAGTCTCAGAGTGCCATACTTCACATCTGCCATAAGGAACATCTGTATATTTCCAAGCAGTAGAGAAATTCCAAACTTGGGAAGTAGGAAGAATATAAATCACAAGATAGGAGTCCATGCTTCCTGTGGTGAATTCTTCCACTTATGCCGCTAGGTATTTAAATCACACATGAGTAACAATATGGGCATATTCATGATTTCTGTTAAGCCTGTCACCTAAATTTCCAAAAAGTGAAATAAGTAACAAGAATCCTGTAGACGTGTGAAATAACTTAATGTCTTTTTAACAAAGTGAAATATGTATTGTGAACTTTACCTGGTTTGGGTGTGTGTACATGCTCAGGTGCTAACTCTATATCAGGAGAAGCATCTTTGATAGCCTAAAAGGAAATTAAAACAAAGAGTATTAACAAATAAGGTAAACAACCTGTAGTCTTAACTTAAGATAAAAATGTGGAAGTTTTACATAAAATTATTACCTTCAGATGCATAGATTTCATCATAGAACCTAAAGGGCACAAAGGACATAATCAACTGGGTGAAAATACGGCAAAAACTGGTCACACACAGGCATGAGGAATGAAGATCAAGCTGAATCCTCATACTGGGCCATAGGTATGTGTAACTTGTATGTTTGGGAGTGGCTGTTTAGTTCATTGGTAGAAAAAGAAACATAAACAAACCTGAATCCATCTGGAAATACTGAAGAAATCATAGGAACATAGGATAAGTAAACATGGCAAGAAGATTTAAAAAGAGAGATTCTGGTTTTAATCACAGCAACTGAAAGCAAAAGTGTCCCTAAGTCAATGTGGGCATGCTGATTGATGGAGACAAAGGTGCTCTCTAAGCTGAGGAGCACATCATGACCCTGAGAAAAAGGGCGACAAATATAGTGGGCGTATGAAAACTAAGCTAACGGTACACTTAGGGAAAGATGGCATAGCTGAAGGGCACAAGTGAGAGTGAACACTTAATGAACACAGACATAATCTTACCCACCCAAAGCCCACTGCCATGGAGTCAAGTCTGACTCATAGCAAGAGGATCCCCAAGGCTGGACACGATTCTGGGCACAGTTAACCCGATGTTTCTCCTGTGGTGCAGCTAGTGGCTTTAGGACTTCCAGATAAACCTCTGACGGGCTGAAATTTACTCCACAGTGCCACCAGGGCTCTGTAGGCTTACTTACAGGACTAGTTAAATTTAGCCCATTAAATCTACATAAAGTAAAACACATTGGATGCAATGAATCGAGAAAATGCAGAGAGTAGCAGTATACAAAAGGATTAGCCCTATATCACTATTCAGCGCTACAGCATCATTTATAATTAAGAATATCTGAAAACTATTTATTCAGTGTTGTTATTTTTTTCTGTTTCTATGGATTGATTGAAACTCATAGGGAACGTAAAACCAGGACTAAGAGGGATTTCACGTTGTAATTGTTTGTTTACAGATTTATACGACTTGTGACTGTGGTGGCACTGATGGCTTCCAATTGCTCACCAGCCAATTAGCAGCCAGCACTTTGAGCCCCTGTGAAACAAGGGCTCCTGTAATCATTGAAAACAAAGATGTGCGTATTATAAGGCGATAGAGGACATCGTTAACGCAGAGCACGCGAACTCCATATCGAAGTTTCAAGGATTCTCTGTAAATGGACAGCAGCATTGAGAATGATGCAAACTGACAGGAAGTCATTCAGCATTTCTCTTCATAAGCTGTGAGTCTGTTTACAACGGAATACATTAGTATTTAAGCACCTAATTTCAGACAAAAGCAATTGAGAAGTCAGTAGTACTGTGTCCCTGTGGGCCATCTATAAAACTCTACCTAATGTGCGCCTCCAGTCCCAGAGTTTGACAATTTACCCACCGTTTAGCATGTACTCTCAAGTATATATCTGCTTTTTGCTGCCCTACAAGAAAGAACGCCTCCAAACAGTCCTTGAAATCTACTTGCTGCTTTGGTTGCATGAAGAAAGGAAATACCTAGGAAAAGACTGGTTGGGTTGTAGGTTACGTAAGAGAAGTCAACCCAAAGCGAAGTTTGCACAAAATGATTCTGGAAAGTCAGAAGTAGGCTGAAGCCAAGAGACTCTCTGATTGACTTCTCTGTGCTTGTTTACCTTTTCTGCTCTTTGGTACTTCTGATCTCTCTGCTTTATCCATGTTGTGGACCGTTGTGTCTTCTGTTACAAGCAGAACTTCAATATTGTCTCTTTCCTTTTCTTCTAAGGCCATCCTTCTACATTTTGTAGAGGTTGCTTGATTTGTGGTCTGTGATGGTGGCTTAAATGGATCTTGATCATCAACGTCGAGTTTCCTGGTACGTTCCTGACTCACCCGGGGGGAACCAGAGTCTGGAATATCGGAAGATATAATGTTCATTTACAAGAAGGTAAGTAATAACATAAATGTGACCAGCTTAGATAAACAGAAATCATGCTTGAGTGTAGCAGTCTCTTGTCTCCCTCTCCTTGACAAACAGTGGTGCTTTATGTCACACTGCATGGGGCATGTTGTACACTTGTTCTGGGGAAACGCTGTGCTTCCAACGAGTCACAGTAGACTTGACAGTGACCAGAAGCACAGTGGTCTTCATTGAGATAATCTTATTAGCAATTGTCGTTCCTGTTGTTTAAATATCTTCAATTTTTCTGGGTTACCTGTTTGTGATCACTCAGCACATTCAATGATTTATTTTGTGTTCCATGGAATTTCATTATAATCCTCCCAGAATTCGCTCTTTCTTCCTAATAACAGACCCCTTGCCTCCACATTTCAAGCTTAACTATGAATAGCAGTCTGTTTTCTTTATTCTAGAGACAATACTGTGTGCATGTCAGCATTTTTGAAGATAATATTTCATATTTTAAAACTATTTTCAATACAATGAGTTAACCTCACTTCAGTTCACAGTCTTCAACATTTATTACCTAACCTTTGTGTGAACATAATGAATATAAAAGAGAAGCAATAGTCTTTGGCATTCTAAGTGCTTCCATTTAAACATAGGGTAAGTCCAAACTGAGCCTAGTGACAAAGTAGAACAATATGCTCTGACACAAGAAAATCATATAGTCAAAATAAGGTTTTTTTGTCTTTTTGGAATTCCAAATATGAATATCATAACGGCAAGTGAAAGAGGATAACAAATGACATTTCTGAGAATGTACACTCATATTTACATTGGTTCGGCTACCATTTCTGATATGGAAATAGGTCCAACTCCCTGAACACAACCTTTGAGGAAATCTGTGTAATAATGAATACCATAAAAGGATCCCAAGGCTGAAGAGTTGTGAAATTCATTATGTCAATGGTTGTGTAACAGACCTTCTCTGGGGGATGATTAATGACTTCACCCGCATTATAAATACACATACGACACGCCACACTACTTCAGTTAATGAAAAGTTTTGGCTGACAAGATCAACTCTGGGACTCTACAAAAATGAAATAAAGTTGAAACACACATGAGGCAGAGTAAGGCTTTGCTTCTGGTGAAGACAAGAATCCCAATGAACATTGTCAAGCATTAGGAAAAAAAGTCTCAGAGTGCCATACTTCACATCTGCCATAAGGAACATCTGTATATTTCCAAGCAGTAGAGAAATTCCAAACTTGGGAAGTAGGAAGAATATAAATCACAAGATAGGAGTCCATGCTTCCTGTGGTGAATTCTTCCACTTATGCCGCTAGGTATTTAAATCACACATGAGTAACAATATGGGCATATTCATGATTTCTGTTAAGCCTGTCACCTAAATTTCCAAAAAGTGAAATAAGTAACAAGAATCCTGTAGACGTGTGAAATAACTTAATGTCTTTTTAACAAAGTGAAATATGTATTGTGAACTTTACCTGGTTTGGGTGTGTGTACATGCTCAGGTGCTAACTCTATATCAGGAGAAGCATCTTTGATAGCCTAAAAGGAAATTAAAACAAAGAGTATTAACAAATAAGGTAAACAACCTGTAGTCTTAACTTAAGATAAAAATGTGGAAGTTTTACATAAAATTATTACCTTCAGATGCATAGATTTCATCATAGAACCTAAAGGGCACAAAGGACATAATCAACTGGGTGAAAATACGGCAAAAACTGGTCACACACAGGCATGAGGAATGAAGATCAAGCTGAATCCTCATACTGGGCCATAGGTATGTGTAACTTGTATGTTTGGGAGTGGCTGTTTAGTTCATTGGTAGAAAAAGAAACATAAACAAACCTGAATCCATCTGGAAATACTGAAGAAATCATAGGAACATAGGATAAGTAAACATGGCAAGAAGATTTAAAAAGAGAGATTCTGGTTTTAATCACAGCAACTGAAAGCAAAAGTGTCCCTAAGTCAATGTGGGCATGCTGATTGATGGAGACAAAGGTGCTCTCTAAGCTGAGGAGCACATCATGACCCTGAGAAAAAGGGCGACAAATATAGTGGGCGTATGAAAACTAAGCTAACGGTACACTTAGGGAAAGATGGCATAGCTGAAGGGCACAAGTGAGAGTGAACACTTAATGAACACAGACATAATCTTACCCACCCAAAGCCCACTGCCATGGAGTCAAGTCTGACTCATAGCAAGAGGATCCCCAAGGCTGGACACGATTCTGGGCACAGTTAACCCGATGTTTCTCCTGTGGTGCAGCTAGTGGCTTTAGGACTTCCAGATAAACCTCTGACGGGCTGAAATTTACTCCACAGTGCCACCAGGGCTCTGTAGGCTTACTTACAGGACTAGTTAAATTTAGCCCATTAAATCTACATAAAGTAAAACACATTGGATGCAATGAATCGAGAAAATGCAGAGAGTAGCAGTATACAAAAGGATTAGCCCTATATCACTATTCAGCGCTACAGCATCATTTATAATTAAGAATATCTGAAAACTATTTATTCAGTGTTGTTATTTTTTTCTGTTTCTATGGATTGATTGAAACTCATAGGGAACGTAAAACCAGGACTAAGAGGGATTTCACGTTGTAATTGTTTGTTTACAGATTTATACGACTTGTGACTGTGGTGGCACTGATGGCTTCCAATTGCTCACCAGCCAATTAGCAGCCAGCACTTTGAGCCCCTGTGAAACAAGGGCTCCTGTAATCATTGAAAACAAAGATGTGCGTATTATAAGGCGATAGAGGACATCGTTAACGCAGAGCACGCGAACTCCATATCGAAGTTTCAAGGATTCTCTGTAAATGGACAGCAGCATTGAGAATGATGCAAACTGACAGGAAGTCATTCAGCATTTCTCTTCATAAGCTGTGAGTCTGTTTACAACGGAATACATTAGTATTTAAGCACCTAATTTCAGACAAAAGCAATTGAGAAGTCAGTAGTACTGTGTCCCTGTGGGCCATCTATAAAACTCTACCTAATGTGCGCCTCCAGTCCCAGAGTTTGACAATTTACCCACCGTTTAGCATGTACTCTCAAGTATATATCTGCTTTTTGCTGCCCTACAAGAAAGAACGCCTCCAAACAGTCCTTGAAATCTACTTGCTGCTTTGGTTGCATGAAGAAAGGAAATACCTAGGAAAAGACTGGTTGGGTTGTAGGTTACGTAAGAGAAGTCAACCCAAAGCGAAGTTTGCACAAAATGATTCTGGAAAGTCAGAAGTAGGCTGAAGCCAAGAGACTCTCTGATTGACTTCTCTGTGCTTGTTTACCTTTTCTGCTCTTTGGTACTTCTGATCTCTCTGCTTTATCCATGTTGTGGACCGTTGTGTCTTCTGTTACAAGCAGAACTTCAATATTGTCTCTTTCCTTTTCTTCTAAGGTCATCCTTCTACATTTTGTAGAGGTTGCTTGATTTGTGGTCTGTGATGGTGGCTTAAATGGATCTTGATCATCAACGTCGAGTTTCCTGGTACGTTCCTGACTCACCCGGGGGGAACCAGAGTCTGGAATATCGGAAGATATAATGTTCATTTACAAGAAGGTAAGTAATAACATAAATGTGACCAGCTTAGATAAACAGAAATCATGCTTGAGTGTAGCAGTCTCTTGTCTCCCTCTCCTTGACAAACAGTGGTGCTTTATGTCACACTGCATGGGGCATGTTGTACACTTGTTCTGGGGAAACGCTGTGCTTCCAACGAGTCACAGTAGACTTGACAGTGACCAGAAGCACAGTGGTCTTCATTGAGATAATCTTATTAGCAATTGTCGTTCCTGTTGTTTAAATATCTTCAATTTTTCTGGGTTACCTGTTTGTGATCACTCAGCACATTCAATGATTTATTTTGTGTTCCATGGAATTTCATTATAATCCTCCCAGAATTCGCTCTTTCTTCCTAATAACAGACCCCTTGCCTCCACATTTCAAGCTTAACTATGAATAGCAGTCTGTTTTCTTTATTCTAGAGACAATACTGTGTGCATGTCAGCATTTTTGAAGATAATATTTCATATTTTAAAACTATTTTCAATACAATGAGTTAACCTCACTTCAGTTCACAGTCTTCAACATTTATTACCTAACCTTTGTGTGAACATAATGAATATAAAAGAGAAGCAATAGTCTTTGGCATTCTAAGTGCTTCCATTTAAACATAGGGTAAGTCCAAACTGAGCCTAGTGACAAAGTAGAACAATATGCTCTGACACAAGAAAATCATATAGTCAAAATAAGGTTTTTTTGTCTTTTTGGAATTCCAAATATGAATATCATAACGGCAAGTGAAAGAGGATAACAAATGACATTTCTGAGAATGTACACTCATATTTACATTGGTTCGGCTACCATTTCTGATATGGAAATAGGTCCAACTCCCTGAACACAACCTTTGAGGAAATCTGTGTAATAATGAATACCATAAAAGGATCCCAAGGCTGAAGAGTTGTGAAATTCATTATGTCAATGGTTGTGTAACAGACCTTCTCTGGGGGATGATTAATGACTTCACCCGCATTATAAATACACATACGACACGCCACACTACTTCAGTTAATGAAAAGTTTTGGCTGACAAGATCAACTCTGGGACTCTACAAAAATGAAATAAAGTTGAAACACACATGAGGCAGAGTAAGGCTTTGCTTCTGGTGAAGACAAGAATCCCAATGAACATTGTCAAGCATTAGGAAAAAAAGTCTCAGAGTGCCATACTTCACATCTGCCATAAGGAACATCTGTATATTTCCAAGCAGTAGAGAAATTCCAAACTTGGGAAGTAGGAAGAATATAAATCACAAGATAGGAGTCCATGCTTCCTGTGGTGAATTCTTCCACTTATGCCGCTAGGTATTTAAATCACACATGAGTAACAATATGGGCATATTCATGATTTCTGTTAAGCCTGTCACCTAAATTTCCAAAAAGTGAAATAAGTAACAAGAATCCTGTAGACGTGTGAAATAACTTAATGTCTTTTTAACAAAGTGAAATATGTATTGTGAACTTTACCTGGTTTGGGTGTGTGTACATGCTCAGGTGCTAACTCTATATCAGGAGAAGCATCTTTGATAGCCTAAAAGGAAATTAAAACAAAGAGTATTAACAAATAAGGTAAACAACCTGTAGTCTTAACTTAAGATAAAAATGTGGAAGTTTTACATAAAATTATTACCTTCAGATGCATAGATTTCATCATAGAACCTAAAGGGCACAAAGGACATAATCAACTGGGTGAAAATACGGCAAAAACTGGTCACACACAGGCATGAGGAATGAAGATCAAGCTGAATCCTCATACTGGGCCATAGGTATGTGTAACTTGTATGTTTGGGAGTGGCTGTTTAGTTCATTGGTAGAAAAAGAAACATAAACAAACCTGAATCCATCTGGAAATACTGAAGAAATCATAGGAACATAGGATAAGTAAACATGGCAAGAAGATTTAAAAAGAGAGATTCTGGTTTTAATCACAGCAACTGAAAGCAAAAGTGTCCCTAAGTCAATGTGGGCATGCTGATTGATGGAGACAAAGGTGCTCTCTAAGCTGAGGAGCACATCATGACCCTGAGAAAAAGGGCGACAAATATAGTGGGCGTATGAAAACTAAGCTAACGGTACACTTAGGGAAAGATGGCATAGCTGAAGGGCACAAGTGAGAGTGAACACTTAATGAACACAGACATAATCTTACCCACCCAAAGCCCACTGCCATGGAGTCAAGTCTGACTCATAGCAAGAGGATCCCCAAGGCTGGACACGATTCTGGGCACAGTTAACCCGATGTTTCTCCTGTGGTGCAGCTAGTGGCTTTAGGACTTCCAGATAAACCTCTGACGGGCTGAAATTTACTCCACAGTGCCACCAGGGCTCTGTAGGCTTACTTACAGGACTAGTTAAATTTAGCCCATTAAATCTACATAAAGTAAAACACATTGGATGCAATGAATCGAGAAAATGCAGAGAGTAGCAGTATACAAAAGGATTAGCCCTATATCACTATTCAGCGCTACAGCATCATTTATAATTAAGAATATCTGAAAACTATTTATTCAGTGTTGTTATTTTTTTCTGTTTCTATGGATTGATTGAAACTCATAGGGAACGTAAAACCAGGACTAAGAGGGATTTCATGTTGTAATTGTTTGTTTACAGATTTATACGACTTGTGACTGTGGTGGCACTGATGGCTTCCAATTGCTCACCAGCCAATTAGCAGCCAGCACTTTGAGCCCCTGTGAAACAAGGGCTCCTGTAATCATTGAAAACAAAGATGTGCGTATTATAAGGCGATAGAGGACATCGTTAACGCAGAGCACGCGAACTCCATATCGAAGTTTCAAGGATTCTCTGTAAATGGACAGCAGCATTGAGAATGATGCAAACTGACAGGAAGTCATTCAGCATTTCTCTTCATAAGCTGTGAGTCTGTTTACAACGGAATACATTAGTATTTAAGCACCTAATTTCAGACAAAAGCAATTGAGAAGTCAGTAGTACTGTGTCCCTGTGGGCCATCTATAAAACTCTACCTAATGTGCGCCTCCAGTCCCAGAGTTTGACAATTTACCCACCGTTTAGCATGTACTCTCAAGTATATATCTGCTTTTTGCTGCCCTACAAGAAAGAACGCCTCCAAACAGTCCTTGAAATCTACTTGCTGCTTTGGTTGCATGAAGAAAGGAAATACCTAGGAAAAGACTGGTTGGGTTGTAGGTTACGTAAGAGAAGTCAACCCAAAGCGAAGTTTGCACAAAATGATTCTGGAAAGTCAGAAGTAGGCTGAAGCCAAGAGACTCTCTGATTGACTTCTCTGTGCTTGTTTACCTTTTCTGCTCTTTGGTACTTCTGATCTCTCTGCTTTATCCATGTTGTGGACCGTTGTGTCTTCTGTTACAAGCAGAACTTCAATATTGTCTCTTTCCTTTTCTTCTAAGGCCATCCTTCTACATTTTGTAGAGGTTGCTTGATTTGTGGTCTGTGATGGTGGCTTAAATGGATCTTGATCATCAACGTCGAGTTTCCTGGTACGTTCCTGACTCACCCGGGGGGAACCAGAGTCTGGAATATCGGAAGATATAATGTTCATTTACAAGAAGGTAAGTAATAACATAAATGTGACCAGCTTAGATAAACAGAAATCATGCTTGAGTGTAGCAGTCTCTTGTCTCCCTCTCCTTGACAAACAGTGGTGCTTTATGTCACACTGCATGGGGCATGTTGTACACTTGTTCTGGGGAAACGCTGTGCTTCCAACGAGTCACAGTAGACTTGACAGTGACCAGAAGCACAGTGGTCTTCATTGAGATAATCTTATTAGCAATTGTCGTTCCTGTTGTTTAAATATCTTCAATTTTTCTGGGTTACCTGTTTGTGATCACTCAGCACATTCAATGATTTATTTTGTGTTCCATGGAATTTCATTATAATCCTCCCAGAATTCGCTCTTTCTTCCTAATAACAGACCCCTTGCCTCCACATTTCAAGCTTAACTATGAATAGCAGTCTGTTTTCTTTATTCTAGAGACAATACTGTGTGCATGTCAGCATTTTTGAAGATAATATTTCATATTTTAAAACTATTTTCAATACAATGAGTTAACCTCACTTCAGTTCACAGTCTTCAACATTTATTACCTAACCTTTGTGTGAACATAATGAATATAAAAGAGAAGCAATAGTCTTTGGCATTCTAAGTGCTTCCATTTAAACATAGGGTAAGTCCAAACTGAGCCTAGTGACAAAGTAGAACAATATGCTCTGACACAAGAAAATCATATAGTCAAAATAAGGTTTTTTTGTCTTTTTGGAATTCCAAATATGAATATCATAACGGCAAGTGAAAGAGGATAACAAATGACATTTCTGAGAATGTACACTCATATTTACATTGGTTCGGCTACCATTTCTGATATGGAAATAGGTCCAACTCCCTGAACACAACCTTTGAGGAAATCTGTGTAATAATGAATACCATAAAAGGATCCCAAGGCTGAAGAGTTGTGAAATTCATTATGTCAATGGTTGTGTAACAGACCTTCTCTGGGGGATGATTAATGACTTCACCCGCATTATAAATACACATACGACACGCCACACTACTTCAGTTAATGAAAAGTTTTGGCTGACAAGATCAACTCTGGGACTCTACAAAAATGAAATAAAGTTGAAACACACATGAGGCAGAGTAAGGCTTTGCTTCTGGTGAAGACAAGAATCCCAATGAACATTGTCAAGCATTAGGAAAAAAAGTCTCAGAGTGCCATACTTCACATCTGCCATAAGGAACATCTGTATATTTCCAAGCAGTAGAGAAATTCCAAACTTGGGAAGTAGGAAGAATATAAATCACAAGATAGGAGTCCATGCTTCCTGTGGTGAATTCTTCCACTTATGCCGCTAGGTATTTAAATCACACATGAGTAACAATATGGGCATATTCATGATTTCTGTTAAGCCTGTCACCTAAATTTCCAAAAAGTGAAATAAGTAACAAGAATCCTGTAGACGTGTGAAATAACTTAATGTCTTTTTAACAAAGTGAAATATGTATTGTGAACTTTACCTGGTTTGGGTGTGTGTACATGCTCAGGTGCTAACTCTATATCAGGAGAAGCATCTTTGATAGCCTAAAAGGAAATTAAAACAAAGAGTATTAACAAATAAGGTAAACAACCTGTAGTCTTAACTTAAGATAAAAATGTGGAAGTTTTACATAAAATTATTACCTTCAGATGCATAGATTTCATCATAGAACCTAAAGGGCACAAAGGACATAATCAACTGGGTGAAAATACGGCAAAAACTGGTCACACACAGGCATGAGGAATGAAGATCAAGCTGAATCCTCATACTGGGCCATAGGTATGTGTAACTTGTATGTTTGGGAGTGGCTGTTTAGTTCATTGGTAGAAAAAGAAACATAAACAAACCTGAATCCATCTGGAAATACTGAAGAAATCATAGGAACATAGGATAAGTAAACATGGCAAGAAGATTTAAAAAGAGAGATTCTGGTTTTAATCACAGCAACTGAAAGCAAAAGTGTCCCTAAGTCAATGTGGGCATGCTGATTGATGGAGACAAAGGTGCTCTCTAAGCTGAGGAGCACATCATGACCCTGAGAAAAAGGGCGACAAATATAGTGGGCGTATGAAAACTAAGCTAACGGTACACTTAGGGAAAGATGGCATAGCTGAAGGGCACAAGTGAGAGTGAACACTTAATGAACACAGACATAATCTTACCCACCCAAAGCCCACTGCCATGGAGTCAAGTCTGACTCATAGCAAGAGGATCCCCAAGGCTGGACACGATTCTGGGCACAGTTAACCCGATGTTTCTCCTGTGGTGCAGCTAGTGGCTTTAGGACTTCCAGATAAACCTCTGACGGGCTGAAATTTACTCCACAGTGCCACCAGGGCTCTGTAGGCTTACTTACAGGACTAGTTAAATTTAGCCCATTAAATCTACATAAAGTAAAACACATTGGATGCAATGAATCGAGAAAATGCAGAGAGTAGCAGTATACAAAAGGATTAGCCCTATATCACTATTCAGCGCTACAGCATCATTTATAATTAAGAATATCTGAAAACTATTTATTCAGTGTTGTTATTTTTTTCTGTTTCTATGGATTGATTGAAACTCATAGGGAACGTAAAACCAGGACTAAGAGGGATTTCACGTTGTAATTGTTTGTTTACAGATTTATACGACTTGTGACTGTGGTGGCACTGATGGCTTCCAATTGCTCACCAGCCAATTAGCAGCCAGCACTTTGAGCCCCTGTGAAACAAGGGCTCCTGTAATCATTGAAAACAAAGATGTGCGTATTATAAGGCGATAGAGGACATCGTTAACGCAGAGCACGCGAACTCCATATCGAAGTTTCAAGGATTCTCTGTAAATGGACAGCAGCATTGAGAATGATGCAAACTGACAGGAAGTCATTCAGCATTTCTCTTCATAAGCTGTGAGTCTGTTTACAACGGAATACATTAGTATTTAAGCACCTAATTTCAGACAAAAGCAATTGAGAAGTCAGTAGTACTGTGTCCCTGTGGGCCATCTATAAAACTCTACCTAATGTGCGCCTCCAGTCCCAGAGTTTGACAATTTACCCACCGTTTAGCATGTACTCTCAAGTATATATCTGCTTTTTGCTGCCCTACAAGAAAGAACGCCTCCAAACAGTCCTTGAAATCTACTTGCTGCTTTGGTTGCATGAAGAAAGGAAATACCTAGGAAAAGACTGGTTGGGTTGTAGGTTACGTAAGAGAAGTCAACCCAAAGCGAAGTTTGCACAAAATGATTCTGGAAAGTCAGAAGTAGGCTGAAGCCAAGAGACTCTCTGATTGACTTCTCTGTGCTTGTTTACCTTTTCTGCTCTTTGGTACTTCTGATCTCTCTGCTTTATCCATGTTGTGGACCGTTGTGTCTTCTGTTACAAGCAGAACTTCAATATTGTCTCTTTCCTTTTCTTCTAAGGTCATCCTTCTACATTTTGTAGAGGTTGCTTGATTTGTGGTCTGTGATGGTGGCTTAAATGGATCTTGATCATCAACGTCGAGTTTCCTGGTACGTTCCTGACTCACCCGGGGGGAACCAGAGTCTGGAATATCGGAAGATATAATGTTCATTTACAAGAAGGTAAGTAATAACATAAATGTGACCAGCTTAGATAAACAGAAATCATGCTTGAGTGTAGCAGTCTCTTGTCTCCCTCTCCTTGACAAACAGTGGTGCTTTATGTCACACTGCATGGGGCATGTTGTACACTTGTTCTGGGGAAACGCTGTGCTTCCAACGAGTCACAGTAGACTTGACAGTGACCAGAAGCACAGTGGTCTTCATTGAGATAATCTTATTAGCAATTGTCGTTCCTGTTGTTTAAATATCTTCAATTTTTCTGGGTTACCTGTTTGTGATCACTCAGCACATTCAATGATTTATTTTGTGTTCCATGGAATTTCATTATAATCCTCCCAGAATTCGCTCTTTCTTCCTAATAACAGACCCCTTGCCTCCACATTTCAAGCTTAACTATGAATAGCAGTCTGTTTTCTTTATTCTAGAGACAATACTGTGTGCATGTCAGCATTTTTGAAGATAATATTTCATATTTTAAAACTATTTTCAATACAATGAGTTAACCTCACTTCAGTTCACAGTCTTCAACATTTATTACCTAACCTTTGTGTGAACATAATGAATATAAAAGAGAAGCAATAGTCTTTGGCATTCTAAGTGCTTCCATTTAAACATAGGGTAAGTCCAAACTGAGCCTAGTGACAAAGTAGAACAATATGCTCTGACACAAGAAAATCATATAGTCAAAATAAGGTTTTTTTGTCTTTTTGGAATTCCAAATATGAATATCATAACGGCAAGTGAAAGAGGATAACAAATGACATTTCTGAGAATGTACACTCATATTTACATTGGTTCGGCTACCATTTCTGATATGGAAATAGGTCCAACTCCCTGAACACAACCTTTGAGGAAATCTGTGTAATAATGAATACCATAAAAGGATCCCAAGGCTGAAGAGTTGTGAAATTCATTATGTCAATGGTTGTGTAACAGACCTTCTCTGGGGGATGATTAATGACTTCACCCGCATTATAAATACACATACGACACGCCACACTACTTCAGTTAATGAAAAGTTTTGGCTGACAAGATCAACTCTGGGACTCTACAAAAATGAAATAAAGTTGAAACACACATGAGGCAGAGTAAGGCTTTGCTTCTGGTGAAGACAAGAATCCCAATGAACATTGTCAAGCATTAGGAAAAAAAGTCTCAGAGTGCCATACTTCACATCTGCCATAAGGAACATCTGTATATTTCCAAGCAGTAGAGAAATTCCAAACTTGGGAAGTAGGAAGAATATAAATCACAAGATAGGAGTCCATGCTTCCTGTGGTGAATTCTTCCACTTATGCCGCTAGGTATTTAAATCACACATGAGTAACAATATGGGCATATTCATGATTTCTGTTAAGCCTGTCACCTAAATTTCCAAAAAGTGAAATAAGTAACAAGAATCCTGTAGACGTGTGAAATAACTTAATGTCTTTTTAACAAAGTGAAATATGTATTGTGAACTTTACCTGGTTTGGGTGTGTGTACATGCTCAGGTGCTAACTCTATATCAGGAGAAGCATCTTTGATAGCCTAAAAGGAAATTAAAACAAAGAGTATTAACAAATAAGGTAAACAACCTGTAGTCTTAACTTAAGATAAAAATGTGGAAGTTTTACATAAAATTATTACCTTCAGATGCATAGATTTCATCATAGAACCTAAAGGGCACAAAGGACATAATCAACTGGGTGAAAATACGGCAAAAACTGGTCACACACAGGCATGAGGAATGAAGATCAAGCTGAATCCTCATACTGGGCCATAGGTATGTGTAACTTGTATGTTTGGGAGTGGCTGTTTAGTTCATTGGTAGAAAAAGAAACATAAACAAACCTGAATCCATCTGGAAATACTGAAGAAATCATAGGAACATAGGATAAGTAAACATGGCAAGAAGATTTAAAAAGAGAGATTCTGGTTTTAATCACAGCAACTGAAAGCAAAAGTGTCCCTAAGTCAATGTGGGCATGCTGATTGATGGAGACAAAGGTGCTCTCTAAGCTGAGGAGCACATCATGACCCTGAGAAAAAGGGCGACAAATATAGTGGGCGTATGAAAACTAAGCTAACGGTACACTTAGGGAAAGATGGCATAGCTGAAGGGCACAAGTGAGAGTGAACACTTAATGAACACAGACATAATCTTACCCACCCAAAGCCCACTGCCATGGAGTCAAGTCTGACTCATAGCAAGAGGATCCCCAAGGCTGGACACGATTCTGGGCACAGTTAACCCGATGTTTCTCCTGTGGTGCAGCTAGTGGCTTTAGGACTTCCAGATAAACCTCTGACGGGCTGAAATTTACTCCACAGTGCCACCAGGGCTCTGTAGGCTTACTTACAGGACTAGTTAAATTTAGCCCATTAAATCTACATAAAGTAAAACACATTGGATGCAATGAATCGAGAAAATGCAGAGAGTAGCAGTATACAAAAGGATTAGCCCTATATCACTATTCAGCGCTACAGCATCATTTATAATTAAGAATATCTGAAAACTATTTATTCAGTGTTGTTATTTTTTTCTGTTTCTATGGATTGATTGAAACTCATAGGGAACGTAAAACCAGGACTAAGAGGGATTTCACGTTGTAATTGTTTGTTTACAGATTTATACGACTTGTGACTGTGGTGGCACTGATGGCTTCCAATTGCTCACCAGCCAATTAGCAGCCAGCACTTTGAGCCCCTGTGAAACAAGGGCTCCTGTAATCATTGAAAACAAAGATGTGCGTATTATAAGGCGATAGAGGACATCGTTAACGCAGAGCACGCGAACTCCATATCGAAGTTTCAAGGATTCTCTGTAAATGGACAGCAGCATTGAGAATGATGCAAACTGACAGGAAGTCATTCAGCATTTCTCTTCATAAGCTGTGAGTCTGTTTACAACGGAATACATTAGTATTTAAGCACCTAATTTCAGACAAAAGCAATTGAGAAGTCAGTAGTACTGTGTCCCTGTGGGCCATCTATAAAACTCTACCTAATGTGCGCCTCCAGTCCCAGAGTTTGACAATTTACCCACCGTTTAGCATGTACTCTCAAGTATATATCTGCTTTTTGCTGCCCTACAAGAAAGAACGCCTCCAAACAGTCCTTGAAATCTACTTGCTGCTTTGGTTGCATGAAGAAAGGAAATACCTAGGAAAAGACTGGTTGGGTTGTAGGTTACGTAAGAGAAGTCAACCCAAAGCGAAGTTTGCACAAAATGATTCTGGAAAGTCAGAAGTAGGCTGAAGCCAAGAGACTCTCTGATTGACTTCTCTGTGCTTGTTTACCTTTTCTGCTCTTTGGTACTTCTGATCTCTCTGCTTTATCCATGTTGTGGACCGTTGTGTCTTCTGTTACAAGCAGAACTTCAATATTGTCTCTTTCCTTTTCTTCTAAGGTCATCCTTCTACATTTTGTAGAGGTTGCTTGATTTGTGGTCTGTGATGGTGGCTTAAATGGATCTTGATCATCAACGTCGAGTTTCCTGGTACGTTCCTGACTCACCCGGGGGGAACCAGAGTCTGGAATATCGGAAGATATAATGTTCATTTACAAGAAGGTAAGTAATAACATAAATGTGACCAGCTTAGATAAACAGAAATCATGCTTGAGTGTAGCAGTCTCTTGTCTCCCTCTCCTTGACAAACAGTGGTGCTTTATGTCACACTGCATGGGGCATGTTGTACACTTGTTCTGGGGAAACGCTGTGCTTCCAACGAGTCACAGTAGACTTGACAGTGACCAGAAGCACAGTGGTCTTCATTGAGATAATCTTATTAGCAATTGTCGTTCCTGTTGTTTAAATATCTTCAATTTTTCTGGGTTACCTGTTTGTGATCACTCAGCACATTCAATGATTTATTTTGTGTTCCATGGAATTTCATTATAATCCTCCCAGAATTCGCTCTTTCTTCCTAATAACAGACCCCTTGCCTCCACATTTCAAGCTTAACTATGAATAGCAGTCTGTTTTCTTTATTCTAGAGACAATACTGTGTGCATGTCAGCATTTTTGAAGATAATATTTCATATTTTAAAACTATTTTCAATACAATGAGTTAACCTCACTTCAGTTCACAGTCTTCAACATTTATTACCTAACCTTTGTGTGAACATAATGAATATAAAAGAGAAGCAATAGTCTTTGGCATTCTAAGTGCTTCCATTTAAACATAGGGTAAGTCCAAACTGAGCCTAGTGACAAAGTAGAACAATATGCTCTGACACAAGAAAATCATATAGTCAAAATAAGGTTTTTTTGTCTTTTTGGAATTCCAAATATGAATATCATAACGGCAAGTGAAAGAGGATAACAAATGACATTTCTGAGAATGTACACTCATATTTACATTGGTTCGGCTACCATTTCTGATATGGAAATAGGTCCAACTCCCTGAACACAACCTTTGAGGAAATCTGTGTAATAATGAATACCATAAAAGGATCCCAAGGCTGAAGAGTTGTGAAATTCATTATGTCAATGGTTGTGTAACAGACCTTCTCTGGGGGATGATTAATGACTTCACCCGCATTATAAATACACATACGACACGCCACACTACTTCAGTTAATGAAAAGTTTTGGCTGACAAGATCAACTCTGGGACTCTACAAAAATGAAATAAAGTTGAAACACACATGAGGCAGAGTAAGGCTTTGCTTCTGGTGAAGACAAGAATCCCAATGAACATTGTCAAGCATTAGGAAAAAAAGTCTCAGAGTGCCATACTTCACATCTGCCATAAGGAACATCTGTATATTTCCAAGCAGTAGAGAAATTCCAAACTTGGGAAGTAGGAAGAATATAAATCACAAGATAGGAGTCCATGCTTCCTGTGGTGAATTCTTCCACTTATGCCGCTAGGTATTTAAATCACACATGAGTAACAATATGGGCATATTCATGATTTCTGTTAAGCCTGTCACCTAAATTTCCAAAAAGTGAAATAAGTAACAAGAATCCTGTAGACGTGTGAAATAACTTAATGTCTTTTTAACAAAGTGAAATATGTATTGTGAACTTTACCTGGTTTGGGTGTGTGTACATGCTCAGGTGCTAACTCTATATCAGGAGAAGCATCTTTGATAGCCTAAAAGGAAATTAAAACAAAGAGTATTAACAAATAAGGTAAACAACCTGTAGTCTTAACTTAAGATAAAAATGTGGAAGTTTTACATAAAATTATTACCTTCAGATGCATAGATTTCATCATAGAACCTAAAGGGCACAAAGGACATAATCAACTGGGTGAAAATACGGCAAAAACTGGTCACACACAGGCATGAGGAATGAAGATCAAGCTGAATCCTCATACTGGGCCATAGGTATGTGTAACTTGTATGTTTGGGAGTGGCTGTTTAGTTCATTGGTAGAAAAAGAAACATAAACAAACCTGAATCCATCTGGAAATACTGAAGAAATCATAGGAACATAGGATAAGTAAACATGGCAAGAAGATTTAAAAAGAGAGATTCTGGTTTTAATCACAGCAACTGAAAGCAAAAGTGTCCCTAAGTCAATGTGGGCATGCTGATTGATGGAGACAAAGGTGCTCTCTAAGCTGAGGAGCACATCATGACCCTGAGAAAAAGGGCGACAAATATAGTGGGCGTATGAAAACTAAGCTAACGGTACACTTAGGGAAAGATGGCATAGCTGAAGGGCACAAGTGAGAGTGAACACTTAATGAACACAGACATAATCTTACCCACCCAAAGCCCACTGCCATGGAGTCAAGTCTGACTCATAGCAAGAGGATCCCCAAGGCTGGACACGATTCTGGGCACAGTTAACCCGATGTTTCTCCTGTGGTGCAGCTAGTGGCTTTAGGACTTCCAGATAAACCTCTGACGGGCTGAAATTTACTCCACAGTGCCACCAGGGCTCTGTAGGCTTACTTACAGGACTAGTTAAATTTAGCCCATTAAATCTACATAAAGTAAAACACATTGGATGCAATGAATCGAGAAAATGCAGAGAGTAGCAGTATACAAAAGGATTAGCCCTATATCACTATTCAGCGCTACAGCATCATTTATAATTAAGAATATCTGAAAACTATTTATTCAGTGTTGTTATTTTTTTCTGTTTCTATGGATTGATTGAAACTCATAGGGAACGTAAAACCAGGACTAAGAGGGATTTCACGTTGTAATTGTTTGTTTACAGATTTATACGACTTGTGACTGTGGTGGCACTGATGGCTTCCAATTGCTCACCAGCCAATTAGCAGCCAGCACTTTGAGCCCCTGTGAAACAAGGGCTCCTGTAATCATTGAAAACAAAGATGTGCGTATTATAAGGCGATAGAGGACATCGTTAACGCAGAGCACGCGAACTCCATATCGAAGTTTCAAGGATTCTCTGTAAATGGACAGCAGCATTGAGAATGATGCAAACTGACAGGAAGTCATTCAGCATTTCTCTTCATAAGCTGTGAGTCTGTTTACAACGGAATACATTAGTATTTAAGCACCTAATTTCAGACAAAAGCAATTGAGAAGTCAGTAGTACTGTGTCCCTGTGGGCCATCTATAAAACTCTACCTAATGTGCGCCTCCAGTCCCAGAGTTTGACAATTTACCCACCGTTTAGCATGTACTCTCAAGTATATATCTGCTTTTTGCTGCCCTACAAGAAAGAACGCCTCCAAACAGTCCTTGAAATCTACTTGCTGCTTTGGTTGCATGAAGAAAGGAAATACCTAGGAAAAGACTGGTTGGGTTGTAGGTTACGTAAGAGAAGTCAACCCAAAGCGAAGTTTGCACAAAATGATTCTGGAAAGTCAGAAGTAGGCTGAAGCCAAGAGACTCTCTGATTGACTTCTCTGTGCTTGTTTACCTTTTCTGCTCTTTGGTACTTCTGATCTCTCTGCTTTATCCATGTTGTGGACCGTTGTGTCTTCTGTTACAAGCAGAACTTCAATATTGTCTCTTTCCTTTTCTTCTAAGGTCATCCTTCTACATTTTGTAGAGGTTGCTTGATTTGTGGTCTGTGATGGTGGCTTAAATGGATCTTGATCATCAACGTCGAGTTTCCTGGTACGTTCCTGACTCACCCGGGGGGAACCAGAGTCTGGAATATCGGAAGATATAATGTTCATTTACAAGAAGGTAAGTAATAACATAAATGTGACCAGCTTAGATAAACAGAAATCATGCTTGAGTGTAGCAGTCTCTTGTCTCCCTCTCCTTGACAAACAGTGGTGCTTTATGTCACACTGCATGGGGCATGTTGTACACTTGTTCTGGGGAAACGCTGTGCTTCCAACGAGTCACAGTAGACTTGACAGTGACCAGAAGCACAGTGGTCTTCATTGAGATAATCTTATTAGCAATTGTCGTTCCTGTTGTTTAAATATCTTCAATTTTTCTGGGTTACCTGTTTGTGATCACTCAGCACATTCAATGATTTATTTTGTGTTCCATGGAATTTCATTATAATCCTCCCAGAATTCGCTCTTTCTTCCTAATAACAGACCCCTTGCCTCCACATTTCAAGCTTAACTATGAATAGCAGTCTGTTTTCTTTATTCTAGAGACAATACTGTGTGCATGTCAGCATTTTTGAAGATAATATTTCATATTTTAAAACTATTTTCAATACAATGAGTTAACCTCACTTCAGTTCACAGTCTTCAACATTTATTACCTAACCTTTGTGTGAACATAATGAATATAAAAGAGAAGCAATAGTCTTTGGCATTCTAAGTGCTTCCATTTAAACATAGGGTAAGTCCAAACTGAGCCTAGTGACAAAGTAGAACAATATGCTCTGACACAAGAAAATCATATAGTCAAAATAAGGTTTTTTTGTCTTTTTGGAATTCCAAATATGAATATCATAACGGCAAGTGAAAGAGGATAACAAATGACATTTCTGAGAATGTACACTCATATTTACATTGGTTCGGCTACCATTTCTGATATGGAAATAGGTCCAACTCCCTGAACACAACCTTTGAGGAAATCTGTGTAATAATGAATACCATAAAAGGATCCCAAGGCTGAAGAGTTGTGAAATTCATTATGTCAATGGTTGTGTAACAGACCTTCTCTGGGGGATGATTAATGACTTCACCCGCATTATAAATACACATACGACACGCCACACTACTTCAGTTAATGAAAAGTTTTGGCTGACAAGATCAACTCTGGGACTCTACAAAAATGAAATAAAGTTGAAACACACATGAGGCAGAGTAAGGCTTTGCTTCTGGTGAAGACAAGAATCCCAATGAACATTGTCAAGCATTAGGAAAAAAAGTCTCAGAGTGCCATACTTCACATCTGCCATAAGGAACATCTGTATATTTCCAAGCAGTAGAGAAATTCCAAACTTGGGAAGTAGGAAGAATATAAATCACAAGATAGGAGTCCATGCTTCCTGTGGTGAATTCTTCCACTTATGCCGCTAGGTATTTAAATCACACATGAGTAACAATATGGGCATATTCATGATTTCTGTTAAGCCTGTCACCTAAATTTCCAAAAAGTGAAATAAGTAACAAGAATCCTGTAGACGTGTGAAATAACTTAATGTCTTTTTAACAAAGTGAAATATGTATTGTGAACTTTACCTGGTTTGGGTGTGTGTACATGCTCAGGTGCTAACTCTATATCAGGAGAAGCATCTTTGATAGCCTAAAAGGAAATTAAAACAAAGAGTATTAACAAATAAGGTAAACAACCTGTAGTCTTAACTTAAGATAAAAATGTGGAAGTTTTACATAAAATTATTACCTTCAGATGCATAGATTTCATCATAGAACCTAAAGGGCACAAAGGACATAATCAACTGGGTGAAAATACGGCAAAAACTGGTCACACACAGGCATGAGGAATGAAGATCAAGCTGAATCCTCATACTGGGCCATAGGTATGTGTAACTTGTATGTTTGGGAGTGGCTGTTTAGTTCATTGGTAGAAAAAGAAACATAAACAAACCTGAATCCATCTGGAAATACTGAAGAAATCATAGGAACATAGGATAAGTAAACATGGCAAGAAGATTTAAAAAGAGAGATTCTGGTTTTAATCACAGCAACTGAAAGCAAAAGTGTCCCTAAGTCAATGTGGGCATGCTGATTGATGGAGACAAAGGTGCTCTCTAAGCTGAGGAGCACATCATGACCCTGAGAAAAAGGGCGACAAATATAGTGGGCGTATGAAAACTAAGCTAACGGTACACTTAGGGAAAGATGGCATAGCTGAAGGGCACAAGTGAGAGTGAACACTTAATGAACACAGACATAATCTTACCCACCCAAAGCCCACTGCCATGGAGTCAAGTCTGACTCATAGCAAGAGGATCCCCAAGGCTGGACACGATTCTGGGCACAGTTAACCCGATGTTTCTCCTGTGGTGCAGCTAGTGGCTTTAGGACTTCCAGATAAACCTCTGACGGGCTGAAATTTACTCCACAGTGCCACCAGGGCTCTGTAGGCTTACTTACAGGACTAGTTAAATTTAGCCCATTAAATCTACATAAAGTAAAACACATTGGATGCAATGAATCGAGAAAATGCAGAGAGTAGCAGTATACAAAAGGATTAGCCCTATATCACTATTCAGCGCTACAGCATCATTTATAATTAAGAATATCTGAAAACTATTTATTCAGTGTTGTTATTTTTTTCTGTTTCTATGGATTGATTGAAACTCATAGGGAACGTAAAACCAGGACTAAGAGGGATTTCACGTTGTAATTGTTTGTTTACAGATTTATACGACTTGTGACTGTGGTGGCACTGATGGCTTCCAATTGCTCACCAGCCAATTAGCAGCCAGCACTT
The DNA here is from genome assembly GCF_050624435.1 of Tenrec ecaudatus. Taxonomy (NCBI): domain Eukaryota; kingdom Metazoa; phylum Chordata; class Mammalia; order Afrosoricida; family Tenrecidae; genus Tenrec; species Tenrec ecaudatus. The sequence continues at coordinate 22,799,296 of NC_134532.1, forward strand.
TGAGCCCCTGTGAAACAAGGGCTCCTGTAATCATTGAAAACAAAGATGTGCGTATTATAAGGCGATAGAGGACATCGTTAACGCAGAGCACGCGAACTCCATATCGAAGTTTCAAGGATTCTCTGTAAATGGACAGCAGCATTGAGAATGATGCAAACTGACAGGAAGTCATTCAGCATTTCTCTTCATAAGCTGTGAGTCTGTTTACAACGGAATACATTAGTATTTAAGCACCTAATTTCAGACAAAAGCAATTGAGAAATCAGTAGTACTGTGTCCCTGTGGGCCATCTATAAAACTCTACCTAATGTGCGCCTCCAGTCCCAGAGTTTGACAATTTACCCACCGTTTAGCATGTACTCTCAAGTATATATCTGCTTTCTGCTACCCTACAAGAAAGAACGCCTCCAAACAGTCCTTGAAATCTACTTGCTGCTTTGGTTGCATGAAGAAAGGAAATACCTAGGAAAAGACTGGTTGGGTTGTAGGTTACGTAAGAGAAGTCAACCCAAAGCGAAGTTTGCACAAAATGATTCTGGAAAGTCAGAAGTAGGCTGAAGCCAAGAGACTCTCTGATTGACTTCTCTGTGCTTGTTTACCTTTTCTGCTCTTTGGTACTTCTGATCTCTCTGCTTTATCCATGTTGTGGACCGTTGTGTCTTCTGTTACAAGCAGAACTTCAATATTGTCTCTTTCCTTTTCTTCTAAGGTCATCCTTCTACATTTTGTAGAGGTTGCTTGATTTGTGGTCTGTGATGGTGGCATAAATGGATCTTGATCATCAACGTCGAGTTTCCTGGTACGTTCCTGACTCACCCGAGGGGAACCAGAGTCTGGAATATCGGAAGATATAATGTTCATTTACAAGAAGGTAAGTAATAACATAAATGTGACCAGCTTAGATAAACAGAAATCATGCTTGAGTGTAGCAGTCTCTTGTCTCCCTCTCCTTGACAAACAGTGGTGCTTTATGTCACACTGCATGGGGCATGTTGTACACTTGTTCTGGGGAAACGCTGTGCTTCCATCGAGTCACAGTAGACTTGACAGTGACCAGAAGCACAGTGGTCTTCATTGAGATAATCTTATTAGCAATTGTCGTTCCTGTTGTTTAAATATCTTCAATTTTTCTGGGTTACCTGTTTGTGATCACTCAGCACATTCAATGATTTATTTTGTGTTCCATGGAATTTCATTATAATCCTCCCAGAATTCGCTCTTTCTTCCTAATACAGACCCCTTGCCTCCACATTTCAAGCTTAATTATGAATAGCAGTCTGTTTTCTTTATTCTAGAGACAATACTGTGTGCATGTCAGCATTTTTGAAGATAATATATCATATTTATAACTATTTTCAATACAATGAGTTAACCTCACTTCAGTTCACAGTCTTCAACATTTATTACCTAACCTTTGTGTGAACATAATGAATATACAAGAGAAGCAATAGTCTTTGGCATTCTAAGTGCTTCCATTTAAACATAGGGTAAGTCCAAACTGAGCCTAGTGACAAAGTAGAACAATATGCTCTGACACAAAAAAATCATATAGTCAAAATAAGGTTTTTTTGTCTTTTTGGAATTACAAATATGAATATCATAACGGCAGCTGAAAGAGGATCACAAATGACATTTCTGAGAATGTACACTCATATTTATATTGGTTCGGCTACCATTTCTGATATGGAAATAGGTCCAACTCCCTGAACACAACCTTTGAGGAAATCTGTGTAATAATGAATACCATAAAAGGATCCCAAGGCTGAAGAGTTGTGAAATTCATTATGTCAATGGTTGTGTAACAGACCTTCTCTGGGGGATGATTAATTACTTCACCCGCATTATAAATACACATACGACACACCACACTACTTCAGTTAATGAAAAGTTTTGGCTGACAAGATCAATTCTGGGACTCTATAAAAATGAAATAAAGTTGAAACACACATGAGGCAGAGTAAGGCTTTGCTTCTGGTGAAGACAAGAACCAAATGAGCATTGTCAAGCATTAGGAAAAAAGTCTCAGAGTGCCATACTTCACATCTGCCATAAGGAATATTTGTATATTTAAAAGCAGTTGAGAAATTCCAAACATGGGAAGTAGGTAGAATATAAATCACAAGATATGAGTCCATGCTTCCTGTGGTCAATTCTTCCACTTATGCCGCTAGGTATTTAAATCACACATGAATACCAACATGGGCATATTCATGATTTCTGTTAAGCCTGTCACCTAAATTTCCAAAAAGTGAAATAAGTAACAAGAATCCTGTAGACGTGTGAAATAACTTAATGTCTTTTTAACAAAGTGAAATATGTATTGTGAACTTTACCTGGTTTGGGTGTGTGTACATGCTCAGGTGCTAACTCTATATCAGGAGAAGCATCTTTGATAGCCTAAAAGGAAATTAAAACAAAGAGTATTAACAAATAAGGTACACAACCTGCAGTCTTAACTTAAGATAAAAATGTGGAAGTTTTACATAAAATTATTACCTTCAGATGCATAGATTTCATCATAGAACCTAAAGGGCACAAAGGACATAATCAACTGGGTGAAAATACGGCAAAAACTGGTCACACACAGGCATGAGGAATGAAGATCAAGCTGAATCCTCATACTGGGCCATAGGAATATGTAACTTGTTTATTTGGGAGTGGCTGTTTAGTTCATTGGTAGAAAAAGAAACATAAACAAACCTGAATCCATCTGGAAATACTGAAGAAATCATAGGAACATAGGATAAGTAAACATGGCAAGAAGATTTAAAAAGAGAGATTCTGGTTTTAATCACAGCAACTGAAAGCAAAAGTGTCCCTAAGTCAATGTGGGCATGCTGATTGATGGAGACAAAGTGCTCTCTAAGCTGAGGAGCACATCATGACCCTGAGAAAAAGGGCGACAAATATAGTGGGCGTATGAAAACTAAGCTAACGGTACACTTAGGGAAAGATGGCATAGCTGAAGGTCACAAGTGAGAATGAACACTTAATGAACACAGACATAATCTTACCCACCCAAAGCCCACTGCCATGGAGTCAAGTCTGACTCATAGCAAGAGGATCCCCAAGGCTGGACACGATTCTGGGCACAGTTAACCCGATGTTTCTCCTATGGTGCAGGTAGTGGCTTTAGGACTTCCAGATAAACCTCTGACGGGCTGAAATTTACTCCACAGTGCCACCAAGGCTCTGTAGGCTTACTTACAGGACTAGTTAAATTTAGCCCATTAAATCTACATAAAGTAAAACACATTGGATGCAATGAATCGAGAAAATGCAGAGAGTAGCAGTATACAAAAGGATTAGCCCTATATCACTATTCAGCGCTACAGCATCATTTATAATTAAGAATATCTGAAAACTATTTATTCAGTGTTGTTATTTTTTCTGTTTCTATGGATTGATTAAAACTCATAAGGAAGGGAAAGCCAGGACATAAGAGGGATTTCACGTTGTAATTGTTTGTTTACAGATTTATACGACTTGTGTCTCTGGTGGCACTGATGGCTTCCAATTGCTCACCAGCCAATTAGCAGCCAGCACTTTGAACCCCTGTGAAACAAGGGCTCCTGTAATCATTGAAAACAAAGATGTGCGTAATATAAGGCGATAGAGTACATCGTTAATGCAGAGCACGCGACCTCCACATCGAAGTTTCAAGGATTCTCTGTAAATGGACAGCAGCATTGAGAATGATGCAAACTGACAGGAAGTCATTCAGCATTTCTCTTCATAAGCTGTGAGTCTGTTTACAACGGAATACATTAGTATTTAAGCACCTAATTTCAGACAAAAGCAATTGAGAAATCAGTAGTACTGTGTCCCTGTGGGCCATCTATGAAACTCTACCTAATGTGCGCCTCCAGTCCCAGAGTTTGACAATTTACCCACCGTTTAGCATGTACTCTCAAGTACATATCTGCTTTCTGCTACCCTACAAGAAAGAAAGCCTCCAAACAGTCCTTGAAATCTACCTGCTGCTTTGGTTGGATGAAGAAAGGAAATACCTAGGAAAAGACTGGTTGGGTTGTAGGTTACATAAGAGAAGTAAACCCAAAGCGAAGTTTTCACAAAATGATTCTGGAAAGTCAGAAGTAGGCTGAAGCCAAGAGACACTCTGATTGACTTTCAGAACCCATTATTTCCACGAATGTGTCTACCAACAATCACTAAAGAATGATTGCTGTTACATGTACCATACACCACACAGTGTCTACTAAGGAAAAAATTTAGTTGACTTGAGAGCATCACTAGGACAATAGTAAAATGATATATAGTTAAAACACACACGAGCTGTTAAGGCTTTTCCTCAGCCGTGTATCAAAATTCCAGTGAGTACTTAAAAGCACTAAGAGAAACACATTAGCATTCCATAATTATATCTGTGAATTTCCAAAACTATGACTTTCCAAATGGAGAATTTGGGGCAGTTGAAAATATACCAATGGGAAAATGTGAGTTTACTCTTACTGTGGTGAAAGCATTCCATTATGATCCAAGTACGAAAAACAGATAAGGCATATGAATGCCAAATTTCAATTCTCATAACTAAATTTGCAAACAAAAAATGAAAAGAAAAAAAACATCAAGGATCCCGGAAAATTGTCAAGTAGTTTAATGTCCTAATTATAATGTATCGTGACATGTACCCGACACAGATGTGTGTTGATCCTTTGGTGCTAAGTCTTGATCAGGATAAGCATCTTCGGTATTCTGAATGGAAAATAAAACAAGAAGATTAATATGTAATGAACATTTTAGACAAATGTAGTCACTAACTAAAGGTAAAAATATGGAAGTTTTATATAAAAGTTATTACCTTTAAATGTCGATGTTTTATTGCAGAATCTAAAGAGAAAACTGGACAAAATCAGTGGCATGTCAATGTTACAAAAACTAATCTCACACATTCATGTGGAATTACTAACAAGCTGAATCCTGATGTCAGGCTTTAGAAATATGTGGCTTACATTATTGAGATTTGGATGTTGGTTGTGTTTGTTATAAAAGCAGCGCGAACAAAATATGAATCCATATTTTAAAAACCGAAGAAACAATAGGAATATAAGTTTACCAAATATACCATGAAGGTTTTTAAACGGAGATTATATTTTCAATCACTACACCTGAAAATGTAAGTGTTCATAAGTCTGGATTTGCATGCTGATTGCTGTAGACCAAGGTGGTCTTTATTCTGAGATGGAAATCATGACCATGGAAAAAGGCATGTCAAATATATGGTTTTAAATGACCGTGAAATATTAATGAACATAGGATTAATCACACCCACCCAAAACTCACTACCGTCCAATCCATCCTGACTCATGGCAAGAAATATCCAGGGATGGACATCTTTCAGGGTACAGTTAGCCGGAACTTTCTACCTGGTGCAGTTCTTAGATATTGAAATGAAAAATATACACTTGCCAGCCTCAAGCTTACCCAACAGTACCACCAAGGCTCTTTAGGCCAACTCATAGCATTGGTTCAATTAAGACCTTTGATTCAACAATGCAGGAACCGTATTTGATGCAATTAATCAACAAATTGCATAGACTGGTAAAATTAAAATTAATTACCCTTTTTTCTACTTTTGAATGTCATTGTACTCTTTCAAATTGGTACTATTTTAAATTATACAGTACTATTTTAAAGTAACAATGAACTATTATTCACTATTGTTTGTGTTAGGTGTGTTATTGAATCAATCGCAACTTGTAACGACCCTACTGGTACATAACAGTGGGATTCCAAGACTAGAATTTCTGTAGTTACAAACATCCATAACTCTCTTCTCTGGACACAATGATGGGTTCTAATGGCTGACGTGCCAATTGGCAGCCAAGCACTTTCAACCATGGTGCAACCACATCTCCTTAATCATTGCATACAATAGCATCAGTATTATAAGGTAATAAGGTATGTGGTCACCCCTAAGAACGGGTACTAGATAGCAAAACTTCGTTGATATTCATTAAATTAAGATCAGCATTCTGAACTATGCAAAATGTGAACACACCGTTTGGTATTTCTTTTCAGATGGTGCTGGTTTGGTTACGTTGGAATGTGCTGTTTACAGTTGTAAATTCAGACATACAGAAATATGCAGACACATTGGGTTCAAGTGGCCCATCTGTAACCTTCAAATTAATGAGCTAGTCACAAAATTCAACCATCAACCTACTGTTTACTATCTATGCTCAAGTATGAGTACACTTTCAATGAGCCGGAAGGAAAGAACCCCCCTCCAAAGACTCCTAGCTATGTCATTGCTGCTTTGGTTGCATGAAGAAAGCAAATACCATGTAAAAGTGTTGTTGGGTGGCAGTTTGCAGAAAGGAGGGAAACTCAAAGGAAGTTGTACACAAGGGGTTAGGGCAAGTCAGAAGTCCACTGAAGCCAAGAGAGGGGCTGTATGATTGGATTGTCTGTGGTTGTTTACCTTTTCTGCTCCTTTTGTATTCTGATGGCCCTGCTTTAGCCAGGCCATCCACGGGATCATCGCAAATTACAAACTCGGCTCCTGTTATGTTCTTTTCTTTTTGTGCTAAGGTCATCCTTCCAAACTTTGCAGATGTTGAGTGGCTTGTGGTCGGTTCTGGTGGTTTACATGGAGGCCCATCATCAACGTTCGACTTCTTGGGAAGTGTTTGTCTCCCACTGGAAGAATCCCAGTCTGAAATATCTATAGATAAAATGTTCACTTACTGGAAGATAAATACTAACACTAATAATACCACCGTAGATAAATGCATAACTTCTTTTTTTCCGTGAAGCACCCCCAAGTCATCCATTCCGTGAGAAACCATCGTCTACTGTGGCCCACTCACCGCACGTGCTATGTGCTGTGCTTTCCCTGGTGAGGACTCTTGCCTGCAGTCAATCAGAGTAGAATTCACAGCAACCAGCAGCATAGGCACCCTTGATTTATTTAAGCCTATTAGTGGTTGTCCTTCTTTATGCCTATATATTTTGTGCTTTTCAGTTTTATTACATGGGTTCACTCACAATTGATTTAGCCTTCCATGACAGTCACTCTATAAATTCTACAGGGATCCACACTCTCTTCAAGACATGACTTAATTGGGTTTTCCTTAGGCCATTAATCAATATGCTTTTAATCCAACAGATATTTTCATTACATTGAGAAGTCGTCTTATATACACCATCATCAACATTCTTTTTTAAAACATGGTTTATCTTCATGAATATACAAGAGATACCAGAGCCTTTTGTCTCATGTATTTCCATTTAAATATAGGGGAAGTACAAGTTGACACTAGGGCCACAGAATAGGAACATACTAGAAACAAGCAATAAATATCGAAAGAAAAAAAACATTTTACTCAGTTGTGAAAAACCAAATGTAAATTTCAAAATGACAAAAGTGATCAAAACAAGAAATGTAGAAGTAAAATTTGAGAACATGTTTCCGAGTGCACTATAGTAATTTTACAAGCATACTATCTGGGTAAGAAAGCAACCATCAGTTGCCTGAAAACTGATTGCACACCATGGAAACACCACACATGTGAAAGCACAAGTATGCACCAGCATTTTTAAAGTCTATCACATTAGGCAAGTACATACCCAGGCCGTTCGTGACCACAGTGTGCATGTGAACCACCAATCTCTCGATTAATGAACATAAATGGTTGTGCCACTAGGGAATTATGAGGTGTAAAATGATGATTCTAAAGCATGAGCTTTGAAACTCTGGATTCCCAAGATCAGTATCAGGGTGTCCAAGGGAGAACATCCTATTATCAAAACTATAGAAAAGGTCACTTGTCACTTCCAGTGTTGTTCTCTACTAAGTGCACCATGCTGGTGTTCAGACACAGCAAGATGAGGGATAACATCATACTCAAAAATTATGAAATTCGTGAGTAAGTATGGTTGTATTTATTTGGCTTCATCTTTCATTTCTGATATAGCAAGGACTTAAATTCACTTCAACAAAACCTCTCAGACACTTTAAATAATATTAAAAAAACACAAAGGGACACTGAAGCTGAAGACTTTCAGAATCCATTATTTCCAAGATTGTGTCTACCAAACAACCACTAAAGAATGATTGCTGCTACATGTACCATACACCACACAGGGTCTGCGAAGGAGAAAATGTGGTTGATTAAGAGTATCACTAGGACAGCAGTAAAATGAAATAAAGTTAAAACTCACAGGAGCTGGTAAGGCTTTTCCTCTGCCGTGGATCAAATATCCAGTGACCACTTTAAAGCATTTCGAAAAAAAACCTTAGCATTTCATAATTCACATCTATGAATTTCCAAATCTATTGACTTTCCAAATGGAGAATTTGGAGGGGGGGGGGTGTTGAAAATATACCAATGGGAAAATGTGAGTTCAAACTTACTGTGGTGAAAGCATTCCATTATGATTCAAGTACGAAAAACAGATAAGGCATATGCATGCCAAATTTCAATTCTCATAACTAAATTTGCAAACAAAAAATGGAAAGATAAAACATCAAGGATCCCGGGAACTTGCCAAGTAGTTTAATGTCCTAATTATAGTGTATCGAGACATGTACCCGACTTAGATGTGTGCTGATCCTTGGGTGCTATGTCTTGATCAGAATAAGCATCTTTGGTATCCTGAATGGAAATTAAAACAAGAAGATTAATATGTAACGAACATTTTAGACAAATGTAGTCACTAACTAAAGGTAAAAATATGGAAGTTTTATATAAAAGTTATTACCTTTAAATGTCGATGTTTTATTGCAGAATCTAAAGAGAAAACTGGACAAAATCAGTGGCATGTAAATGTTACAAAAACTAATCTCACACATTCATGCGGAATTAGTAACAAGCTGAATCCTGATGTCAGGCTTTAGAAATATGTGGCTTACATAATTGGGATTTGGATGTTGGTTGTGTTTGTTACAAAAGCAGCACGAACAAAATCTGAATCCATATTTAAAAACTGAAGAAATAATAGGAATATAAGGTTAACAAATATGCAATGAAGGTTTTTAAAGGGAGATTATATTTTCAATCACTACACCTGAAAATGTAAGTGTTCCTAAGTCAGGATGGGCATGCTGATTGCTGTAGACCAAGGTGGTCTTTATTCTAAGATGGAAATCATGACCATAGAGGAACAAATGTCAAATATATTTATCAATAGAAACAACATGCTGATCCTATAGTTTAAAAAAAAGACAAGATGCATAGCTATGGGGTTTAAATGACCCTGAATCATAAATGAATATAGGCTTACTCATACCCACCCAAAACTCATTACCGTCCAAACCATCCTGACTCATGACTAGGGAATATCCAGAGATGGAAATCTTTCAGGGCACAGTTAGCCTGAAATTTCTACCTGGTGCAGTTCATGGATGTTATAATCACAAATGTATGGTTGGCAGCCTCAAGCTGACCCACCAGTGCCACCATGTCCATCTGATAGGACTGGTTAAATTAAGGCCGTTGACTATGTAATGCAGGAACCATATTTGATACAATAAATCAACAAATTGTATACAGTGGTAGAATTAAAATCAATTATCCTTTTTTTCCACCCTTGAATGTCATAGTACTCCTTCAAATTAGTACTACTTGCGAACTATTCACTACTCATTTAAACTAATGGTGAACTATTATTCACTGCTGTTATTGGTAGGTGTGTTATCAAATCAATTGCAACTTGTAATGACCCTACTAGTAAATAACAGTGGGAATCCAAGACTAGAATTTCAGTAGTTACAAACATTCATATCACTCTTCTCTGGACACAATGATGGGTTGTAATAGCTGACGTGCCAATTGGCAGCCAAGCACTTTCAACCATGGTGCAACCACATCTCCTTAATCATTGCATACAATAGCATCAGTATTATAAGGTAATAAGGTATGTGGTCACCCCTAAGAACGGGTACTAGATAGCAAAACTTCGTTGATATTCATTAAATTAAGATCAGCATTCTGAACTATGCAAAATGTGAACACACCGTTTGGTATTTCTTTTCAGATGGTGCTGGTTTGGTTACGTTGGAATGTGCTGTTTACAGTTGTAAATTCAGACATACAGAAATATGCAGACACATTGGGTTTAAGTGGCCCATCTGTAACCTTCAAATTAATGAGCTAGTCACAAAATTCAACCATCAACCTACTGTTTACTATCTATGCTCAAGTATGAGTACACTTTCAATGAGCCGGAAGGAAAGAACCCCCCTCCAAAGACTCCTAGCTATGTCATTGCTGCTTTGGTTGCATGAAGAAAGCAAATACCATGTAAAAGTGTTGTTGGGTGGCAGTTTGCAGAAAGGAGGGAAACTCAAAGGAAGTTGTACACAAGGGGTTAGGGCAAGTCAGAAGTCCACTGAAGCCAAGAGAGGGGCTGTATGATCGGATTGTCTGTGGTTGTTTACCTTTTCTGCTCCTTTTGTATTCTGATGGCCCTGCTTTAGCCAGGCCATCCACGGGATCATCGCAAATTACAAACTCGGCTCCTGTTATGTTCTTTTCTTTTTGTGTTAAGGTCGTCCTTCCAAACTTTGCAGATGTTGAGTGGCTTGTGGTCGGTTCTGGTGGTTTACATGGAGGCCCATCATCAACGTTCGACTTCTTGGGAAGTGTTTGTCTCCCACTGGAAGAATCCCAGTCTGAAATATCTATAGATAAAATGTTCACTTACTGGAAGATAAATACTAACACTAATAATACCACCGTAGATAAATGCATAACTTCTTTTTTTCTGTGAAGCACCCCCAAGTCATCCATTCCGTGAGAAACCATCGTCTACTGTGGCCCACTCACCGCACGTGCTATGTGCTGTGCTTTCCCTGGTGAGGACTCTTGCCTGCAGTCAATCAGAGTAGAATTCACAGCAACCAGCAGCATAGGCACCCTTGATTTATTTAAGCCTATTAGTGGTTGTCCTTCTTTATGCCTATATATTTTGTGCTTTTCAGTTTTATTACATGGGTTCACTCACAATTGATTTAGCCTTCCATGACAGTCACTCTATAAATTCTACAGGGATCCACACTCTCTTCAAGACATGACTTAATTGGGTTTTCCTTAGGCCATTAATCAATATGCTTTTAATCCAACAGATATTTTCATTACATTGAGAAGTCGTCTTATATACACCATCATCAACATTCTTTTTTAAAACATGGTTTATCTTCATGAATATACAAGAGATACCAGAGCCTTTTGTCTCATGTATTTCCATTTAAATATAGGGGAAGTACAAGTTGACACTAGGGCCACAGAATAGGAACATACTAGAAACAAGCAATAAATATCGAAAGAAAAAAAACATTTTACTCAGTTGTGAAAAACCAAATGTAAATTTCAAAATGACAAAAGTGATCAAAACAAGAAATGTAGAAGTAAAATTTGAGAACATGTTTCCGAGTGCACTATAGTAATTTTACAAGCATACTATCTGGGTAAGAAAGCAACCATCAGTTGCCTGAAAACTGATTGCACACCATGGAAACACCACACATGTGAAAGCACAAGTATGCACCAGCATTTTTAAAGTCTATCACATTAGGCAAGTACATACCCAGGCCGTTCGTGACCACAGTGTGCATGTGAACCACCAATCTCTCGATTAATGAACATAAATGGTTGTGCCACTAGGGAATTATGAGGTGTAAAATGATGATTCTAAAGCATGAGCTTTGAAACTCTGGATTCCCAAGATCAGTATCAGGGTGTCCAAGGAAGAACATCCTATTATCAAAACTATAGAAAAGGTCACTTGTCACTTCCAGTGTTGTTCTCTACTAAGTGCACCATGCTGGTGTTCAGACACAGCAAGATGAGGGATAACATCATACTCAAAAATTATGAAATTCGTGAGTAAGTATGGTTGTATTTATTTGGCTTCATCTTTCATTTCTGATATAGCAAGGACTTAAATTCACTTCAACAAAACCTCTCAGACACTTTAAATAATATTAAAAAAACACAAAGGGACACTGAAGCTGAAGACTTTCAGAATCCATTATTTCCAAGATTGTGTCTACCAAACAACCACTAAAGAATGATTGCTGCTACATGTACCATACACCACACAGGGTCTGCGAAGGAGAAAATGTGGTTGATTAAGAGTATCACTAGGACAGCAGTAAAATGAAATAAAGTTAAAACTCACAGGAGCTGGTAAGGCTTTTCCTCTGCCGTGGATCAAATATCCAGTGACCACTTTAAAGCATTTCGAAAAAAAACCTTAGCATTTCATAATTCACATCTATGAATTTCCAAATCTATTGACTTTCCAAATGGAGAATTTGGAGGGGGGGGGGTGTTGAAAATATACCAATGGGAAAATGTGAGTTCAAACTTACTGTGGTGAAAGCATTCCATTATGATTCAAGTACGAAAAACAGATAAGGCATATGCATGCCAAATTTCAATTCTCATAACTAAATTTGCAAACAAAAAATGGAAAGATAAAACATCAAGGATCCCGGGAACTTGCCAAGTAGTTTAATGTCCTAATTATAGTGTATCGAGACATGTACCCGACTTAGATGTGTGCTGATCCTTGGGTGCTATGTCTTGATCAGAATAAGCATCTTTGGTATCCTGAATGGAAATTAAAACAAGAAGATTAATATGTAACGAACATTTTAGACAAATGTAGTCACTAACTAAAGGTAAAAATATGGAAGTTTTACATAAAAGTTATTACCTTTAAATGTCGATGTTTTATTGCAGAATCTAAAGAGAAAACTGGACAAAATCAGTGGCATGTAAATGTTACAAAAACTAATCTCACACATTCATGCGGAATTAGTAACAAGCTGAATCCTGATGTCAGGCTTTAGAAATATGTGGCTTACATAATTGGGATTTGGATGTTGGTTGTGTTTGTTACAAAAGCAGCACGAACAAAATCTGAATCCATATTTAAAAACTGAAGAAATAATAGGAATATAAGGTTAACAAATATGCAATGAAGGTTTTTAAAGGGAGATTATATTTTCAATCACTACACCTGAAAATGTAAGTGTTCCTAAGTCAGGATGGACATGCTGATTGCTGTAGACCAAGGTGGTCTTTATTCTAAGATGGAAATCATGACCATAGAGGAACAAATGTCAAATATATTTATCAATAGAAACAACATGCTGATCCTATGGTTTAAAAAAAAAGACAAGATGCATAGCTATGGGGTTTAAATGACCCTGAATCATAAATGAATATAGGTTTAATCATACCCACCCAAAACTCATTACCGTCCAAACCATCCTGACTCATGACTAGGGAATATCCAGAGATGGAAATCTTTCAGGGCACAGTTAGCCTGAAATTTCTACCTGGTGCAGTTCATGGATGTTATAATCACAAATGTATGGTTGGCAGCCTCAAGCTGACCCACCAGTGCCACCATGTCCATCTGATAGGACTGGTTAAATTAAGGCCGTTGACTATGTAATGCAGGAACCATATTTGATACAATAAATCAACAAATTATATACAGTGGTAGAATTAAAATCAATTATCCTTTTTTTCCACCCTTGAATGTCATAGTACTCCTTCAAATTAGTACTACTTGCGAACTATTCACTACTCATTTAAACTAATGGTGAACTATTATTCACTGCTGTTATTGGTAGGTGTGTTATCAAATCAATTGCAACTTGTAATGACCCTACTAGTAAATAACAGTGGGAATCCAAGACTAGAATTTCTGTAGTTACAAACATTCATATCTCTCTTCTCTGGACACAATGATGGGTTCTAATAGCTGACGTGCCAATTGGCAGCCAAGCACTTTCAACCATGGTGCAACCACATCTCCTTAATCATTGCATACAATAGCATCAGTATTATAAGGTAATAAGGTATGTGGTCACCCCTAAGAACGGGTACTAGATAGCAAAACTTCGTTGATATTCATTAAATTAAGATCAGCATTCTGAACTATGCAAAATGTGAACACACCGTTTGGTATTTCTTTTCAGATGGTGCTGGTTTGGTTACGTTGGAATGTGCTGTTTACAGTTGTAAATTCAGACATACAGAAATATGCAGACACATTGGGTTCAAGTGGCCCATCTGTAACCTTCAAATTAATGAGCTCTTCTAGTCACAAAATTCAACCATCAACCTACTGTTTATTATCTACACTCAAGTATGAGTACACATTCAACGAGCCTGAAGGAAAGAACTCCCCCTCCAAAGACTCCTAGCTATGTCGTTGCTGCTTTGGTTGCATGAAGAAAGCAAATACCACGTAAAAGTGTTGTTGGGTGGCAGTTTGCAGAAAGGAGGCAATCCCAAAGGAAGTTGTGCACAAATGGTTAGGGCAAGTCAGAAGTCCACTGAAGCCAAGAGAGGGGCTGTATGATTGGATTGTCTTTGAGTGCTTACCTCTTCTGCTCCTTTTGTATTCTGATGGCTCTGCTTTAGCCAGGTCATCCAAGGGATCATCGCAAGTTACAAACTCGGCTCCAGTTATATCCTTTTCCTTTTGTGCTAAGGTCGTCCTTCCACACTTTGCAGATGTTGAGTGGCTTGTGGTCGGTTCTGGTGGTTTACATGGAGGCCCATCATCAACGTTCGACTTCTTGGGAAGTGTTTGTCTCCCACTGGAAGAATCCCAATCTGAAAACTCTGAAGATAAAATATTCCCTTATTAGAAGGTAAATAATAACACAAATTTGACCTGCTGAGATAAATACACACATTCTTTTTTCAGTGAATCGGTCCCATGTCTTCCTCTCCCTGACACACACTCTGCCTTTATGGCTTAGTGCCTGTGGGAAGGGGCATGCTTGCCCCAGTTGAAGTCCTGTTTGCAGTTCATCAGAGCAGACCTAACCGCAACAAACAACACTCGTGCTCTCGATTTAGACAAGCTTGGTGGCAGTTGTCTTTCTTTTTGTCTAGATGTATTTTTTTTCAGTTTTATTTAGCTGGGTTCATTTAGACTTTTCTATTATTTCCTATGCATTGTATGAAAGTTCATTTATCAATTCTACAGGGATTCACACTCTTTCTTCTTAATATTTATGGCTAAATATTTAAAGCTTAAGGAAGCAAGGCAATACAAGGTGTATGTTCTAGATCAGGGGTGCTCACACTTTTCAGCATGCGAGTTACTTATAAAATGATCAAGTCAAAAAGCTCTACCAAGTATAAAAATGCAAATCATTTATCTATTTATTACATTTATCCATAAATCCATGGAGAATTCTTTATATGTACAATGTATGTTTATGTACATTGCATAAACGCCTGAGTCCATGTTGCACAACACAACACCATGAACCATGTACATTTTTGGTCATTACCTGAGTTTACTCTGATGACTTCTAGTGAATGGGATGTGCCTGGGATACATAGTCTGGACATTCGCTTTTGGCAGCCAGCCTGAAGCATACTTCCAAATGATCATCAGTCATGATGGAATGGTACTTGGACTGAATGATCTTTATGTGGAAAAGGCTGACACATAAAGAAGTAGAGCCGAATAATGCAATCAAGGAGTTGGCACATTTTCTCATGTTTCGGTAATTTCTTTCTGTACTTCAGCTGAATGTCGGCTTGTAGTGTCAAAATCTCCCATTCCTTGTGAAAGTGATATATTATTGTCTTCTTATTTGTTCCAGCTCCCCCACTCCTTTTTATATCCTTTCTTTACGTTTAAGAGGAAAAAACCAAAGTCTAAAAATTGTTGATAACTTAGCTTCTCAGTTTTGCTGCACTTAATACAGTTGCTTGGGCATGTGTTTGACACCTAAGATGGCAACTGATTGGCTTTGCTGTACATCAGTTAAATGACAGGATTGATGATAGGCTTACCTCTGTTTTTTTTTAATGCCATATGAGCTACCCACACTACATTTGTAATTGACTAGTAGATCATAATTGACGTATTGTGCCCCCCTGTTCTAGATACATGACTTTGTTTTGTTTGGGTTCTTTTTTTAAGTCTAATCAATGTGCTACTACTTTTAATTAAAAGACCCATTTCCATACAATGAGAAGACCGCTCATAAATATACCACATTCAACATTCATTGTAAAGTTTTGGTTTATCCTCATAAATATATGAGAGAGACCATGGCCTTTGGTGAAAAGTGTTTCCATTTAAAGATACTGGAAGTGCAAGTTGACACTAAGGCCAAAGAGTAGCAATGTGCATGAAACCAGCAGTTAATGTAGAAACAAAAATCCTTTTTTACTCGTTTTTGAAAAACCAAGTGTAAATGTAAAGCATAAAGAGAAGTGTAAACAAAAATACGAATTGAAGGCATCACATTTGGACACACATTTCCCAGTGCACCATATTCATTTGACACCCAGCTATCTAGGATAAAAAAAATACATCAGTTGCCTTTAAACTGATTGAAATAATGAAAACCCCACACGTATGAAACAGAGTATGCTGCAGTATTTTCAAAGGCTATTACATATGCAAGTACATTCCCTGGCCCTTCATGACCAATCTCTCCATTAAAATGGTAGTGCCCTGAAGATTTTATAGTGCAAAATGATGATTCCAAAGCATGAGCTGAGAAACTCTGGATTCTCAAGATCCGTATCAGGGCTCCCAAGGGAGGCATCCTACTCCCATCACAAGACAAAATGTCACTTGGTGTTTTCACTGCCATTCTCTAATAAGTGCACTATGGAGGTTTCAGACACAACAAGATGTTTGATTACTTCATACTCAAATGTCTATGAAATTCTTGACTGGGAATGCTCTCATTAAAATGATTTCAGTTTTCATTTCTGATGTAGAAACAGGTGTAGCTGACTTAAACAAAATGTGTCAGGCAGTCTAAATAATATTGAATAGTGTAAAGGGATCCTCTGGATGAAGAGTTTCAGAATCTATTTTTTTTAAGACTATGTCTACCAAATGGTCATTAAAGAAGGATTAACGATCCATGCACTATACATTACACAGGGTCTGCTATAGAGAAAATTTAGTTGACTTAAAATCATCACTAGGGAAAAACTAAAAGAAAATACATTTTGAAACACATTTGAACAGGTAAGGCTTTACTTCTGGCATAGATCAAAATCCAGGGAACACAGATGAGCATTAGGAAATAATCGGAGGGTTCTGTAATTAACAGTGGTGACTTTCAAAGAAATGTAGACTTCTCAGATGAAGAATATGTAGAGGAGAAATTATAGCAATGAAAATATATGATTGACGCTTATTATGGTAAAAGCATTCCCTAATGCTTCTAGATCCTTTTTTCATGCATGAATAATGACAATGGCAGATGCGCAACTAATTTCAATTTTCACAACTAAATTTACAAAAAGTGAAGTAAATAAAAACAAGACCTGTGAACATGTCGAATAGCTTAATGTCCTTATTACAAAGTGTCTTGTGGCACGTACCTGACTTGGATGCATGTACTTCCTTGGGTGCTAACGCTTGATCAGGAGTAGCATCTCTGGTATCCTGAATAGAAATTAAAATGAGAGAATTAATAGGTAAGACACCTTTTAGACAAGCTTTAGTTACTTACTAAAGGTAAAATTTTGGAATTTTTATCAAAAGTTATTACCTTGAAATGCACGTGTTTCATTTCAGAATCTAAAGCACAAAATGGACATAATCAATGGCATGTAATTATGACAAATCCTAATCTCACACATTCATACGGCATTCGTATCAATCTGAGTCTTCATGTTGGGCTTTAGAGACATTTAGTCATAAATGTAGTGTAGTTTGGGATTGGATGTTGGGTGCGTTCATTACAAAAAAAAATGTGAATGAAATCTGAATCCATATTTAAGAACTGATGAAACAATAGGAACATCGATTAAGCAGTCATGACACGAAGGTTTTGAAATCGATCAAGAAGGCTAGGAAGGAAAAGTTTGTTTGAAGAGTGAAACGGAAGCAATTATATAATTAGGTTTGACATGACTGAACTATGGAATCATATGACGTATGATGTAATTCCCAAGTTCCAGCAAATTAAAAAGAAACAAAACATCAATCCCATAAATCGCAGGAAAAAAACACAAAGAAAACACAAATCCCAGCATAAGATATGGGCTCCCACTGAATTCTGCCCAATTTAAGAAGAATACGTTCTGCCATCGTAACCAGGCTCAATCCTCACCTTCCTGAAATGATCCCTGAACAAAGGGTGAAACAGCAAAGTGTGGCGAAGAAAGGAGAGGGTGTCTGGCTGTCAGTGGGAATAGTGCCTGCATTCACACACGCATCCACCTAAGTGAGGAGTCAACTCAGTCCTCACGGAGGAAGCACAGCAGCTTGGGTGAGCCAAAGACTTCAATTACAAAAATTGAGTATGCTGACGAGAAAAGGATCTGAGCTAAAATTAAGAGCCCACAATTTGTAGAAGGCTCTGGAGGGCAGAGGGAGGCCAAAACTCACCTGCAGAGTACCCAATTAGACAGAACTGCTGGCAGATCCGCTCTGGTCAAAGGCAGAGACGGAGCAGCCTTACTCTCATGCAGAGACCATTGTAATCTTCATTAGGCTGGATCGGACGTGATACTAGGCCTCCTTGATGTCACCATATACATGATTTGTTCCTGGTGCGAGCATCTCTGAGATGTTCCATGAGTGAAATTTCTAACCTGGCTTCGTGAATGTTGACGGGAGTCTTCTTCCTCGCACCATTATTTGTCTTTTTGGCATTAAACTATAATGATCTTTTTGTTACTGCCTTAGTGCGATTTGCTTTTATTGTCTTCTGTTGGGTTTCCCAAATGTGAACCACAGGAGGAGTGGGGGTATAATGATAATAACAGATACAGGCGTTCCAGGGAATGCATGGGTAGGGTATGGGCATTCGGGTTGGAAAGGGGATTTCAGAGGCACATAGGGGAGTGGAGTGACCAAGGGAACACTAGAACTGATGCTGACTGCACGTCTCATTGTAAAGGCGATTTACTCATGGGAGATGGTGGGAGGATGCTCTAAGATAGATGTAGTACAATTCCTCTTGATATGATTGAATGACTGAACTATTGACTTGTATATTATGCCAATTGTGTGTCAACTGAAATATTCATTACAAAACAGGACAAATTCTATTATGATTACAAGTGGTCATTCTTTTACCTTCTCATTGAAAATAAAACAAAGAAGATTTCAAAAGTGAGATTAGCTTTTCAATCACTGAATCTGACAGCAATACTCTCCATAATCCAAATGGGCATATGCTGATTGATGGAGACAAAAGTCATGCTTAATCTGAGAAGCAAATCATGACCCTGAGAAAATGGATGTCAAATATGCATATAAATATGAACAGCAAGCTCATTCTACAGTTAAGGACAGATGACATAGCTATTGGTTTTAAATCACATCCAACTATTAATGAACACAGACCTAATCATCCCCACATAAAACAACTGCTGTCCAGGCAATGGTGACTCGCTGTAAGAGGACAGCAAAGGGGTAAATCTTTCAGGGCACCATTAGCCTGCTCTTTCCCCCTTGGTGCAGTCATGGATTCTGAACGGCCAAACTTACAGTTGGCAGCCTCAAGCTATCCCAACTGCCACCATGGCTCTTTAGGCCAACTTGTAGGACCAGTGAAATCAAGGCCCTGGAATCTACATAAAGTAAGACAAATTGGATGCAATCAATCAACAATCTGTGCAGAACAGTAGAAATAAAATGGACTATCCCTGTTTCACTATAGACTGTCAAGGCACTCCTTAAAAGTCCTAATACATGTAAATTATTTATTCACTCTTGTTACTGATGTATGTTACTTAGTAGATTGCAACTCATAATGACCATACAGGTAGATGAGGGAAGGGTTTACAAGACTGTATTTGTCATGGTTGCAAAGGACCACGTTTCCTCTGTGGAGAAACGATTATTTCCAGTGTCTGTCCTGCAAAATAGCAGCCAAGCTCTTTCAACTATGGTGCAACCAGCTCTCCATTAGTCATGAAATGCAATGAAATGAGTATTACCAGGTTAGAAAATACACAGTCACACCAGAAACAGGAATTTTACAGCAAAGTTTGAACGATTCTCATTAATATGGGGAAAAACTTTTTGAATTATGTAAAGTGACAACAAATCATTGAACATTTCTTTACAGATGCTTCTGATTTACATATGGAAACAGTCTCATTTACACTTCTAAATTGATACCTATAGTATCTTTACACCTGTAATCTAATGTGTTTCCCTAGTCCAAAAATTTCACAATCAACCCACTCCTGACTGTCTACCTTAAGGATGTATACACTTTCTACTAGCCTACAAGGAAGAACTCTTCCTTCAAATACTCCTAGCTATTTATTTGCTGCTTTAGTTAGATGAACCAAGTAAATACTACATAAAAGCGTGGTTGGATTATAGGTTGCATAAAGAGAGTAAACTCAAATCAAGTTTTGCACAAAACGGTTTGGGAATGTCCAAAGTGCACTGAAGTCAAGAGAAAGACTCTAGGATTGGATTCTCTGTGCTCGTTTACCTTTTCTGCTCCTTTTGTATTCTGACGGCTCTGCTTTCCCCCGGTCATCGGCGGGAACATCACGAGTTACAAACTCGGCTCCAGTTTTGTCCTTTTCTCTTTGTGCTGTGGTCGTCCTTCCACATCTGGTAGATATTGAGCGATGTGTGTTCGGTGCTGGTGGTTTAGATGGAGGCTCATGATCAATGTTTGACTTCTTGGGAAGTGTTTGTCTCCCACGGGAACAATCCCAATCTGAAGACAAAACATTCACTTATTAGAAGGTAAATGTAACATAACTTCGACCTGCGTAGATAAATACACAAATTCTTGCTTCAATGAAGCGGTCCCATGTCTTCCTTTTCCTGATGAACAGGCTTCCTTTCTGGCATCCTGCCTGTGGCAAATAGTATGGTTGCTGTGCTGAGGCCCTGTGTTTTCGGTACATCAGACTAGACTTAGCAACACTCAGCCACACAGGTGCTCCTGATTTAGATGAAAAGTTGTTACTAGTTTCCTTTCCTTTAGCCTATTTTTTTTTCAGTTCTACTTACGTGGGTTCACTCACAACTTTTCATTATTTATTTTGCATTCCAGGAAAGCTAGTTTATTAAGTCTACATGAATTGACATTCTTTCTTCTTAATAATAAAATTCATGCCCCCAAATTTAAAGCTCAAATATGCATGACAATATTTCATGCATAATCTAGAAACATGACTTGATTTAGTTTTTTAAGCCATTAATCAATGGGCTTCTTTTAATTGAAAGGCCATTTTCAATAGAATGAGAAGACTTTTCTTAAATATACCATTTTCAACATTCATATTTTAATCTTTAGTTTATATTCATGAATATATAAGCAAGACCATACCTTTAGGGATCAGTGTTTCCATTTTAAGTAATTGATGTACAAGTTGACACCAGAGACCAAAAGTAGCAATATACTTGAAACAAGCAATTATTATAGAAAGAAAAATAGTTTACTCTTTTTTGAAAAACCAAATTTAAATGTCATAAAAATAAGTGTAGAAATAAAGGACTGTAGAGTTGATTTGAATGCATGTTTCCCAGTGCAACGTATTCATTTATACCCATACAATCTGGGGTGAAACAAAACAAATAAACAAACAAACGACAAATGAGTTGAGTTCAAACTGTTTGAAAATTATGGTAACCCCACACATGTGAAAGCAGAAGTGTGCTCCAGTATTCTCCCAGGCAAGTGGATTAGGCAAGTGCATCCCCAGGCCCTTTAGGGTCATGCTATGCATGTGAAGCACCAGTCTTCTCAGTTAACGAACAAAAATGGTTGTGCCACCTGGCGATTATAAGGTGAAAAATGATGATTCCAAAGCACGAGCTGAGAAATTCTGGATTCCTAAGATAGAGAGCCCAAGGGAACAATGCTATTCTCCTAACAAGACAACATGTCACTTGTCATTTTCACTGACATTCTCTGTCACTGCAGCATGGAGGTTTCAGACACAATAAGATGTCTAACAACATCCTATTCAACTAGCTATAAAACGTCTCAGTAGAAGTGCTTGTATTTAACTTTTCTGCTTTCATTTCTGATATAGCAATAGGTATAACTGACCGACAAAAGCTCCCAGCCACTCTAAAGAATAGCGAATAGCATAAAGGGATCCTCATCCAGATGGTTTCAGAATTGATTATTTCAAAGATTGTGTCTTCCCAATTGTCACTAAAGAATGATTCATAACACGAGTACCATACACCACACAGGGTCAGCTAATGAGAAAATTAGTTGACTTTAGATCATCACTAGGAAAATACTAAAGGGAAATAAATTTAAAACACGCACGAGGAAGTAAGACATTGCTTCTGGTGAAGAACAAACTTCGAGTGACCATTTTAGAGCATTAGGAAGAAATCTCAGCATTCCATAATTAACCTCTGTGAAGTTCTAAGTAATATAGACTTTCAAACTAAGGATTTTAGGGAGTTAAAGCATACACATGGAAAAAAGAGGAGTTCAAGGTTACTGTGGTAAAAGCATCCCTTTATGTTTCTGGATACCTTTTCCATGCATGAATAACAACAATGCCCTAAGTCTGACTAATTTCAAATCTCGAACATTTGCTAAAAGTGAAATAAATAAAAAGCAAGACCTGTGAACATGTCGAGTGACTCAATGTCCTTATTACAACGTGTATTGTGAAATGTACCTGAAATGCATGCGTGTTCTTCCTTGGGTGCTAACTCTTGATCAGGAGAAGCATCTTTGGTATCCTGAATGGAAATTAAAACAAGATGATTAATAGGTAAGGAACCATTTACACAAACGTAGTCACTAACTAAAGGTAACAGTGTGGAAGTTTTATATGAAAGTTATTACCTTTAAATGCCGATGTTTTGTTGCAGAAACTAAAGGGCAAAGTGAACACAATCAGTGGCATGTAAACATGACAAAACTAATCTCACACATTCATATGGATTCAGTATCAAGCCAAATTCTCATGCTGGGCTTTAGAAATGGGTGACTTACTTATTTGGGATTGGGTGTTGGTTGTGTTTGCTACAAAAGCAACATGAATGGAATTTGAGTCATCTTTAAAAACGGAAGAAACAATAGGAATATAGCAAAGACAAACCTGCCATGAAGATTGCAAAAGTGATCAGGAGGGAAAAGTACGTTTCGAGATTGAAATGGCAGCAATTATATAATTAGGTTTGACATGCGTGGACTATGGAATAATATGACATATAATATAATTCAAAAGTTCCAGCAAATTGAAAAAAGAAAAGAAAACATAACTCTGGGCTCACACTGAATCCTAGCTCCAACTTGAGAACAATGAGTTCTTACCTCACGGGCCGGCTCAGTACTCACCTACATGAAATGATTGCTGAACACAGGGTCATACAGCAAAGGGTGGCAAAGGAAGGAGATGGTGTCTGGCTATCAATTGGAATACTGCCTGGGGTCTTAAAAGCTTGTACACAAACCAGCAGCCATCTAAGCGAGGAGTCAACTAAGCCCACACGGAAGAAGCACAGCAGCTTGGGTGATCCAAAGACATCAATTACAAAAACTGAGTATAGTGAAGAGAAAAGTATCCGAGCTAAAATTACGAGCACACAATTTGTAGAAGGCTATGGAGGGCAGAGGGAGGCCAAAACTCACCTGCAGAGTATCCAGTCAGACAGAACTGCTGGCAGATCCGCTCTGGTCAAAGGCAGAGTCCGGAGCAGCCTTACCCTCATGCAGAGACCATTGTAATCTCCATTACGCTGGATCAGATGTGGTACTTGGCCTCTTTGTCCTCACCATATACACGAGCTGAATTAGTTCTGGGTGTGAACATCTCAAAGATGTTCCATTATTGAAATTTCTTTCCTGATTCTTGAATGTTGATGGGAGTCTTTTCCCTCACACTCATTATTTATATTTTTGTCTTCAGTCTATTATGATCTTATTCTAAACCCTTTAGTATGATTTGTTTTCCATTGTCATCTGTTGAGTTTCCAGACATGAAGCGCCGAAGGAGAGGAGGTAGAATGACAATAACTGATATAAGTGATGATAGTGACTGCTTGGGTAGGGGTGGGCATTAGGCTAAGAAAGGGGATTCTGGAGTAAATAATGAAAGCAGGAGGATAAAGAGAGCAGAACAACTCATTGTGATTTCACAACTCAATTTAAAGGCAAGTGATTCATGACAGGGGTTGCTGTAAGATCTATGTGCTGATTGTACAAATGCTCTTGTTATGATTGGACAATTGAACTACTGAATTGTACAATATGTAAATTTTTTCCCAATAAAAATGTTGGAAAGAAGGGACAAATTCTACTATGATTAAAAGCGATCATTCTTTTACCTTCCATTGAAAATAAAACAAACAAATAAACAAGATTTCAAAGGTGAGATTAGGATTTCCATCACTGCAACTGAGAGTAACACTGTCCATAATCCACAATGGGCATATGCTGGTTGATGGAGACAAAAGTCATGGTTAATCTGAGGAGCAAATCATGACCCTGAGAAAGTGGATGTCAAATATGTGTATAAAGATGTACAGCAAGCTCATTCTACAGTTAAGGACAGATGACATAGCTATTGGTTTTAAATCATATCAAACAATTAATGAACACAGACCTAATCATCCCCACATAAAACCACTGCTGTCCAGGCAATGGTGACTTGCTGTAAGAGGACAACAAAGGGGGTAAATCTTTCAGGGCACCGTTAGCCTGCTCTTTCCCCCTTGATGCAGTCATGGATTCTGAACGGCCAAACTTACAGTTGGCAGCCTCAAACTATCGCAACTGCCACCATGGCTCTTTAGGCCAACTTGTAGGACCAGTGAAATCAAGGCCCTGGAATCTACATAAAGTAAGACAAATTGGATGCAATCAATCAACAATCTGTGCAGAACAGTAGAAATAAAATGGACTATCCCTGTTTCACTATAGACTGTCAAGGCACTCCTTAAAAGTCCTAATACATGTAAATTATTTATTCACTCTTGTTACTGGTGTATGTTACTGAGTAGATTGCAACTCATAATGACCATACTGGTAGATGAGGGAAGGGTTTCCAAGACTGTACTTGTCTTGGTTGCAAAGGACCACATGTTTCCTCTGCGGAGACATGATTGTTTCCAATGGCTGTCCTGCGAAAAACAGCCAAGCTCTTTCAACCATGGTGCAACCAGGCTCCTTTACTCATTAAATAGAATAACATGGGTATTATTAGGTAATAAAATACACGGTCATGCTTGGCAGAGGAACTGTATAGCAAAGTTTCAATGATAGCCATTAATATGGTAATAGCACTTTGAATTGTGAATAATAGCAAATCATTCTCTTTTACTTTTCAGATGGTGTTAATTTAGTCACACTGGAATGTAGTCGTACTTACAATTCTAAATTCAGACCTAAATAGTTAAGCAGTCACATTGTGTTTGAATATGCCATCTCTAACCCTCCACCTAAGGTGTGCCTCTTGTCCCAAAGTTCTCCAAGTAACCCACCATTTACTGTCTGCTGTCAAGTGTGAATACACTTTCTACTAGCCTACAAGAAGAACGCCTCCTCCAAATACTCCTAGCTGTTGCTTTGCTGCTTTGTTTGGACGAAGAAAACAAATACCGTGTAAAAGAATGGATGGGTGGCAGGTTGGATCAAGGGAGTCAATCCATAGCAAGTTTTGCACAAAATGGTTTGGGAGCGTCATGTGTAGACTGAAGCCAAGAGAGGGACTCAGATTGTATTCACTATGCTTGTTACCTTCTCTGCTCCTTCTATTTTCTGATGGCTCTGCTTTACTCTGGTCATCGACAGGATC
This sequence comes from Tenrec ecaudatus, assembly GCF_050624435.1. Classification (NCBI taxonomy): domain Eukaryota; kingdom Metazoa; phylum Chordata; class Mammalia; order Afrosoricida; family Tenrecidae; genus Tenrec; species Tenrec ecaudatus. The sequence goes on from NC_134532.1 coordinate 22,825,032, forward strand.
ATCCCGAGTTACAAACTTGGCTCCACTTTTGTCCTTTACTTTTCGTGCTAAGGTTATCCTTCCACAATTTGCAGATGTTGAATGACTTGTGGTCTGTGCTGGTGGTTTCGATGGAGGCTCATCATCAATGTTAGATTTCATACAAAGTTTTTGGCTCACACAGGCAGAATGCAAATCTGAAAACCAAACATTCACTTATGAGAGGTAAATAATAACATAAATTTGAACAGCTTAGATAAATACACAAATTCTTGTTTCAGTGAAGCGGTCACAAGTCTTCCTCTCCCTGACAGTCAGTCAGTCCTCCATGACAGCTCCCTGCACTTGGCATGTGGTCTGCTTGCTCTACTGAAGCCCTGTATTTGCGCTAGATCAGAACAGACTTAACAGCAACCAACAACACAGGTGCTCTTGATCTATTTAAGCTTAGTAGATGTTGTCTTTCCTTTTGTCTATACATTATTTTGTTTGATGTTCCTGGGTTCACACAGAACTTTCAATTATTTAGTTTACATTCCATGAAACTTTTCTATTAATGCTGCAAAGATTCACACTCTTTCTTCTTAGGAACAAAATTTATGCGTACATATTTAAGGTTGAGTATGCATGAAAGTATATCGTGTATGCTCTAGGACATGACTTTTTAAAGCCATCAATCAACATGCTATTTTAATGAAAATATTTTATTATATTTATAAGACTTTTCTTAAATACACAATCTTCAAATTCATTTCTTAAGCTTTGGATTAACATCATGAATATGTATGAGGTACCATTTAAATATAGGGGAAGTACAAGTTGACACTAGAGATAAAGAATAATATTGTGCTCAGGAATAAGCCATTAATATAGAGAACATTTTTTTCATTTATTGAACATTTTATAAGTGAAAGAAAAACAACAACAACAAAACAAGAATTGTAACAGTAAAGCTTTAAAGGATAGTTCCAAGTGGACAATATTCATTTTACCCCAAAGGAGGCTGTCTAGGTTTTAAAACCCAAATCTATTCTCTTCCAGGGCACTGCACTGATAGAAACCCGTGTGTCACAGCAGAACTTACTCCGGGGGTTAAAGGCTGCAACATGACCGAAGTCCATCAGCAGGCCCTCTATGGCATCATATGGACAGGAGCCACCAACCTCTCAGTTAGGGAGCAAAAATGGTTGTGCCACCCTTGGAACAACGTGAAAGGATGTACATCTTAGAGGGTAACCTGGTGGTTCTAAAGTATGAGCTGAGAAACTCGGGATTCCCAAGATGTGCATCAGTAAGCCCAAGGGAGACACACGATTCTCATACCAATCCAAAATGTCATTAGACATTTTTACTTTGTCTCTTATAAGTACACCAGGAAGGTTTTCAGCCACCATGTGATGTTTGATGGTGTCATACTCTAGGAATCAATGACATTTCTGAGTAGGTTCGCTTGCATTTAAACTTTCTCAGCTCCAGTACTACCATAGCAGTAGGGACAACCGGCTTCAACAAAAGTTTCTCGATAAGTCTAAATAATAGTGAAGAGCATAAAGGATATTCTAAGGCTGATCCTACGGCTGAAGAGTAGAATGAATTCTTTCATAGTTTGTGTCTCTCAAAGAGCGACTAAGAAAGATGAACAAGCTTCCCCGCATTTTCAATCCATGTACAATACAGCACACAGGTCTGCTGAGGTAGACATGTGGTTGACTTCTGATCATCACCATGAGAATATTGAAATGAAATCAAGTTAAAACACACACAAACAAGTAAGGCTTTGCTCCTGGAGAAGATCAAAGTCCAGTGAACATTTGAAAGCATCAAGAAAAATTCTCAGCGTTCCATTGTTAACATCTGTGCATTTATAAGACATTAGGATACTCCAAACTAAGCAATTTAGGGGTACAAGTCGACAAATGGAAAAATGAGTTCAATCTTACTATGGTAAAATCTTTTCTCAAACTTCTAGATCTTTTTTCAAACAAGAATAACAACATTGATATGTGCATGGCTTATGTCAACTTTTCAACTGCATTTGCAAAAGTGACATAAATCAGAAACCAGGATCCTGTGAACATGTCAAAGAGCTTCATATCTGTGTTCGTAAGTGAAATGTGTATTGTGCACCGCACCTGACCGGGATGTGTCCACATCCTGGAGTACTAAGTCATTAGCAGGAGTCTGAATGGGAATGAAAACAAGAGGAGTAACAGTTAAGGCACATTTCATACAATCTGTGGTTACTAATTAAAGGAAAAACTCATAAGTTTTATTTTAAAGTTATTACCTTCAAATGTAGTTTATTCACAGGAGAATCTACAGGGCAAATTGGACACAATCAATTGCATGCAATATGACAAAAACTAATCACACACATTTATGAGGAATGATTATCAAGCAGGATTCTCATCCTCCTGTACAGCGTACATGCTTTGTATTGGTTGCTTGTTGCTTTGCTTCCAAAGGCAACATGAAAGAAATATGAATCCATCTTAAAATACTGAACTATATGAATATAGGATTAACAAAGAATGCAATGAAGCTTTCAAACGTGAGATGATTATTCTAATCACTGCAACTGAAATTAAAGTGTCCATTAGTAATGTTGACATACTGATTGAGTGGAGGAAACTGGATCTTTCATCAAAGGAACAAATCACGACCCAGATAAAAATTAATCAAAGCTCAAGGCCGTATGTAGAAATGTAGCTCCAATTATGATGCAACAAAATCATTTGTATCATAATCCTACAAATATTTATCACCTTCTTCAATTTGTCCTGTAATTTAATAAGTACCCAGTTGTGTTGACAGCTGCCTTGAATGTATATTTCAGTTCTCATCCAAGTCATAACATATTCTAAATTGATTTCTTGGAGAGCTACTTATAGAATAAGACTTCATAAAAATATTCATTATTTACCACAATACAGGAGGGATACATTTCTTCTATCCTATCATTTAGTCATCATAGTTTTATGATCCACTCATGACAGAAACTTTTTCAAATGCAGGGAAGGAATAATGGACAATACAGTTTCAATGTGAAATATGTTGTTAAAGAGGGGGTAGGGTTAATTACAGAATATTGAGGATTTAAATAAATTTGATGTTTAAAAACCAGTCTAAAAAAAAACCAGTCTAGTCTATACTGACAATAGAAATTTTAGTATTCAAGAAAACATTTCAATTATTTTTCCAAATTACCCATGATTAGTTCCTCAATTATTTGGGTATGTTACCTCCCTCTACTATCTAAAATGATTTCCATGTAAAATCTAGATAAAACAATGCCTTTCCTCAATAAGTCAGATTTAAACCATTATCCCAAGATCCTTCTTCCAGACAGTTCCTGGGACATCTAACACCCATGCTAATCAGAGTAGGGATCTGAGGACCAGCAACTTTGGCATCACCTGGTAGCTTGTTCGAAATAAAGAAGTCCAGGCTTCGTGAGTCAGAGTCTGAGTATGATTGTATTATGTCAGCTTCCACATTCCTTCAGCTCAACTCTTCCTTCTGGAATCTAACCTTGAGCCTCCTCCCTATTGCATCTCGTGAACTAATTGTGTATTAAAAGTCATAATGTTTATTAATGATACATGAATCAGACTTTACCTCCTGCCTTTCACTCAAACAAGACACTGCTTTTTATTTTTCCCAGTGCCCTTCTTCAGGCATATGTGATGCTGTCCTATGAAACAGAAACTTTTAAAATATATATATATATCCCTGACCACACACACTTTGACTCGTCCACTGTAGATGAAACAGCTCTGTATGATCTGGACAGGAACCCTGGGGGCGTGCTGGTTATGACTTGGACAGCTATGTGCAAAGTGGGCAGTTCAAATCCACCAACTTCTCCACAGGAAACGGATGGGGCTTTTCTACTCCAGTATAGACTTAGTCTCTGAGATTCACAGGGGCCAGTCATTTCTACAGCATGATATAGGGTCCTTATGAGCTAACATCTACTCAATGGCAGTGAGATTGGAGTATTTGGGGGCACGTTTAAAGGCTTCATTCCTTCATGAATTCCCTATGTGGGAGCTAGTCAGTGGAAAACTACACCTCAAGTTGTCGACACTTAGAATTGAAATCTCCTTCCATATTCTTCACCCCTTTTCTAATATCCCATGCTTCCTTCTTCTAAAGAAGTATTTGTTATTATCACCTGCTTCTGAGTGCCCCTGGTTTCTTTTCCCATTGTTTACTCATCGTACTCTGTCCTTTCCATTCTTTTCCTCCTCCTCTTTACACCTTTGTTCTTCCTTAACTTACTGACTTTCCATAATTTGGAATTGAAAGTAATAATTTTGTTTCTCTGGTGACGCTTTTCAATTAATCTGTTACTGACACCTTCTCTAAACATCTATCAGGTATCTCCATCATACTTCTTTTTCTCCATTGTACATTTTCTTTCGGCTATCAGAATTTATCAGTACTCATGTCTAAAAAAATATCTCAAATGATTTTTGATACAGCTTTACCTGGTCTTTCTGATATATCTGGGGCTGCAACTAAATCATCAGCATTCTTCTGTGGAGACCTCTTGAGTACACTCTGTTAACATTAATGCCAATAATCAGTTTTACAAGATTACTTATCCTTTGCTGACAGCACCTATTTTAAAAGTAGTTATACTTAAAACTTAGGGAAGCATGAATTGAAAAGCTAAACATTTCAATGATGCATCTCATCTTTGTTTTCCAAATCATGTCTACATTTTATCTTTATTTAGGCATTAATTCTGTAAGCTGAGGATGAAAGGTCAGGGGAAATGTATTTATATAAAAATACTGATTTATGGTAACTCTTTCTATAAACAAGCATCTTCAAGCAGCTAATTGTAGTCTGAATTTCCCCCTTTAAAAAAAGAGCACTTAGGAAAAGTAGGTATCTAAACAAATGCTGTAATAAATATACTTGCTTGATATGGATTTCACTGAAGACAAAGTACTTATACATGACAGTATTTTTAAAAAGTAAAATGCCTGACAAGACACCATAGGGCACAGTATTGTCATGCTGACCATAAACAGGAGATCTTCCATGTTCTTTGATGTAGGCAAACATGGGCTTTAGGAATGTAATTTTTTACCATAAAATAAAATGATCTTCAGTAAGAATTTTTACCCTTTAGGTTATATTTAAATACTACCAAGCAAGTACTCTAGTACAATGCATTTTTTTCAACTTAAGGAGCATATGGGGGGAAAAGCACTGTAAGTTTTCATAAAAGGAGAGTAATTTGGAAAATAAGCACTGAAAATGTGTCAGACACTGCTTATGCACATCTTCCTTTCTCCACAAAGTGGGAAGAATGATGATGAGGGTGACACGCATACTTCCCACTTCGGAATCTCCCCAAATGTGAAGAGTAACATGGTGAACAAGGTAGGCAGGATCCGTTGTTCTCATAGGCAGAACCCTCACCGGACGCACTCCTTCACACCCTAGACATTAGGGAGCTTCAATGTTACACTCTACCTGCCTAAAACCCACCCACTGCCATCCCCAGCCACCCCAGAATAATGACTCTCGCAATATTCTGTAACCTCACAGTCTTTGTTTCCTTTGTATGAAGACTTAAAATGACCTGCAAATGTTTGTTGGGTTGTTTTTCTGTTCCACCTACTGAAGCATAAGCTCTTGCCTGAATATTCAGTATCTCCCTGCCATGCACAGTTGATATTTAATAACAGATATGTATTTCCAGTTCAAACATTTAAAATCTCATCGGCAAAGTTTCAAGTGACAAGTCACCGCACCAAATTTTGTTTTCTCTTTCTTATTCTACGTACAGAATTCACATGCCTATGAGGCAATTGAAAATACCATGGCTGGCCGCTGGCTTCTTATTCCTCAAGGTCCCATCCTCATTGTTCAATATGCTAAAGACCTGGAACTGCTAGAAGATGGACCTAAGGCGATGCGTCTTTGCATCTCTTGACTGCTGCTTCCATGAGCATTGACTGTGGATCCAAGCAACACAATATCCTTGACCACACTTCAACCTCTCCTCCGTTTCTCATGTTGGCTATTGGTCGAGGTGTGATGATTTCCGTTTTCCCCTCCTGACCTCACCCTGGTTACAACCCCCTCTCACCAAGCCCCCTCATTCCTTCTTCATTTCTCCTTGCTTTCTGACCCCGGGGACCCTCCTGTGGAAGTCAGATAGCTTGGCCTTGTGCGGAATCTCTATCTCTCTACCTGCTCTCCTCGTCAACTGTCCTTCCCCCCGCTCCCTGTAAGATTTCAGTTCTTATCAGAGGAAGGTTTCCACAACTGCCAGGAAGCCTGGGAGCAAGTCTATGTGTCTCCCTCTCCCCTATATGGTGAACTACTTGTACATGGGGCACACCTCTGCCTGACCGCCCCTGCTTTAAATCCCCTCTCACCTCCAACCACCAGTCTCCCTGTTCTCTACTCCTGGGAAACTATGCATGGAAATAGGGTCCTGTGGTGTGGTGAGGAACTGCCATATGTCTCCCCTCTGATGGAGGCAACCGTGTCTGTCCTTAGAGGAACATAATCCCTCCACTAACGATAAGCTCCCTGAGAGCCGGAAAGCTGAATAAGCCCAAACAGGGACCCTTTCTTATAGACACAATAATATCAGTCAGCTTCCCTCTCCCTATAGGATATGGTGCTTATTTTATGTATTTTCCAATACATAAAAATATGTATTTATTATGATGGAAGACCTGTAACTGACACTGTCTGTGATTGTGCCTGGCAATATGCACCTAATCAGTCCCACTGGTCTGAGTGCGACCAGTACACTCTCTAGAGACCCAGGTCTTGTGCCATAGAACACCAGGACAATGAATTCTGGATTTTCAAAGTACACAATATGCTCCAAAAGCCACACCAGCAGGGTCTATATAAAAGCCCCACTAGATGTACTAGCCTTGACCTCAAATATACCTATAGACTGAGGCCTTAAGACTGAAATCACATGGTGTGTGAGGACATAGAAAATGGCTATACCAAGAGTATTGAATTGTCAGTAGGTAGACACTCATTTACTTACATCTTCAAAGCTGTATTAAGATGTGTACAGATTCCTTTCTATGGAGATGGCACCGAAGGCAAACAAGGAAGTCCTTTACTCTCCCCAAAAGAAAGCCAAAGCAAAGGCTTTAAAGCCCAAGACAGCTGTGCTGTAAGGCATCCACTGCCACACACACACACAAAAACAAGAATATCCAGAAGTCCCCCAATTTCAGGGCCCCAAGTCTCTGAGACTAAGAAGGCAGCCCAAATACCCTGGGGAGAGTGCCTCCAACAGAAACAAGCTGGACCACATGCCTTCATCATGTTCCCCTTCACCAAGGATTCTTCCATGAAGAAGATCAAAGATAACATCACACTTGTGTTCATTGTGGATGTCAAAGGCAAAAAGCACCAGATCAAACAGGCTGTGAAGAAGATCTATGACATTGACATAGCCAAGGTCAACACCTTGATCTGGCTTGATGGTGACAAGAAGGCATATGTTCAACTGGCTCCTGACAATGATGCCTTTCCATGTTGCCCACAAAATCAGAATCATCTAAATGGAGCCCAGCTGGCTAATGCAAAATACTAACTTTTCAATACATAAAAAAGATGAAAGATCTGTGACTGACACGGTCAGTGAATATTATTGTAACTTTGTCCTGACCCCCAATTCCCATTGTTTACAAAGAGTCCTCAGTCCCAGAACGTTACCTTATATAAGTGAATAATCCAGGTACTGTAATAGTCGTTAGCCTACACTTGTTCAAACTCCTTCTCTCAGTACTCTTTTAATCATTAGTACCATGGCCTAATAAAAGATAGGCCAAAAACTCTAATGACTATAGATGCCAAGATCTCCAGTGCAATACTAGTCAACAGAATTACCCAAAAAAAAACAACCAAAAAACTTAGGCAACAAGATCAAGTGCAATTGCTACTGAATGTTCAAGGATGAGTTAACAGTAGGAAAAACAATCAATTCAAGTGATCACATAAGCAAAATAAAGAAGAAGAGCCAAATGGTTATATCAATCTAGGCAGAAAAGGCATTTGGGAAAATACGGCATCTCTTCCCAATTACAGCACTCAACAAAATAAGTGTAGAAGGGAAGTCCCTCAACCTAATAAACACCTTATATGCAAAAGTGGTCGCTTGCAGTTCACTGAATAGAGAGACATTGAAATGGCTTCTTTTTTCTTTGAACTAGTACTAGACAAGGTAGCCCTTTATCAAGAAGCTTATTTAATATAGTTTTGGGTATTTCCGTGAGATTCAAAAACATAAAAAAGAGGAATGTGTCCTCATTGCATAGAAGAAATAAGAATGGCTTGTCTGCAGATGACATGTAATGCTATATATAGAACATACCAAAGATTTGAACAAACCATTGCTTAAACTAATTGAAAATTTGGCAGCATAGCAGGCATTGAGATCAATGTGCAGAAATCACTCAGTCTTCTATTTTAAGGATGATATTTCAAAAAATGATATTCAAAGAGCATTGTCATTTACAATAACTACACAAAAATATTTTTAGGAGTAAATACTAGAGAAACAATAGGTGTATACAAATGAAATTCCAAATTACTCTTTAAGAAATGAAAAAAAAAATTTACCCCAATGGAATATGTTACCATGACCCAAGATATGCACATCAAATATAGCAAAAATGTTATTATTTCAAAAATTACTTTACAAATCCAAATCAATTCTGATCCTAACTCCACCATAATTTTTCAGAGAAATTGGAAAACAAATTGCCAACATCTATGGAAAGGAAAGAAACCCAGAATAACTAAAACACATTAAAACATTAAAACAAAGTCTGAGGCCTCTCTCTCTCAGACCTGAAAACCTATGTAGCCATAGCAATCACAACAGTAATCACAACTCGTTCAATGACATATATGAAGAACGATGGATTAGAATTGAAAACCCAGATATAAACCAGTTAACTAAAGTCATCTAAATTTTAATCAAGAAATAAAACACACTAAATGGGCTCAAGACAGTCTTTTCAACAAATGGTGAGGCAAAAACTGGATTTTCACCTGCAAAACAATGAAACAAGACTCCTATGTCACACCATGCACAAAAATAACCTCAAGAAGGACCAAAGACCTAAATATAAATTACACAATTATGAATAGCATCAATGAAAACAAGGAACAAACTTTGTGACTCTGATACTAGTCATAAAGACACAACCAAACAAAATTTAAAATATCTACACTCACTATAGAAGACACAACAAAGAACTGGAACCTACTCAAAAGACCCCATTCAAGCACAACAAAGACTTCATCAAAAGGGTCACTGAGACCACACAGACTGGGAAAAATGTTAAGTTATAATAGCTCATATGAAGGATTAATGTCCAAAATCTGTAGAGGACCCCAACCTATATTGGGTCCTAAAGTTTTCCCTGTTTTCACTGATGCTCTTAACAAGAAAAATACAAATAAAACACTTAAAAAGCGAGCACAAACACAAATAGACAATGTCCCAAGGATAAATACCGGCCCCCCACAAATGTAGGAAGAAATCTTCATGATCAATTGCAACCAGAAAAATACACATTCAAACAAGAATGAGGTATCACTTCACAATGACACTTTTTGCAAAATTCAATGAGACACAAAATAAGAAATGCCCCAATAGCAGGGATGATAAGAATGCTTTTACGATGCTGGTGAGAATGTAGAATTGTACAGCGGCACTTCTTAAAACAAACACACATCGAAGAACCTCATGATCCAGCAGTCTGTCTCCTGGGAATATAACCAAAAGAAATAACACAAACTGACATATGTACAGATATGTTTATTGCAGCAGTTTTTGCAATAGCGAAACCATGGAAACAGCCCCAAACCCCAAACTCTAGAGGCATGTATCAGCGAGCTATGGAACATTCACACTACAGAATTTTATGCATTGGAAAAAGACAATGACAACTCTCTTAAACACTGTAAGACATGGAGAAAACTGGAGAACATTTTGCTTAGCAAACTGCATCTTACAAAGATACTTATGTCATCCTTGCTATAAGGAAAAGCAAGAAGCGATGTGGTTTACACAAGATCATGACGCCCAGGGATTGGGGTAGGAACAGGGAGAGGGGAGGGATGAGGTGGGGACAACAATGACAGCAACAATACAAGGGAGTGTTTATCAAGATAAAAATTAAAATGACTTTATAAAAATAAAAACATCCTCCACACTCCTTTCCCCTGAAATCTAAATATTAGTCTAAGTGGCTAAGAAACAGAGAAAAGTAAAATGGTCTTGAAGGATTTAGTGGCATACAAGTTCACTGCAAACATAAATCAAAGAAACATATCCTCTTTAACCTATTAACATCCCCGTACACTTATAGTAAAATTACAAAAAAGTCTACAGAGATAGTACCTCAGAAATCCAACATGTTTTTCTTGGGTGCCCTTCTTGTGATCTTAATCTTGACCTCACATCTGTAAAACGTAGTAACAGAGGCATGAATAAGAACATATACCACTGCGCATCGGAAACGGAAATACAAGTCTATCTCCACTCAGGAAAGTGTCAATCAAGTACAAGGGTTGAAGCGTTGTAGGACAAAGTTGCTGGAAGCAGTAATTCAGAGACTTAGGAAAAGAACTAGCTAATGAATACTATTTAAATGGCATAGATATGTCTGAATCCACTGATTCTCACTGGAGTACATATTAGTAGCATTTAAGCCGACAACAATCTTCAGGCAGGCACTAATTTACGGCTTGTATTACCTTCCTGTTTTTCATCCACAGCAGTCACTGGGTGTCTTCTTTGCACTGTTGCAGGAACCTTCGAAACAGTAAGTCTGCCTCTGTCTTCTTTTGGTTCTAGCTGTGTTTCTTCTTCCTAGAATGGAAAGAAAGAAAGTCAACTTTGCAAGCAATATATTCACTCCCTCACTCCCTCCCTCAAGCAATCCATCAAGCAGCCACAAGCTGTACCATATACATTCGACACTTTTAACCTTTGGCTCTCTCTCTTAGTGAGGGAAGCCAAAGCCTCGGCCCTGGTGAGGACTGGGACTCATAGCAAGTCTTATAGGACTGAGAAGAACTGTTCTCGGGGTTTCTGAGCATGTAAGTCTTCATAGGGGTAGAGTGCCTCATCTTTCTCCTGAGGATTGGATAGTGGGATGGATCCACCAATTCTTTGGGTAGCAATCCAGTATTTAATGCATTGAGCCATTACTCACTCATTAACTCACTCACTCACTCACTCACTCACTCACTCACTAACTCACTCAGTCACTCACTCACTCACTCACTGCTCTGGAGTCAACTCTGACTCAGAGTGACTCCCTGTGGGTTTCTGAGAATGTCACTGTAACTGGGAGCTGCAACTGATTGTGGACTGCAGACCATGCAGATCACAACCCAGAGCACAACCAACAGGCGTCCATCATGGAACCATCAGAGCTTCTAAATAAGGGACAATTCCAAGACCAAACTCTGCCAGCGAGTCAATACTATGGGACAGGGAAGAATTGCTCCTTTGCGTTGCAGAGACTGTAACTCTACTGGAGTAGTGAGCCCAGTCTTTCTCCTGAGTAGGAGTAAAGATACATCAAATAGTAATAATAGCTAGAAAAGTATTTACCTAAATCTTTCTCCTAAAGTTCCCTGGTGACTCGGGTTTGATATGTCCTAATCTGAACACATTTCCTCATTTTTCTAATTTATGTTTAGTACAATGTAATTCCTCTGCTAAAAAATTATCAGGGCCTATATGAATGCAAATGAGGGGCTTTAGAGAGATCCAAAGCACATCTGTAGACAATTGGATATCCCCCCTACCATTACACACACACACACACACACACACACACGACGGGTTATAAGGAAGGGATGATTCAACCAAGGTGCACTTTAGCACCAACAAAACACATCATTCCTCTAGTTCCTGAATGTTTCCTCCCTCAACCCATCCATCCTACTAACATGACCCAGTTCTACCTTTTAAATCTGGCTAGACCAGAGAACACTCATTGATAGAACTAAGAGCGCTCCACACATGGGATTCGAGGAAGATAAAGCCCTCAGGAACAGTAGTGGGAGAAGCAATATCATGAGGGAAGGGGAATGGTCAGGGTGGGGGAAAGGGAGAAAGAGGGGAACAATCACAAGGTTGGATATATAGCTCCCCATAATGTGGGCGGATGAATAACAGAAACGTGGGTGGAGGGAGACAAGGTACAGTTGTAAGATACACAATAATAATAACAATATATAATTGATCAAAGATTCAAAAGGTTGGGATGGTTGGTGGAGGAGGGGAAAATGAGGAGCTTATATCAAGGTCTCAAGTAGAAAATATTTTGGAAATGATGATGACAACTTATATACAAATATTCTTGATACAATCAATTTATGGAATGTTACAAGTGTTGTAAGAGCTCCCAATAAAATGATTTAAAATATTATCAGGGAAACTTCCTGTAACAGGAAGTTGAAAGTTTACCCCTAATAAATGTGTGCCAATTTCACCACATTTCCTCTCTCTCCACTTCTCTTGCCATGCTATTCTTTCATGCCTCAACCCTTTGCTCAGGCTAGGATGTCCTTTACACATACTTTGTTCATCTTTCCCGACCAGCCACATGATGATAGCATTTATTAGATGTCACAAGGAGAACTTTTGATTCCTGCATGCCCTTACTGTAATATCATTCACTAATTGGACAAATTACAGTTAAAGTAACTGTTCTCTGTCAACCTTACTATTGATTTTGTAAGATTGGACAGATTCTACTCATCTCTGTCATCTTGTTTCTTATTGAATTAATTCATCCTGTTTCTTCTACAATTAATTCAATTATTCAATCCCTTTTTCATTTTTCCTCACTCTCTTCATCTTAATCTTCTTAAATGAAATTTCCACTTGAAATTCTAGTCCTATTAAAATGCGTCTTTATATCTTTGCCCGGTTGGTGTTGCTATCTAATTGTTTTCCTCCCATCATGGCATACCTAAAATTGTTCAGCACCACCAACTTTGTCTAAATCTCAATCTTATATAGTTCCCTAGATAATTTTGCTAGTCTTTGCCCTCGTTTCATTTGATTGTATTCAGGCTACCTCTTTTTATCTCCGTCCCTCATCATCCTCATTCTGATGAACAGTGGGATGGAGGGTAAGTGGAAGAGCCTAGGGAAAAGGCAAAACCCAAATAAACAACTGACATTTACTTTGAGTGCATGTGAAGCGGTTAACCTGAGAGCAGGATCAGATGAAAGAATGGCTGAATTAAAAGACTCTTTGACTTTCATTTGTCCCTTTGGAAGAGTTTTAGACACATTTTCACGGTCACTATTAGAACTATTGTTTGTGCGTGATAGGATGCGAATATTTCTTGATTTTAAGTGATCCTTTAGGAAGAGTTTTAGACATGTCTTCATCATCATGGTTATAATGATTGTTCTTGGCAGGATAGAACTCACCTTGACATTAATTGTTCCCTTAAGAGTTTCAGACACTCCTTTATCGTGGTTATCAGAACCATCATTTGTAGGATGATAAGTACCCACTTTGATTGTAATTCCTCCCTTAGGAATGGCTTTAGACCCATGTTCCCCTTCACTACTACAATGACTATCTTCAGTATTCCTCTCTGTTAGTGATATAACATTGGTAGTTTCAACATCTGCAAAATAAATGAATGCATGATGATGTCTGTATTTTCAAGTTCATGAATAATGCAAGGTTAGGAAGTGTTCAAATAAGTTACCTTGTTTCTTCGATTGCTGAAATTCCTGGAACAATTTAACTAAGTTGGGCTTAGGGGGACCCTAAGGGAAAAGAAAATTAATACCAAGTATTAAAATAGATCAATTGTTTCTCATAATATATGATCTAACACAAAGAGCTTAAGATTTGGAGTCCCGCAGACATGGACTCCAATCACAGTCTTCTTGTCTACTGAGAAACATCACAAGCATCCCCAAAATGTGACTCACCTTGCTTCTCTAATTTCTTATATACCTGCCATGATATCCATTAGATAATTTTAATGTACCTTGGGGTAGTATTATTTTTAAAAACGACAACAATTGTTTTTACCTACTAGCAATTGACATTAAACTTATTTGTGATATTTCTAAATGTCTTCAGCTTCATGTTGACCTAATTTTCTATGATCTTATAAGTTATCTCATGTGAGGGAAAATGTGAGAGTGTAATTCTCAATAGTATTCTATTTGGAAATCGTGGAATTACAAACAGTGTAGGTTCCCTCCATTCTCAAAATGTTAAAGAGGACTGATTATATCAATTGAAGTCTTTGCAAGAAAAACAGAAGAAACCTTTTTAGAGAATGAAAAGGTGTGTCAACACTAATGCATACACAAACATGTGCATACACACAGCTACCGAGTAGAAAGTTCTAAACTTGTTCGTTGACAATGAAAATAGAAAGCAAGGGGCAGAGAAAATCAGTATGTAACAAATGTCCATATGACTGAAAAACTCGACAGTGGTCAATAATTTCTTTTTTAAGGTAGAAAGAAAGAGAAAGGAACGGGGAGAAAATGACAGGATTAGCTAATATCGTATAAATTCAGGGAGAAAAAAGGAAAAAAAGCTGTACAACAAATAGCGAGAAAATAAACCCAACTTTGAAAGTAATGAAGTATTTTTGAATAGTTAATTAATCAGAACATAAAATACTTTTAATATGCATTTTATTTTTGGTAGGTCTGTCATCTCTATTTCCACCTAGTATGTGTGTTTCCTTGGTTGCATTTGATACTCCCGTGTGCCCTGCAATAGGGCACCTATTTTGGTCTCTCTTTTCGCTTGAAGATCTTCATTGCTCTGGGACTGATATTTCAGTCCTACTCCCTCGAGTTCCCTTGAGGCCTGAGTCTTAGTTCATTCTTCTGCAGATAGATTCCCCATTTCGCCAGCACTCTCTCCTTCCCAGGGAAGGCTTTCTTGGCCCTTAATGGAAGATCAATTATCTATAGGTGAATGGTTTTATCTCTAGGTTCTCGATTCTGTTCCATGGCCTCATTGTACCAGTACCAGGGTTCCTTTTTATTATGTGGCTGCTGTAACAGGTTTTAAAATCATGAGGTGAGAGGCCTCCTACTTTGTCCTTCTTCTTCTTTTAAATCATTTTATCGGGGCTCCTACAACACTTAACACAATACTCTGTTCTTCTTAAGTAGTTTTTTGTTTATATACTGTGTCTCTTTGTTCTCCATGTTAATCCCCCCTCCCCATGTCTTTAAATAATTAGCTTGAAATCTGGATTGGTGGCTTAGTGGTTATGTGTAGAGCTGCTAACCTCTAGATCAGCATTTCAAAACTACTAGCTGCTCCATGGGAGCAATACATGGCAGTTCCAAACGACCAGTTGTTCCAAGAGAGAAAGACATAGCTTTCTATTCCCTTAAAGACTTACCATCTCAGAACCCACCTAGGTTTGTCCTATAGGTTTGCTATGAGCCAGAATCTATCCCCATCCAGTGAATTTGGTTGGGGTTTGTTTTGGGGGGAAGTATTGACATTTCACTGTAGTCAGCCTTCCAATCCATGAACAGGGAACATTCTTCCACTTATGTGGTTTCTTTTTTTATATATATATACTAGGAGGGGTGTCCTTTGGTCACTCAAAGTAGCGTTTTCTAGTTTACTTTGCATAGATCTTTTGTTTCTCTGGTTAGGTTTGTTCCTCAATATTTCATCTTTTATGTGGTTATTATAAATGATTTCTTGATTTACATTTCAGAGCTCTCTAGGTTAGTGTATAGGAATCTGCATGATTTCTGTATGCTGACCTTGCGCTCTGCTCCATTGTCAAATCTTTCAATTGTTTCAATCAATCTTTTAGACAAGTCTTTGGGGGTTTCTACTTATGGAATGGCGTTATCTAAAAACACAGTTTACTGCTTTGCCAGTTTGGTAGCTATTGACCACCTTTTGTTATGTAATAGCTCTGGTTAAGTCTTCCAGCACAATATAAATTGGAGTGTTTACTAGTTCCAACACAATATTGAATCAGAGGGAAATGCTCTCAGTTTCTTCCCATTGAATGAGATGTTGGCCTTTGGTTTTGCAAATATGTTCATTATTACATTGAGAAATTTCCTGTCTATTCCCATTGTACTGTTTTTTAAAATCCGGAATTGGCATCAGATTGATCAAAGCCTGTATTGTGTCGATTAGGTCTTGTACTTCTTTTTTTTCCCTTTTATTGTTTATACGGTGGATTAAAATGACTTTTTCTCTTGGTGAGCCATACGTGTGTACCTGGCATGAGTCCCACCTGATCATGATGTTTGTTGGACTGTTTGTTTTGTTATGTTGAATTCTGTTGGCCCACATTGTGTTGGCATAATTTGCGTCTATGTTTATACAGCAGGCTGGTCTGTAAATTTTTTGTCCTGCTAGTGTCTTTGCCTGGTTTTCGTATCAGGGTTTTGTTTGTAGTATAATATGAGTTCAGGAGTTTGCCACCCCATTCTATATTGTGACATAATTTGTGAAAATTTTCTATCAACTCGATTCTAAATGTGTGGTAGAATTCCCTGGTGAAGCTATCTGGCCTTGAATCTTTTTGGTTGGACCTTTTTAAAATCTCCCGATGGATTGATTTCATTGTTATGTGACTGTTGATGTTTTCTACCTCAGTCGGTATTAATTTGTGTAGACCTTGTGCTTATAGAAAATAGTTCATTTCTTCTAAAATTTCAAATTCGTTGAAGTACAGTCTTTTATAGTTTTGTGCTATTAGCTTTGTTTTTGAATCCTGTTGTGATGTCACGCCTTTCCTTGATTGGTAGTTGTACTTTTATTTTTCCTCTGTCAAATTTGCTAGTGGTTTGTCCATTTCATTGATCCTTCCAAAGAATCAATGTTTTGTTCTTTTCATTTTTTCTACTCTTCCCCTATCTTTTGAATTCATTTATTCAGCTCCAATTTTTAAAGTATTTCCTTCCAGTCAATGGATGTTTCCTTTTTCACTCTAGTTCTGAATGTTGAATGTGCTGGTTTAATATGTAGGTTTTTTGTTCTCTTCTCTCTTTTATGTACACGTCATTACTGTAAAATTTCCTTCTGGGTACTGCTTTTGCTAAGTCCCAAAGATTTTGGTATGCTGTGTTATGCTCTCAATTGTTTCAAGAACTTTTTGATTTAATTCTTTATTTCAACAATTACACAGTACTTTTTAGACAGTGGCTGTGAATTTTCCATGTATTTGATTTGTATCCCTTGCTCTTTCTATGGTGGGGTTCTAATGTTTGAGTGTTGTGTTGAGAAAACGGGTTGTAGTGTTTTTGAACTTATTAAGGCTTGCTTTGTGTCCTACCTAACATATCATCTATTGTAGAGAATATTCCATATGCACTAAAAAATAATGTAACCTGTGTTGCTGACAGGTGTTTTCCACATATGCCTAAGCCATACAGTCTATTGATGGAGCTGGTTAGTTCTTCTGTACCTTTACTAAGTTCCTCGCTGATGATCTCTCTGGTCTTAAGGGTGGTTTGTTGACGTTTCCTACTAGTATGATTGTAATGTCTTTTTGGATTAATGTATTGTGGGGGCCTTTCATTAGATGCATAGGTGTTTATTAGGGCTATGTCTTCCTGCTCTTGTCCTTTTCATCATTATGTAGTACCTTGCTTTGTCTCTCATAGTGGATTTTGCATAGAAGAAAGCTTTACCAGTGATTAATATTGCTACTCTTGCTTTGGGGGTGAGGTTCTTTGATTGTGCTGTGAACTGTGGTTCCCCCCCCCCCACTTTAGGTTTTCAGTCCATTTTTGTGTTGGTATAAAAGCTGTGCTTCTTCCTTGAAAAAATTACTTTGTTGATATAAAATTCACGTATGAGTCACTTCCATAGTTAAGTCGTATTTTAAAAAGTTGTATCTACATCATCACAATCTATTCTAGTCCTCCATCACTGCATTCGTTATTTGCGGACCAATTCACTCACACTGCCCACTCTCATCTTTGTTAATTGCTCACATCAGTTTGTCCTTATGCATCCATTCTTCTGTGCACCAGGAACTAGGAAACCGGGCAATAAACACAAACATAGCGACACAGAAAGAAAAATAATAATATAAAGATAAAACTGAAGATAAAAGGCAAAAAAGAAAGGACTTCCAGCAATATTCAAACATAGATAGATAGATAGATAGATAGATAGATAGATAGATAGATAGATAGATAGATAAAAAACCAGAGAGGAAATTAATATGGTGGTGTAAGGCAAATTTTAATTGGGAATTTTAACCATTGGAAAAGAAACCCAACACACTACATTGCCTTCCTTGACTGTTACAGTGGAATAAGCGAGGAATATTTAATCCTAGAGCAAATTCAGGTTGGTTCAAAAAGAAGGTCAATTGACCGGGTACCAAAATATACAACAGTTATGAGGATCATAGTCAAGTTTACAATAATCCCTGATAGTCAAGCTGTTAGTGTCCCTTGACTGTGGTCAGAGGGGATCTGCCAGAGTGTTAATCTGAATAAATACTCTGCAAATAGATTGTCAGCACTCACTGTCCTCTATAGCCTTTTCTAAATTGCCTGTTCACAATGTAAGCTCTGTGCCTTGGTCCTTCATCATATTTGGATCCTGTTACTGTCATCTTTGGATCAAACAGGCTGGTGTGCTTTTCCCATGATCTCCAAAGGGTATGTTTCTTTTAGTCAGCATATTGGTCCTTTTCTAATCCACCCTAGCCTTCTTTTTTTTGTTTTTCTTTCACCACTCTTCTTATCTGTCTCTGGACTAGTCCATTTAATCCACTTACATTTGGTTTCATCATTGATTTGTGTGCATTTGTTGCTGTCATTGGGCTGTGGTTTTATTTATTTTCGGTATAGTTTTATTATTCCCAATTTTGTCTTCTGTTCTTGAATTTTCTTACCCCCTTTTTCCCTTATTGTTATTTTTTAATGACTATTAGTGTTTTCCATCTTTTTATTTCGATGAGATTTTCCCATTCCCTTTCAGGCTACCTCATTTCTTACAATCCTCCCATATTTTAAGGAGCTCTGGTGGTGATGGAGCCCTGGTGATGTAATGGTTAAGTGCTGGGCTTTGATCCAAATGGTAGGGAGTCCAAAACCAGCAGCAGCTCCATAGGGGGAAAGCCCTGCTTCCCCTGCAAACCCTTACCTTCTGGGGAACACACAGGGCTTGGCTGTCAGTTAGCATGGGCTCCATGGCAGTGACATTTTTCCTCTCTTGACTAGGACTTCTCCTTTTTCCAATTGAATGCTTCACATCTATGTTTCCTCTCTGTTCTCATAGTTGGTTTTTTTTTCCTGCATTGTGGAGTAACATCTGTTTTCTTTTCTTTTTAATCTTACAATTCTACTTTATTTTGAATTCTGTTATACATAGGTTAACACGTGGGCATTGATGGTCTTGTTGATCTCAAATGTTTGTCTGCTGTTCTATTGTGAATCTGGACTAGGTTTTATCAATTCCTTTAATATTTCCTTCTCAGTAAATACCCGTAATTCTACAGTATACTTAATGCTTTTCTACATATAGAATTCTTGGCTGGATTTTTTTTTTCCTTCAGGGCATCATATGTCATTCTACTGTCTTCTTGCCTGCGAGGTGTCTGCTTAGAAATCTAAGCATATTCTTCTTCTCATTTCAAGGGTCGTTTAGTTCCTAGCTCCTCTACGACTCTCACTTTGTCCTTCTTATTGAACATTTTGACTATACTATGTCACAATGATTTTCTTTTGGAATTTTTCTTTTGGGGGTTCTCTCAGCTCCCTGAATCATTATTTTTTCCTCTTTTCTGCTGTCAGGTAAGTTTTCTTCCAGCAAATCTTGGACTATTTTCTCGGTTCCATTTCTTGGCTACGTCCTGTTTCAGAATTCTAATGAGTTGTAAGTTATTCCTCTTGACAGTGTCCTACAAATGGTGTAACAATTCTGCAGACTTTTCTTCTTTTACTAGATTGCTCTTGTTAATTGGATTCAGGAAATTTTTTCCTTAAGGTTCACTAATTTTGGATTCCCAATGCTTCAATTCTTATTTTGAACTTTGTCAAAGTTCAAAATGTTGTCTAATTCTTTTCCTTTTGGATTAAGATTTAGAATTTTATTTTTGTTAATGATGTAATGATCCTAGTTTTCTAATTTTTTCTGTAGATCTCTCAATCTTTTTCTCCATCTGTTGAAATGATTAGAACAAATTTCTCCTTAATTCTTTTTCTGGTGATACCAGAGCTTTTGACTGTTTTTTAAAGGAAAAATTAAATTAAGGGGAAAATCATTACAGTTTTTAAGAGTTCTTCCCTTTGCCACAGAACAAAGGAGGGTGGTGACCAGCATCCTTTAAAGTGCAATGTGAGATCCCGTCCCCTCAGTACTGCAAAGCTTTCGGGCAGTTAGAGGTAGCATGAGGGGAGTGCAGGCAGTTGAACAAGAGCAAGAGGTGGGCTAACAGCCTGGGGTGAGTACAATGGGAACACCAAGGAAGCAATGGATAATAGCTCAGGAGAGTGACCAGGTGGTGGAGGTGCACTGAGATGTCAACAGGGTGCCATGGGGCTGGGAAAGCACCAGGGAAATATGGAGTACCAGTGCAGAATCTGGAAATCCAATCCACCATTTAGGGTGTACACCTGTATCTCCCCTGAACTCTTCAGGTCTCCGGAGAAACATGACTGGCTCATCCCCTTCTCCATTGTCCCCAAGGGCGGGACAGATCCACCCATTCGTCCTTTTCTCCTGTCCACACCCACTGTTCTGTTCACTTAACTTCCATCTTGTCTTCCAAGCATCCAGGCACCTGGTTTTTCTTCTACATTTTGTAGCGGGACTTTTCTTTTGCATATACCTAAGTGGTCATATTGACCCAGAAGTCTAAAGATGGTTTATTTGAGTTAAATCATGCATCCTGCTGTCAGATGAAGACATTTAAATGTAAGCTTAGTGGAATGCATTGGAAAATTTAGTGGAATCCCGTTGGAAAGGAAGTTTAAATTTCAAAATATCCACAATTCCTCAGATCCCAGTAGTCTACATATAGAACCAAGAGTGGAATGGAGAACCAGTGTTCTCTCAACACATATGTGCATTATCAAAATAAAAGCATCCAAGAATATATTTTAGGACTCACATACATGGAGAGATGTAATAAGTATTATACTAATTATAATAATTAGATCGTGAAATTTTTATTTAGGCTTAGGAATTGTAAAACTCATATTAGGAGGACTTGATCTTCATTTTTCTTCTTCATTATGGGGTGGGAAAATCTCCTAAATATAGTGTTGTCACGACTATGAATTTTCCTAATCATTCTGTTTTCAGTTCACGCATCCTTTTCTTTTTCACATCAGTTTAAAGTAAAAGTAAATACATAAAATTCAATTAGCCATGCTTGACTACATTTTTAACAGCTTTTCATTGGCACTATGCAATAGACCCATGCTAAATTTCATGAGTACACAGTACACAAGACTAATTTCAGGAGAAAGTACTTTACCTTGGGTTCTGAGCCAAAGATATCATCATCAGAATGCCATGGATCATCAGGTCCATATTCCTTTGAAAGGCTTTAGAACAAAAATATACCATAAAATAAGTGAGTAGATGTCACACAAAAAGCAGTGACAAATTTGGCAATTTGCTACATTTTCCAAGAAATAAGGTGATCTCCTAGTATTTTATCACCAAGCCAAGCATATCTCCAGTCTGGTTATTATCATATGCCTGCTAGACTAATTTGTAATATATTGATGTAGTGGGGCTTACAAATTATGTTGTAAAGATCATTCCAAATAGTGTACTTATGAAAACACTGGTCGGGGGGAGTTGGGGGAGCACACGAGGAAAACCATTGGATATGGTGCATAAAAATATGGGTATATTGTACCTGTCATTTTTTAGATAGCAGTACACTTCAAAAGAGCATGAAGTCGTCTGTTTCTAGGTTGGCGTTTCCTGTCCATGATGCAGTCATTGCAGAGTAGCTTGCTGCATCCAGTGCCCACCCACCCCTACAAGGCCCAAAGGGCTCCTTCATCTCCAGAGTTGCCTCCAACCTTGAAATTTATGTGCTGTAAATTTATCAATGGAAAAAGAGGAATAATGCCTGGTTGGCAGGAATGGGGAAAATGCAAGAACAGAAGAAACACCAGAAAAGCAGAAACAAAAAATCCATAACTAAGTAATGATTACAGAAAATACAGAGATGAATAGCAAAATATTCTAGTGACATTTTAAAACATCACACAAAAGTAGGCTGAATGGGAAACACAGTCTTAGCAGGGAGAATGGGGAGATGTCATCTCACATACTTTGGACATGCTATCAGGAGAGAATATAGTTCTGGTAACAGGTCACCGTGCTGGATAAAGCAGAAGGTCTGTGAAAATGAGGACGACATACAAAGAGAGGCACTGATAGAATAGCACACAGCTACAATAGTGACAATGGCACAGGACCCAGCAATATTGTGTTCTGTCATGTATCATCATTGTTTCCAGGTGTCTCTGAGTCAGTTCCGAACTACACACCTGAATGAAACAGTGACTGCCCTGAGCAAACAACTACTTTCACGTGTGCGCACACTGTTGTAGCAACTGCTTCAATCCCTCTCATTGAGGCTCTTCTCTTCAAGCCTGGCCCTCTCCACTACCAAGCATGATGTCCTTTTCCAGGGAATGGTCAATTGTGTTGCTATACACACAGATGGGATCACAGGAAAAGAAATCAAGAAGTTAGTACCCTTCATAATAGCCTAGCATAAACTGAGATATCTAGGAATATACCTAACCAAAAAAAAAAAAAAAAACCCCAAAAGATCTGTACAAGGAAAAATACAGAACATAATTATAAGAAACCAAAATGTACCTTCATAAAAGGAAGAATATTCCATGCTTGTGGATCAGAAGATGCAATACTGTAAGGTTGTTGATCCTACCCTGAAGCCCTATATAAGTTTAATACAATCCTGATACAAACACCAACGTCATTGTTTCTGAAAGAAATTGAAAAGGTAACTACCAACTTCCTATGGAAAGGGGAGAAGCTCAGAATGGCAAAGAACTCCTCTAGAAACAGAACAAGGAGGGGGGGCTTGCATTATCTGACTTTTAAACTTTTTTATACAGCCACAGTTGTCAAAACAGCATGCACTGCTATAATGATAGATACACAGACCAATGGATAGGAACAGATAATTCAGAAATGAAATCATCAGCATACAGGCAACTGAGGATGCAGCTCAGGGAGAGTGGCTGCTCTGACCCACCCACATGGGCACAAACCCAGAGGTGAGTGCAACAGGCCAGCGATGCGAGCAAAGCCACCAAGTCCTTGAGGAATCTCGATCATCAACCTCTTACTTGGGGGTCAGGGGTGGGGGCAGTATATGGCAGCTCATCTGAACTGGTTGGGGTTACTCACAAGGGACCACACTGAAAGTCTAAAGGTATAAGGAGGGGCTCATTAGACCACTCCATCCCTGACTGCAGGAAGTGCAATGGGAACTTGCAGGAAGCACGCCTTCTGGTCAGGAAGTCTGAGGACTAAAAGAGTCTAAGTGCTATTAGGTAAGTGCGTCCCAGGATATGGAACCCAGGAAGAAAAGGGGACTGGACTGATGGATTAAAAGACGTCCTGCTTGCTACTTAACAGAGAGATAGTCAGCTACTCTGGGACAGATTATCAGTCAGACTTGGAACTATTTGTATGGTCTGTCTTTTTTTGTGTTTTTCCCTTTCAATTTTGGAGCCAGTCTATACAAGATAGGGAAGGTAATGGTACCAAATGGGGGTGTCAGTGGTGAGTCAATAACGACTGGGACAGGGGAACAGGAAGGGTTCTAAAATTGATAGTGAGGAGGGTGCAGTGTCCCTGGTTCTGTTTGATCAAATGAAATGTATCTGAGAGGAATTTCTGAGAGGTGAATGATGGGTAAACATGATACTTGGGCAGGAGGAAAGGAAAAGAGCAAAGAAGAAGAAAACAGAAATTTTATATAGGTATATATATATATGCATATGTATGTATGTAATTCATAAAGTTGTAAAGATAGGTGTGTTTGTCAATGTGCATGCGTGCACACACATACACATCTAAATACAAGGAGGAAGCAGGTGGCCTTTTGGTCTCTATATCAATCTTGCCTCAGGACAAGAACAGATTGCTCTAATAATGTGGCACTGTATCACATTGACCTTCTCAATACGATCACTGAAGGCTACATGGGTGCATAAGCAAACGTGGTGAAGAAATCTGATGGTGAACAGCTATTAAGAGATATAGTGTCTGAGGTATTAATGGCTTGAAGTGGTCAGCTATCAGGGAATCAACAAAGCCCAAATGGAAGAAGTATAGCAGCCCGGGGTGATCATGATGTATCCAAGGGATACAGCCCGGGGTGATCATGATGTATCCATGGGAATAGGAAGCAGAAGTTCAAAAAACAAATAATCTAATTGACATGAAGGAGGGTGGACACCATGGAGACCCCAAACCCACCTGCAAGATATTTGGGCAGTCCCTCCCCAAAGGCCCACAAGGAAGGGAAGATAATTCTAGGTAGCGGTATAGCAGTAATGAAACACATCACTACCATCTAGTTCTTTCTTATCTCCTCTCTTTACTACTATGGTCTGTGTTTTACCTCATTCATCTGGTTAGACCTGCATGTGTTCATTTGTATAACTAAGACTGCTGGATGCATGAGAGCCAAGCTAGATAAACCTTCAGAAACAGTAGGGTGTAATGGTTCCCTGAGGGTCTAGGATGGGGGAGGGGAGTGCCATGGTGGAGATGATTGCAATGATGACTGTGCAATTCCATTTGAGGGGAACAGACAACAGTTGAAGGTGAACAGTTACATCTAATGGTGTAAGATATGGAAAATAACAATAAAAACATAATAATGAGGGTCCCTGCGGAGTAGGGTACGGAAGGGAAGGGACAAACAAGCTGATATCAAAGAGTTCAAGAATGAAAGTATTTTGAAACTCATGGTGGTACATTTGTATAATTATACTTGACCTAATTGAATTGTGGATTGTTACAGAGCTCCCAGTAAAATAATGTAGAAAATATGTAAAAAATATGATCATTTTCCATGTATTTTTGAAGCATCTTTGTATTTTGGTATCTAGCCCATAGTAAAGCACTCAATAAATATGAACTTTTCTCTGAATTCCCTGTTTAAAAGATCTCAGGAATCTTACCCACTTGAAGAATCTTCCGATATCTCCTTCACTGTTAAGCAGAAGAAATAAAATTACAATTTAAATCCATAATAGAAAAATCTAGGTCATTAAAAGTATCAGATCCTGATCTTTTGTTACACAATATTTCTATAAAATTACACCTAGAGACAATATTATACTGAGGTAAATAGTAATTATCCCGTTGGAGGTCAATTGATGAATTTTATGAATTCTCTCCTCTCTATATAGTTTATCCCTACAAGGAATGGAGAATGTGATTTATCAAAATTTCACACCCAAAACTCAGTTGCCATTTAAGCTTCTCAGACTCTTCTCAGACTTAGAAAATAGTATCACTGTTAGAATCAGTATCATAGCATGCTTGTTTCTGGATTTCTACCACAAGGGGAATTTGAGGAGAACATATTTATTTTGTTTTCACACAACACAGTTCCGTTAGCTCTGGAGTCTACATATGTGCAACACTCTACTTCTCAGGAAGATGAACCCTCTATTAGCATGGATGACAGCTAGATCTAGAATCATTTAGAAAGTTAAATAATCAGGTCAAAATCATCACATATGGGTATTATACCAAAAATTGAAGTATATGACAATATACAAAGCAAAGAAATTTCAATTGAGTACTTGGGAAAATAAGAAGTTGTGAATGCCTTATTTTATCAACTGGAATCACATGAGCCTCATAAAAGGTTCAACCATTCGTCAGGTTCTATCAACATACTATTTGCTACTGAAAATCTTAAGGCAGAATCCACATTTCAAGCTGGGCCATGATTGCTGTGCAGAAAGGAGTTCACATAGCAGGTAGGAAATTGCCATTCCTGAATAGGCCTGCTGCCAGGTTAGCCATTCGCTGCTGTTCGAGCAATAGGATTTCAAGAGGATTGCCATCATTCTCAAAATGAGAAGACTCCTTCACTGTGCCCAAAGTGTTTGCTCAACTCAGTTTATGCTGGACCCCTAAAATCCCTGTGGGAGTCTGCAACTGTGGTGCATCCTAAGAAACGGCACCGGCACGACCAGTCCCCAGTCAAAACCTTGGGCACCAGAGTCTCTGCAAGAAACCTTTTCACATGGTATTTCCTCATTTTTGGATGGCAAAATTAACTCCACAAGGAGAGGGTTGTCAGCAGCTTATGCCTGGTTTTCCTCTAGACGTCACCCTTTGGCCATTTCCTTTGACTTCTTTTGCTGTGTCTTCTTGTAGTTAATCACATCCACCACTATAGCTATATCTTACACCCTGTGCAACCTACGAGTTCATCACTAAACCTAGGAGTAATTTGAGAACCTCTGGTTCAATTACATTCTATGAATTTTTTATTATTTGGTGTAATATGCTATACTTAAATTATGAATGAGAAGGTATTTTCACAGCATACCGACTGGTTTCGTTGTCTTCTTTAAAAACTGTAAGGGGAACCTCTTTTGATCTGATTTCACTGAGGAAAATGACACAACAATGCTCAAATTAATGTAAGCCAAGCAGCAACCCTATTGTAAACAATATGAATGACAATTAATCCTGTTAATGAAAATTCATTCTACTGTAAGGAGGGTCTTGTAAAGAACGTGGATTCATAAAACAATTTTATCCAGCTAAGCAGAGCTTAATTGCTTTTTATAATAGTTAGGTGTCAATAAGCTAAGTCAAATCATTGTAGAAATATACTGCTGACCAAAGAGTTCCTTTTTCAATTGTGTTCTTAAATTCTCCTAAAACTAACGTCAACCTTTACCTATCAGTGGCAGTTACTGACAAACTGCATTAGTCACCTTATGTGGTGTCAATTTAAGGATTAAGAGTGTAGGGCTGGAGTCTAGGCTGTCAATCTGGAGACAGCCAATGAGACTTCTGTGGGCATGGTCTTCTCCTGAGAATGCTGGGAAATCTGGTACTTCCTCCTTGGAGGGGGAAGACACCCCCCTCTCTCTCTGCTATTCCCAGGGAGACATTGCAGAAGACAAGCCTCATGAATGAAACCGGACCTGTGAAGCCGGAGAAGCCAGAGAGACCCCTGCCAGTGCTGAGATGCTTATAACTCCACTGGGACCAAAGACTTTCTACCCACTGGCTTGTGACTGTCCTGTATTTGCCTTCATTGCATGCGTTTTGTGAGTCTGAAGAGGACTTTATTGATTGATAAGGGACATATGGGCTAATATCGGATTTATGGACTTGATCTGGACTGGGTTGGGATGCTTTCTCCCTGTTCAATTGCTCTGGAGTATAAACCTCTTTCTTATACACATATGTGTGTCCATGGATTTGTTTCTCTAGTCTCCCCAGACTAACACATTACAGTTCTTTGGGAGTGGAGTACTGGAGAAAAAAAATCCTAGTTGGAAAGTAGATGTTTCACTTCTGGTTTGTGGTAGTGTTTCTTCTCTGGATAGCCAGAAGTCAGCTATATCCATGGAGTTTATTAAGTTGTTTTCTGGAAAGAATATGGGAAGTTAAAGTTTTGATTATTATGTTTGGATGTATTCACTCTTTGGGTATTCCTGTTTTAAATGGTGGAAATGAATGTGATGAATATATAACTTGAGCTCAGGGGTAGAAATTGCCATTTGAATTTCTCAGAAACCATGGTGCTTAAGGAAAATGGCTGACAGAAAGCCTGGATCAGTTTTAATGCCTTCAGGGACCTAATCCCATCTGTTTGTATAAATAGAAGAGTTTAGATAAGGATTTGGATAAGCTAAATAAGGATTGAACTTGACTATTTTAAGAATTGAGCTTAGTATCTGATTCTATTTTGTTTGCACTTATTTCCTCTGTTTGTTATGGATATAATGATTGATAGAAATGATTTGGCGAAGTATAAAAAGAGAACTTGTAAGCCCTCTTGCCTCAAGCCATTAATTGGATCATTAGATGGGTTTAGGACACACCAGCAGAGAAGTCTCTGAAAAGATAAGGGCTACCCAGTACTTTGGAGTACTCAGGACATTTGTATTCCAGAATTGCCTGGGGACAAAATTGCAGATTGAAGATATAAAAAAAAAAGAAGAAGCAACTCTTCTAATTAGAAGTTTGAACTCTAGTAGTCTTTGTCAGGAGCTGGATAAAATCTGGAATCGTGAAGAAAACTCCTCTTTGGGCATGAAGCCTGTGGGCACGCTGAAATATTTGCTAGGTGACTACCTGGATTCACTTGTTGAGTTGAAGTGGGAGAAATGGCAGCAATAAAGAGAGGGGTTGAATTTGGCCACTGACACCTGTGGACCTGGTTTACAGGAACCAGAGGAGTAGACAAGAGTCGGTTGACTGGTCTGAAGTTCATGACCTAACACAGGAGCTAGCGTTGTTGAGAATTTGTGATGCAGCCATGGTCTTAGGCAAGGTGACCAATGGACGCCCTTGTGAGGCTAAGGAAGGGCAATCTATATTGAGTTGACCAGAACCTGACCAGATGAAGAGGTTGTGAGCCTGTGAACTGGCACATATTGCTGTTGATTTTGTGGGTGGTCTATCCTGATTTGACTTTGCTTTTATGGATGTGGATTTCACAAGATTCCAACTGGAATGAAGATTCTTCACCTCGAAAAATATGACTGACTCCTCAGAGCACTGAGTTAATGTAAGTGGGTAACATAGAAATTGGATATCCAAAATTGGGGGGCAAAAGGCATGAAGTGGTTGGCTTACAAATTTCATAGGTTGGGAACAATATATGCATAGGATTATAGGATTAAGGCATAGGTGTTATTTAACTGCAATTGTTAGGCAGAGAGTTTTTGTTTGGCTCACTTATAGATTGTAATGTTTAAATGGGTGTGGCACATATTTAATTGTATGCTTTTTAATTTTACCCGATTAGGCACAGAAGTGGTTTTAATTTTTGAAAATTATATATGGTGAAAGAGTTTTGTGAAAGTATTAAATTGACAAGGGGTGGTCTGTGGTAGTCACCTAATTTGGTGTCAACTTAGGGAGTAAGAGTCGGGAAAAAACAGCACCATTTTTATTTTTTAAATGAGAATACTTTAAGCAAAACCAATGAGAATAATAAGAAAGAAAAACTATTGAGAATGATGAAATGCGCACAAAAACAATTCAGCCGTTGTAAACTGAACAAATTGAGCATGGAAACCTCTTGCTTAATATACCCAGGCAAAAAGACCCTAATGGACTGACCGTAGTCCACGTTTTGGTGACGAGGAAATGCTGTTTTGATTATGGCAAATGTCTCATCTCCCTAGATCTTGCTTTGGTTTCCTATCATCTTAGTTTTCTAGGATGGGTAAGCAAACTAAAGCCACATACCAATTGCACTCTGCTGCCTGGACATGTAAATGGTGTTATTTGATTGGACAGCAACTAGGCCGACATCTCTTCGATGTTTCTTTGTCGTGAATGTTGGCACATGTCTACAGCAGAGTTGAATGGATGTGACAGAGACTGGAGAGCCAGACAATTTCTAGAAGTTTTACTACCCGGTCCTCTACAGGAAATCTTCACTGATTCCTGCTGGATACCACAGCAGAGTGCTACATCTTTTCCTGTGACTCCCGCCTCAAAATACTTCAATGGGTTCCTGCAGGAAATAGTGGTGACTCCCTATCTAAGAGCTACTCCTGACTCTTCTGTCTTAATTCAGAACCACAACTTCTTTTAGAAAGAAGATTGACCCCAAAGAAGATGGTTCCAACCCAGCCCTAAACAGAACAACTATCACTTCAAGACAGTCACAGTCATGACATGTTCTTCGCCAGTGACAGAATTAGGAATGAGCATGTGACGCTCCCCAGGCAATGAAAGGTGAGTGGAAGTGTGGTGCAAGGTTCTGAGTTGATTCCCTGTTTCAAAGAATCATGGAGAAAGGCAGCCCTTCCTGCCTTTGGGTACTGTCACGTGAGAACTGGAAACTTGGTGCTGCTTAGGAGAGGAAACACGGACACAATTCAAAGGCAGGCCAACTCAAAGAGGGAAACCACCCAGATCTCACTAGCAACCACACGCCACTCAAACCACTCCAGTTCCCCTACTGTTTTAGCCACTGCTCAGTAGGCAATCTACTATTTGTAGGGGAAGGCATTCAACTGATAAACATCCCGTGGCCTCCAGGATTGAATAGTCTTCCCTTAGCTTGCCTTGTTTCCGTAGTCTCCTCATTCCCAAACTCTGCCACATCATGCTTTTGTACCAGCAAACCTGAAGTGCTCAATCATGCACGGTCATTCATGCATTTAGCCTTTTGTACTCGTTCCTATCTGTGAAGGATGCAAACTGCTTAGATGTTCCTTTCTGCCAAACACTGTGGGTTTGTCCCTTCAGCTCACAAACTTGTACTCTGGTGCTCTGCCGACCTTAAATTCTACCCACGTTTTTCAAAGCTCCTATTGCTTCAGATGAGTCTGGCCCTCAGAAAAGGCTCAGTATAATACATAGATAATTCTAAGTATAAACTCCTGGACTCTATCTTGCACTGAGCGAGCAATGAATAAACTAGGATAAATATAAAATGACATCAATAGTAACTGGAAACTGGATGGTAAGATCTGTGTGTTTAAAATATTTGTATTCTAGAACAGGCTAATAGTACCTTAAAAACACTTCATAGTGTTTCAGAACATAAGGTGCCTACAATTAACGTATGCCATGGTTCTAACTTCTAGACTATTCAAAGTGAAAATATGTATACATGCAGTTTATACACTAATTTTTAAAACTGCTCTTTTATTATTACAACTTCTTGGCTCTTCATTTCTTTATCTATGGTACAGGCCCCAAGAGGAATGACATTTTAAGAAGTCTTACCTTTTTTTTCATACTCTTCAGGATGAATCTTTTTATACTCTTTTATATAGTTATTTATAATTTCTTTATACCTATGTAGTGAAAAAGGAGAAAATCTTTTAATTTTAATATTGATATCATGGACATTTACCAACCATATGACACCGTCTTAGAGCATTTCATAGTCAGTACCAACTCAGAACTCTAGCCCACACACTGCAAAGTTGCCACATTTTTACAAAACAAAATGCACACATGCACACACATACAACACAACACCACACCTGCAGCACACATAGGAAACGAATATGCAAAGAGTTTGTGCACTTTGGAAAAACAGTAGAAAGCACGCATTATTTGCACAAAAATGCACTGATATCCAGAATCTTGTACTAGGCATTTACTTGAAAAAGAACAAATAGTATGACTCTGAATTGATGGCAATACAGCTGAGTGAATTCACTGAAATTAGCAATGAGGTCATGGGCAGTTTCCTGAATTCCGAAGCAGTTCTAGCCCTGTAACAAACAGCAATAGACAAATGCGTTCCCCACCTACTCGTTCTTACAGCTGTCACTGCTCTTAGGTTTAACAGGAGCCTATGAAAGAGATGCTAGTATCCTTTTCATAAGGTTGTTGGGAAAACCCAGTGAGGTATTATGAAAAGGAAAACGGCCAGAGAAAGGGTGAATATGGAGGGATTGGTGCTTGAACTTCTTTGGGATTCATAGTACAACCCACTGTGTTTATGTGTACCTTTCCTTAGATTCTATATGCAAATGCTGCGTATTTTTCAGAAAACAGTATCAAGCTTAATGCTGGATATTAGCAGTTCCAGTCTTTGTTTGTTATATCAGGGCATCTCAGCAACTATGTGATTTGTGCATAAACTCATTTATCATGTGACCATATTAACTCAGTCATTACCATAGATAATATACTTCCCCACTACTATTATGAAAAGGGCACAGAATTAATAGAGGTTACAATCAATATGGAGCTACTATTTTGTTCGTTGCACACTGCAAGTCTCAACTCGCAGATACTTATTAAAATGATGCCTAATATCCACATTCCTGTTCAGCTGACTGGGAAGATGTAATTCTATTTTAGTAAAGAATAGTATTAAGTCATGAATGTAACTTGAATTTTGTCAATTGCACTAACACAACTAGATTCAGAGAATTAATCAAATGCCTGCCTTGTGCATCTAATTCTTAAATTATGCCCTCCTCCGAACACTAGAGGTAGTTTGAAAACAAGTCTTGTGGGAGATGTTCATTAGTGAAGGAAGCAGACCCCTTGTGAAAGCCAGGCTGAATGATGAAATCAAAGGCAAGTTGGCCCCACTATTCTAAGGAAAGCACAAGGTGTTTCAGGGGACAAAATGGGGCTTTGATATATAGATCTGTACCAAGGAAAGGAAATTCTAGTCTTTTCCTGCAACATAATTTGGTCTCCTTTGCAGCTTCCAGTGTTTTCTACAAAGAACTGCTGGAAAGAAGGTAACTTTGGGCCTGAGAGGGTGATTCGCTTTGGAAGGTCTAGGTGAGGATGTGGGCTCAGCCTGCTTTTGAGTGCCGGGGAAAGGATCAGTTTGAAAATGCTAGCAGGACCCACTGCCAGGGCAGAATGCTGGTTTTGTGGGCACAGTGGCTGAATAAGTAAGCATATATGAACTAAAAATAAATAAATAACTCTGGCATCTAAGTCCATGAGAGATCTAGATCAGCAAGTGCATCTTTGTGAGTCCTGGCCAATCAAGACTAGACTGCCAGGCCCCTTTTCAAGGGATGTAATTATACGAGAGGCAATAAAAACATAAGAGCAGAATGATTCCAATATCCTCCCTCAACCACCCCCACCGACTTGTCATAATCTCTGTGAACTCCTGGAGCTCTAGGAAAGCTCAATGGGAAGGGTGCAAGAGAGAGGGTCTACTGCTAAACCACACTGTTTCGGAATGCATTCATTCATAAGAAACTCAAAGAGATGGCTCTATTCTATCACACTCACAGGGGTTACATTTGAAATGTTAGGATCTGTAAGCATAAGCATCTCAGAAGCTTTAGCACCTCCCTCTTTCCCATAAGAACCTTGCATCTAGTGCTACTTTACACTAGCCTAGCCTCCCAGGGAGCTTTGTCTTTTGCTTTGTTTCTTGTGGTGGAATTTCGTTGCTATTCCGAGAGTCCCTGACCAAATTAAGTATCCACACCAGCTTTTGTATCAGAAGTTAACAGTTATAATGGTAAACCTTCGTGAAACTATGGTAAACACTTACGTGTTCATACCACAAAATTCAGCATAATCGTCTGCTCTCCAGCCATACATATCTCTAGCAAAGACATCAACGCCTTTATAAAATAGAATCCTTATTGTGTATTTTGTGACGTGCTTTACAGCAAACATGAGGGCCGTTCTAAAATAACAGAAACATGATTTAACAGAGACATAATTTCATCCTTAAGAATTGTGGGTATTCACACGACTAATTGATACATTTTCCCAAATGAACAACTTGCTAGTCTAAGTGAAATAGCCTATTTGCAGGTATTAAGGAACAGAAGCATCTTTGAAGGGCCAAATGGAAAATCTCCTCTCCCACTGGTGTAGTACACTGTAGACGTTACTCATTGAGAGTCTTTCATGGCAAGACACCCTGCTGGGGTCACTTAGCTGAAGTAAGTAAATAGCTTAAGGATGAGTTTTCTCATCTCTTCCCTACTCTGATGTACTGTGATTCAAAGTGGTCTAGCGATCAATTAAGTGAAAGTGTGAAACCATAATATTAATAACAATGACGATGAAACCAATAGAGTCTCCAAAAATGAAACCCACTCCCATGGAGTTGATTTGAATGTATCGCTAGCCTCTCTGAAGGGTTTCAGAGACTAAATCTTTGTGGGAGCAGACAGCCTCAGCTCTGCAACCTAGCATCTCAACAATTACCCAGTAGGACCACTCGGATTTCTAAAAGTCTTCGTAGTGGCAGCTCATAAAGATGAGCAGGAGGCTACACATATCCTCTTACACCTAATCTCTGTTTTTAACTTCTGATTTTTATCGTGCCTTTCATCAAAATTTACACAGCAGTTCTTTGCAATGTGTTCAGTGACATTTTATATGTCAACACACGCATATGTCATCATTCTTTCAATCCAGTTCTGCTAATTCTGCTCCCAGTACTCAAGTTTCTATATAAAGGGCACAGGTCTAAAAACACCAAACAAAAAAAACTCAGAGGTTAAAAAGTTTAATATTATGTCATAAACTAATCATAGACCATGTCCTTGTGCACCCCTTTGGGTTAACCTAAAGTCAGGTGCCCCCCACCCCTCCTAACTAAAGGAATCTACATGACAAAGGAATATAAATATTCTTCCTGTGGTGCAGTCAGCATAAGTGTTTCCCTACTCGCATGGTGATTGGTAGGGATGTGTGCACTGGACATAAATCATTGCAAATTAATCATCTTATAATGTAGTCTTTCTGATCTGATTGTCAATTCTCCAGTACACTCGAAGACAAAGAACTACTGTACCTTTTTTCCCTATCCACAGCATGTACATCTGCGTGATTCCGTACTAGAAACATCACCATATCCTCATTGTTCTCATTGATGGCAAGTAGCAGTGGTGTGAGGTCATGCTGGAAATAGGAAAAAAAGCAATTTATAACTTCCAGAATATGTATGTATTTCTAAACTGAATTGAAAACTGGGCAGCAGGTTCTCCCAGAATGAGTCAAAACAGCGTTCATAGGGTTCCAATTCATACCCCGCACAGGTGTGTTCTAAGCACGTTTCAATGTTTCTCAGCCATCAGTGGATGCCCGCGGGCAAGTTCTCTCCACAGTGCGCTTGCCGTTCCTTATGTGCCTTTTGTCTTGTTCTTTGGGGAAATGTCTTCAGAGATTGATGCACTAAACCCCTTGCTTTGTCCACATTTTCCAACTGAAAGGGCTTATTACACTTATCCAGGATGATCGATACTTCCTGGGTACATGAAATACAACTTACAGTTTTGAGGCTTCCCATTTGTGTCTGACCTCGAGCCATTTCTGTGTAGCAGGGGGCCACTCTATGGAACAAACCCACACTGCCTGCTTGATAGAAGTCACACCAATTTTGTCATCTTAAACAGATGGCATAGATATGAGATCATTCAAGTTAGCAGTGGGGAATGAGACAGGAGGAGTGAGAGACAGCTGGCTGGGCCTGGAGCCTGGGTGTGATCTGCCATGCTTGACACTTGGTTTGCAGGAAAACCCAAAAGAAATAACCAATGCCCACCTCATGCCTGGCACTATGCAGCTGGCAGGAAATTCCCTTTGAACCCAAAGGATGTTCTATTGTTTTTCTTTTTTGTTGTTGTTTTTTTTAAACGAACTTGTTTGCTGATAAAACTCTCAAACCCATTTCAATTTTAATTTTGTCCTCCACTTTTTCTTTTTTAAAGTCACACAATCCACTATTTAGGTTTGAAGGATAAACCATTTGTAGGGTTTTTTTAACAAACCATATATGAAATTTTGCCAACCTGTCTGAGCTATGAATCTTAGTGGTTTGCGAGTTGTGGGACGATGAAAACATCATCCATGACATTGTCTGATGTATCATCAAATCAGCTGTAAGGAGATCAGGGAGGGAGGCAATATGCTTACACTGATCCAACCAGTGTTTTCAGGTCAGAGTCCTTTTATTCAGATGTGGTTTGCACCACCTTTTATCTTAGAAGCGATAAAACAAAGAAGTGAGCAAACAAAGGACCATACTACTATCAAGAAAGAGCAGGGAGCAAAGGTTAGTCCTGTCTGCCCGGGGTTCCTGCATTTAGAACTTCCTAGGGAGGGAAAGATTGATGTCATGTCACATGGCAATCTCCAAGGCATGCTGTCCTCAGAGAGGTTGAAAAGAAACAGGACTTTCTGCGTCAAGTGTGAGCCCACAGAGAGAAAAAGCCTCCCCAAAGGGAGTGCCTTGCATTTGGTCTTTCAGCTGGTTGGAGAGCAGTAGGTTGCTGACCATAAGCTCGGTGGGCAGTTCTAACCCAACAGCTCCTCCCAGCAAGATTTCAAGCCTTGGGAACCTTACGTGGGCTGACTCTCAGTCCAAAATGACTCAAGGACAGTGGCTTAATCTATGAGATAATGTTTATTGTGCCAACCTGGCTGATAAACAGGTGTGGGGTTAATTGAATGGCAGAGAGATAAATGGCTCAGTGAGCCTCGCCTTTAGAGTTCTCGGGTCTCTTGCTTTCTGATGTTTGCACCAGGCTGAAGCTGCCTTAGCCAGTTCCCTGCTTCAGCTTGCAAGGCTGACTTCCTGCAAGACATCACTGAGGAGCAGGCACATGGACCTACCCCGATGCATCCATGGGTGCTGGAGCAGACGTGTGGAGACCCCTGCCAGGGCTGAGATGCTGACACATTCACTGACTCGGCTTTCCTCCTGCAGAAGTCATCGTTGGGTGTGTTTTGTGAGATGGAGGAGGACTTTGTGGATTGGTGTCAGACATTTGGGCTAATGTTGGAGTTGTGGGCTTGGGCCGCACTGGGTTGGGATGTTTTCTGGATGTGCTCTTACTCTTTATATAAAGCTCTCTCTTACAGATATGAGTTTCTGCATTATTTGTTTACCTAATGTACCCAGACTAACACAATCTATGAAGAGAATAACTTTCTGTTTGTGGCATTTTGGGTAAAACCGTACTAGATAACTAATTCAGGTACATACGAACCTTTAGGAAAAGTTTGACCTTCAACAACTACATTCTATGTCCTCACAATACCTAATGGCAACTGAACCCTCTAGTGTTTCTGTTGGAAGTCTTTTAAAGTCTGATTTTCAGCAATTTCAAAATACAATTTGCATTTAGAGAAGGCTCATATTTTAAAACATATGTAAAATTGACGCTCTTTACATCACTAAATATAAATATATATTTCAGATATTTGATAAATACAGTTGCTTAATCAATACCTTGTTTCTGGCTTCGATATCAGCATCGTGAAACAGCAGTTTTTTCGCGATTGACACCTTACCACAGGCAGCATAGTGGAGAGCTGTATTCCCATCATAATCAATCATATTAGGGTCAGCACCTTTGAGTAACAGTAGTTCGGCACATTCTTTAAATTGGCATTGTACTGCCTGTCGGTGTTAGAAAAACAAAGGGAGTACAAATTGGAAGTAAACAGTCCATTCACTTACTAGCAAAACGTTTTAATTTTTTAGAGGAAATAATGTGTATTGGAAACTATGT
Organism: Tenrec ecaudatus; assembly: GCF_050624435.1. Taxonomy (NCBI): domain Eukaryota; kingdom Metazoa; phylum Chordata; class Mammalia; order Afrosoricida; family Tenrecidae; genus Tenrec; species Tenrec ecaudatus. The sequence goes on from NC_134532.1 coordinate 22,862,254, forward strand.
GGAACATTTGGAATCCTATCTTTGATGGTGGAGACATGAGATGGTTTAACCACTGCGGAAAACATTTTATTGGTTTTCGAAAAAGTTACACAGAAATATCCCCTAGTTGACACATAGCCAAAAAGTACTTGTAAACAAGAATTCCAACACATACGTTCTTATACAACTGTGTTTATGACATTACTAGTAATAACCATATGATAGAAACTCCCTGAGTCACCATCAAGAGGTTAATGGATAAACAAAATCTGGCACAGCCATACACTGTTGAACACTATACAAAGACAAAGCAACATAAAATTCTAATGCACACCAATGAATGAATGACTCTTGAAAATGTTTTACTGTGTGAAGTAAGGTAGCCACCAAAGACAATAAGGTATGACCGTACTCACGTCAAACAGTTACATAGGAACGTACACAGAAACAAGAACTGAATCAGTTACTAAACAAGGGGATATGCCAGGAAATTTGGTAGACAGCCACTTGGAAAAGTAACTAGGAAAAAAATCCATATTTGTGCCTCTTCCAAAGAGAGGTAACCAAACAGAATGCTCCAAACTTAGAACACTCTCATTGATATGACATATATGTAAAAATTTTCAGAAGATCATCCAACTCTGTTAGCAGCAGTACACTGACAGGGAGCTGCTAGCGATACACCTGGATTTAGAAGAGCACCGGGAACATGGGATATCATTGCTGAGGTAGATGTATCTGGCCTCAAAACCCAGAACACCAGAAAGATGATTACTTTGATTGACTATGTCAAGGCATTGGTCTTTGTGGATCCTAACCAACTATGGATAACCTTGAGAAGAATGGGAATTGCAGACCACTTTGTTGTGCTCGTGTGGAGCTTGTACGTGGATCAAGAAGAAGTTGTTAGAGTAAAACAGGGAATGTTGCATGGTTAAAATCAGGAAAGGGGTGTGTCCAGGGTTGTATCTCTCACCATAGTTATTCAGTCTGTAGCTGAGCGAATCATCAGAGAAGCAGGCTTATTTGAGGAGGAATGTGACTTCAGGATTGGGGAAACCCTTATTCCTAAGCTGTAAGGTAGACGTGAGACGCTTACTGATGAAGATTCAAGATTGCAGCCTTCAGAATGGATTCAGACCTAAGGTGATATAGACCAAAATCCTCACTCCTGGACCAATGGGAAACATCATGATAAATGGAGAAATGGATGATGTTGTCAAGGATTTTGTCTTACTTGGATGCACAAGCAATGCTCATGGAAGCAGCAGTCAAGTGATTCAAAGACGAATGGCATTTGGTAAGTCTGCGGCACAAGAACTCTTTCCAGCATGTTTCTTCATGGACTAAGGGGCACCTGGCTCAAGCCACAGTATTTTCTATTGAATCATAGCCATGTGAAAGTTGGACAATGAATAACGAAGTTGTGGTGCTGAAAAAGAATATTGAAAGTACCATGGACTGTTAAAAAAAACCAACTAACCCATCTTTCTTGGAAGAAGTAGATGTGGAGTGCTTCTTAGTGGCCAGAAGAGGAAGACTTTGTCTGACATGCTTTGCACGTACTTTCAGGAGAGCACAGTCCCTGTAGAAGGAGGATGCCATGCTTGGTCACATGGAAGGGCAGAGAAACAGAGGAAAGCCCCAGACAGAATGGGTAGACACAGTGGCTACAACAAAGGGCACAGCCACAGGAACAATTGTGAGGACTGGGCCGTGCTTCCTTCCCCTCCGCAGAGGACAGCTACAATTTGGAAGCAACTCGATGTCACTGAACAACCACCACAACAAGGGAAAGGGAAGCAGAGAATCAACTTATTGTTTGATGGGTACAGAATTTCTCTTTGGGATGATCAAAAAGTGAAGGTTTTTGTTTTAAAAATTAAAAGGGTGATAGCAATGGTTTCAAAACCTTGTGGATAAAATAAATTCCACTGAAACACACTTACAAGGGCAAGTACACTTTGAGTACACTGTATCTACCAAAATAAACTTGTAATAGGGGACATTGCCCACATTTCACACTATAGTTAAATGAGATAGAGCCATGTTCATCCTGCAATCCAATTCATACTGCCACATACCTTCATTAGAGGTGTCCTGTTTTCATCATCGCAGACGTTATAGTAGCAGTTGTTGTTCAGTAAAACTCTTACGACTCCTAGGTTGCCATTGGCACAGGCCAGATGTAGGGGAGTCCTATAAAGGAGGACATTTTAGAAATGAACACAGCCAACTATTGCCAAATATAAAATTATTCAAGAGATGGTGAAGATAACAAAGTGTGTAATTCCCAGAACTTCAAATAAAAGACATGATTTTTTTGCTTCTGAAGAACATTAAATATTAGCTAGCTCCAATCATTTAATTCCTTAATTAAAGAGAAACATAAATCTACCCATCGATGTATATGTAAATCTATCTCTATATCTATATGCAAGCATGACCTCTGGATTCATCCCAAGTTGGGTGTGAATCCTATTCTATCACTCAATTATTAGCTACCAATCAGGGTTTCTGTTTCTCAGGGGCCTCAACAATAAAATGAGAATTAAAATAGTAATGACCTCACAGAACGCTTCGGTCATGTTGTACATAGAATATCTGCCAAGCATTGAGAACAATTTGTAACACGAAGAGAGGCTTAATAATTTCTCACAATATTTGTATTAGTATTACTCTGTACTAAACGAAAACAACATTTCAATTCATTTAAAAATGACACAATTGCAGATAAAACACCTGTGTACATCGAGAGAATTCACCAACCGGGAAAACATCTTTAGCAATGACACATCAGACAAAGGCCTTATTACTAAAGTCTACAATACTCTGGCTAGCTTCCCAAAAGAAAACAACTCTCAAAGATAGCCCAATTCAAAAAATCAGAAAGCAACAAGTGGGGAGACAGGAACTCTCATCCACTGCTGGTGGACCTGTAAGTATGTATAGCCACTAAGGAAACCAATCTGGCGATACCTAAAACAGATGGAAATAGAGTTACCATATGACCCAGCAACCCCCCTACTGGGCATATACTCAGAAGAGGCAAGAAACAAACCAGTCAGACATCTGTGCTCTGCTGTGCATTGCAGCACAGTTCCCATTTGCAAGGAGTTGGAAACAACCCACATTTCCATCAACTGAGGAATGGGAAAAAAAACTGTGGTACATACATACAATGGAGTAGTACGCATCACTAAAAAGCAGTGATGAACGTCTGAAGCACATGGCCACATGGGAAGAACTGGAGGAAATTATGCTAAGCGAAGTAAGCTAGGCACAAAAGTACAAGTACACCATGATTCCACTGAGGTAGGTTTAAAAAGTGCAAATGGGGCATAGGGGAAAAGCTACTGTATACAAACATTCCTGGGGAGAGGACCAGGTAGTATGGTAGGGACCAGACCAAATCCAGGGATATATTTGGTAGCCAACTAAAAAGGAGGGGAGAAAGGGGAAAAATGACACAATTATTTCTACTTTTCAGATACTTAGAAGGAATTAGCAATAGTACTGTCTTTCAGTGATTCTAAGGTGCTCATTTTCTCACATCTGGACAACTTACACACTGGAATGCAACATGTAACTGATGGTGTCTTACAGCGATAATCAGCAGGATTCTGACAAGTGTCTTATTGATACACAAAGTAGGGCATCTTATAATCCAGGAGACTTTACATTAAATGAAATACACGAAGTAAGTCTATTAGATACTGTATTGGTAACTGCATGGGAGCCTCTTTTTTTGCTTTAATGTTGCTTTTTCCTCCAATACCATTAGCTTCTTACACAACTGATGTAGGTTCCCAAATGTTAATTAGCACACTAGTTTAGCTCAAACACCTGACAACTGGACAAAATCATTAACTAGAAAACAGGAGCTCCAAGAAGAGCAACATAGTTTGTACTGTATACAGACAAAATGGCGATCCTAAGTGTTGTTTTAATTGAAAAACTGCAGGTCTAAACAGAGCGCATCTGACAATTCAACAAAGTAAATACTCCTAGGCTTTTGTTCTTACAAGTGGTAGGTTCACGTTAGCTGGGCTTATAAAACATTTTTGCGCTGAGTTTCATTGTTACAAATTATAGATATTTTAATTAAAAACATGAATTCATGCTGAAACACTGCACAAAAACTCTGTGGACAATCATCCTGGAACCAGCCCCAGACAGTGTCACACCATGCGGTCCGCATTACGCCTGTGACTTCGGCCCTTGGGCGGCCTGCCGCACTGTCCCCATTACCTGAGGTGCTTATCTCGTAAGTTTAAATTGGTTTTCTGTTGCAGAAGAAGTTGCTCTACTTTCTTCACCTTCCCGGACCAGGCTGCGCGGTGGATTTCTGGCAGATCCTGGACTTCGATCTTATACCTCGGGTCGGTGATGATTTCTTCTTCCAACCCTGGTACAGGGGGGTCCCATGTGATGGGGTTGACGGGCACCGCCCAGGTTTTAACTTTGAACCCACAAAAGCCTTTGATTGCATCCATAACCGGCTCCAAAGCCCCTCTCACGGAGAGTCCTGCCACTGACACGAACGGTCAAGCAGCAAGTGAAGCTAAGCGGAACAGCGCACGCTCATGTCACCAAGCCGGTTGCTATGCAAGCGCTCTGACGTCAGAGGCACTCAACCGACATCCTGTAACCCCTCCCCATCACGGGACCCCGCCCCCACTCCTCCCCGCCTGCCCTTCAAGTCAGGCATGGGCTGGATGGTGTTTGATTTGCATTTTATATAAAAATATTTTTAATATCTGTTGCATATTCCAAACTTTTCCCTTGTGCTTTTCAGTATGTTCTTGGCACCATTTTCTCTACTTGAGGTGAAACTTCTAATCACCGTGCCAAATTAAAAATCATTTTTTGGGACATTTTGATTGAAATTGAGTGAGGAGAACTTGGCTTAATTGGGAGTCAGTCTCTTGATCAGATTTCACACAAAGTTGCTTCAATAGGTTCATGGAACACATTTCATTCCATTTTGCCGTGACCTTCTTGAAGTCCCCACATCATCAAGTCTCTGAATTGATTGAAATATTTTGTCCGTTAGCTTTGATGGGAGAAAGGCAGCGCTTTCTGCCGCAGATTTAATCTCAGAAACTCACAAGGGCAGTTCTATCCTATTCCATAGAGTTGGTGTAGTTTGTTTTGTGTGGTGTGTCTGTGTATCCTGTTCACTTTTGGATGTGTTTATCTCTGGACTTTGTCATGTTTTTAATTGATGCTATTTTTTCAAGACAACTTGGGAATAACTGCTATGATTTCTGTGCATTTATTTTATACACAGAGTGAAGAACTTTTGAAAAGTACAATATTGTGATATGAAGTTGACAGGTTCGACAATTAGTCATGGAAAGCACAAAATGGACAATAGAAATTACAACACAAAGTTTCAGTGTCAAAGAATGGTATGATCTCGATTAAAAAAAAGGATGTACAAGACAAGATGGGCTTTTTATTGAAGGGCAAGGGGATTGTGAGCAGTTTTAAACATCGAATATGCCCGGTTTTCCTTATCTTGAGAAGCAAAATTAACTTCTCTAAGTGTTGGGACACAGTGACATTTTCTCGGGATGAGTATTGGCGCCATCGGTTTCTCGAAAGGTGCGGTGACTTGGCAGCAATGCAGCCTTAAGTAACAGGTAGGAGCAGCAGGTTGATTAAGTAGTTAAATCGGGATCTTTAGGGACAGGCCCGAGGGAACCTACACTATAGACAGAGTGAGAGTAGTGTGGCCTGGTCTGGAGCTGGTTAGCCCTTCTTATTTGCTTGGGCAGGGGAGGTGGGGGTGGGCTCTATGCTTTCTGTTGTTTTTAAGTTGTTGACCCTGATCGGCTGGGAATCATCAGTTAGGCAGGTCGTGGCTTTCTCTGCCCTCTCACAGGAATCCTTATAGGATACTTGATCAACTATGGTCTCGCTCAGGAGGAGTTTACCTCGATGTCAGCAGCTTAAGTGACCAGCTGCTCCTTAGGAGAAAACGAACACTTGCTACTCTCATAAAGGTTTAGTGTCACTTTAAATCATTTTGTCCTTGGATTTGAGTTTTATTATTTAAAATCCATGAATCATATAGACTGGTATTCTTTGACAACTCACTTACATGGATGCTTGTTGATGACGAACTTTAAGGTCCCAGATAATATTCCTTCTGATAGCCAGGTACCACCTTGTTTCTTTACCACACTTTGCTATAGCATTCATAGCTTCATGATCTCTTCATGAGGGCAACAATCAATAAGGACAATCAAGACTTTTTTTTTTTTCAGATTGGGGGGAAAGCCAAAATCCATTCAGTATCCATGGTTTATATATTTCTCATTTACCTTAGAGATCTCACTGTCATATAAACATTATCAATCATACCCATGGGTAAAAGGTAATTCTATTAACCCACTGTCAGGTTCCATCAAGTTGGTTATGACCCATAATGACCTTAAGGACAGACAGAAAGAAACACTATCCATCCCTTGGCCACCCCCACAATTTTGTCCCGTGCTTGAGCCCACTGTTCCAGCAAGATGAAGTTGTACCATCTTGGCTCCAAGCAGCACTCTGGCCATACCTTTTCCAAAACAAATGTTTGTGCCTTTAACAGAACAATGTTCAATATTTTCAATATACTCCACCAGTAGTAGAATTCAAATGAATCGATTCTACTTCACTCTTCCTTTTTCAATGTCAACTTTGACATGCATGTGAGGTGATGAAAATTACCATGGCTTAGTTCAAACACATATTAGACTTCAAAGTAACATCCTTGAATCCTGCTTCCAAGGATACGGATTGTGGAGACCAGCACAACAGAATACTAGACAACTGACATCACCGATGACATCCCTTGTTCCACGTCCTATTCTTGAACCTGCAGCAGCTACCTATCTGTGAACTATTGTTGGATGATCTTCAGCAATCCTTTCTGTGGCATCAATGATCTTGATCTCAATTTGAGCATTCTCTTGGATCACTTGTCTTTAGAATCAGTTCAAATTTGGATCTCCTAAGGTCAGATGGCCAAGTAGCTGTCTTCCAAATTTCTGGATGACTGGGTGCTTCCAGTCCTTCATCAAATGGAAGCATTTCAATGGATATTCCATCAATTCCTGGAGATTTCTAATTGGCTAATGTTTTCATGTAGCTTGACCCTCATCACCATTGAGTCTTGCATCTATGCTAGCTCCTGAAATGGTGGGATGTTGACTGGTTCTTGGCAAAATGACTATATCATTTCACCTTCTTTGTTGACTGCCACATCATTCAATATCTTTCCCATAGAGATTTATGTGTGTGCCTCTAAAACAACCCCTTTTGATTCATATGTGCTTACTGTGGCTTGCATGCCCGCAATTATATAAGGCCATGCGAGAATACAAGACAGCCTCATTCTAGTTCCAGTTTCGAGTAGAAGAGGTGAGGCCTTGTATGTTTTGACTCATGTCCCTTTAATGTACCCCTCAATTACACAACTGCCTCTTAGAACCCATCTGGATCCAACAGAAGTTGGTAAATCCTTTCATGATTTAAAGAACAATAATAAAAGGTAGACTTAATTGCGAAAAAAGAACCATTTCAGCACTCTTCAAAACCTACTGAAGGGATACAACACATTAAGGAGCGTTGATTCTTTGAGACTACTGATGTCTATGAAAAACCCTGAGTTGTGTGCTGGTCTTGAGTGGAGTTGCTCCTATGTCAACCTAGGTGACAGCAGTGCAGTGGATTCAATCTAGCCAAGATGACGCCATGTAAACAAGCAACCCATATACTTTAGGTTCACCAGTGACTGGTTCAGAGTAGAAGCTGGAGATGACCCAAGCTAGTCACATCCCTGATTAACAGAGTTTTTACATGCCCCTGAAAGAGTCTCAAGAAGCACAGAAGGTGGCCAGGCAGTATTGGAGAGAGATTCCTCACTGCCCTGTTACTCCCTGATTTGCAACTTTACATTTTATAAAGCTCTCGCTTATTTTTAAAATGCGTGAAAATCACACAGAGAGAGACATACAGAAAATGGCCAAGCACAGTTGAAAACAACCTAAACTTGGAATGTGCTTGTTATATTCCCAAACCTATCAGATTTACCAGTGGAGGTAAATTCCCTTTCAAATTCCTTCTGGGGCCTGCCCCTAGTTCCCGGCAGAGATTTTAACCCCTCCAGTTCTAGTCCAGGACCTTGTTCTAACCCAGAGCCTCGCTCTGCCCAGCCTCTGCCCTTGAGAGCAGTTGGCCTGGTGAGAGATGAAGGGGAGCAAGGTCTCCAATATTGGCCTTTCTCCACTAGTGATTTGTATAACTGGAGGTCCCAGAATGCTAGGTTTTCTGAGAATCCTCAGGATCTTATTAACCTCTTAGATTCTGTTCTGTTCACACATCAGCCCACCTGGAATGATTGCCAGCAGCTTCTCCGCATGCTCTTCAATACAGAAGAGAGAGAGCGAATCCAACAGGAGGCTAGGATGCTGGTACCGGGTGAAGATGGCCAGCCCACAATAAACATTTGGGTAATCGACTGGACATTTCCCCTGGAAAGACCTGCATGGGACTTCAATGAACCAGAAGGTAAGGAGAGGCTCCAAGTTTATCGCCAGGTTCTCATGGCTGGTCTCCAAGCGGCATCAAGGAAGCCAACTAATTTGGCCAAGGTAGGTAATGTGAGGCAGGATCCCCAAGAAAGTCCAGCTGTGTTCTTAGAATGCATGATAAAAGCTTATAAGCTGTATACCCCCATAAACCTAACATCAGAGCAAAATAGGGCTGCAGTAATAATGGCTTTTATTAATCAAGCCACACTAGATGTCAAAAGAAGGTAGAAAGGCTGGGAGAAAAAGCCTTTGAAGGATTTGTTGGAAGTGGCAGAAAGTTGCAGAAAGTAGAAAGGCTGGGAGAAATAAATTTGAAGGATTTGTTGAAAGTGGCAGAGAAGGTCTATAACAATAGAAAAACCCTGAAAGAGAGGAAAGAAAGACAGTGAATGGAAAATCAAAAGTTCCAGGAAGGAGAAACAAATTAAAAATAATTAGGGAAATTGCCCAGGTATTGGTGGCAGCTACTGTGAGTGAAAGGGAAAACAGGGACACCCAAGGAAATGTGTTAATAGAAATGGGAGGCCTAGGCTAAGAAAAGATCAGTGCAGTTACTGCAAGAAAAGAGGGTTCTGGGCCAGAGATTGTCTCAAGAGAAAAAGACTTTTGAAAGAAATAATATGGTGCTGGCATTGTCAGGAGGACGGACACTGGGTTGACCGGTGCTCAAATCTTCATAAGCCAGCACGTCCCCTATTTTATGCGGGTGGGGGGGGGGTTGGGGGGGAGCAGGACCTAGAATGAGAAGGTTGGGGTTCGGAACCCCTCCCCGAACCCAGGGTAACTTTGTTAGTAGAGGGGAAACGCGTTAATTTCTTGGTTGACACGGAGGCAAAACAATCGGCCCTCACCCATGACAATGAAGAACTGTCGTCTCGTATCAGCTGGGTGCAAGGTGCCACGGGGACCAACTGTTATGATGGACTTCTAAGCGCAAAATGGACCACAGCGTGGGTCAAGTAAGTCACCCGTTCATGCTCATCCCTGAGTGACTGACACCCCTGCTGGGAAAAGACATTTTAACCCAGTTAAATGTCCAAATATACTTTAAAAATGGACAAGTCTACTTGACAGGCTCAAAATGGCAACTTTTAACCACTACACACCACCAACCAGGACAAATATCAGTCCTCACAGTAAAAAGAAACAGAATTCATAACTGCTGAAGGAAAAATAAAAAATAAGACTGAGGTGCTGCAGCTACTGGAAGCTGTAACACTGCCAAAAGCTGTGGCAGTGGTGCGCACACCCGGCCGTCAGAAAAAGGAAGACTCCATGGAAGCTAAGGGCAATCGTGCCACAGACAAGAAGGCAAGAAAGGCTGCGGTTCAAGAGAAGGAAGGAGATGCACCTGGAGAACCAGGTGGGCAGGTATGCCTTGTTAAATTTTCTCTTCCAGGAACTGGGTCCATTCCAAATGTACCCGGCTACACAGCTGAAGAAGAACTGTGGGCCAAACCAAAGCTACAACCCCTAGCAGGAGAGGGCTCACCGTGGCTAACGGCCCAGGACAATCTTATCTTCTCCGCTGAGATGAGATGAGAGAGGCTGTATAATTTACACAGTACTACTCATTTGGAAAAAATCAAGATGCTGCAATTGTTACAAACTGCCAAACTACAGTTCAAAGGCCAAGGGCTAACTGCAGATCAGCTGGTGAGCCAATGCCATGTCTGCCAAGAAATGAAACCAAATAAAATTATATGTGTGCATCAAGGGGTTAGAAAAAAAAGTAAGCAACTTGGGCTACATTGGGAGGTAGATTTCACTGAAATCAAGCCAGGCAAATATGGCTATAAGTACTTGTTAGTTTTCATTGATACTTTTTCAGGTTAGGTGGAGGCTTTCCCAACTAAAAAGTAAACAACCCTGATAGTAGCAAAGAAGGTGTTAAAAGAAATAGTTCCAAGATATAGAATGCCTCAAACAATTGGATCCGATAATGAACCTGCTTTTGTAAGCAAGGTCGTTAAACATTTAGCCCGGGCTCTGGGGACAAATTGGAAACTGCATTGTGTATACAACCCGCAAAGCTCTGGGCAAGTAAAAAAAAAATGAACAGAACTTTAAAGGAGACTTTGACCAAATTAGCCTCTGAGACTGGCAAAAACCGGGTGACTCTCCTGCTGTTTGCTATATTCTGTGTGCGGTATTCCCCCTACATGTTTAAATTAACACCTTTTGAAACTGTGTACGGTAAAACACCCCCCATTAGCCCTAAACTGTTCATTGGCCCTATGCTGGGCCTGCTAAGATATAAGGGGCTATGCAAGCCTTGCAGGGGGTACAGGCCAATGTTTGGCCCGCCATTGGGGCTGTTTGCCAAAATGCCATTGAGCAGGCGAATGCAGCTGGAAGTCAACATCAGCATTTGCCTAAAAATTGAGCCTGGGTTCAAAGGTTCCGTAGCAAAAATCTGGAAACTAAATGGAAAGGGGATCATGAAGGAAGAAACAAAGGCGGGTATCCATAAGTAAAAAACGGGTTTTATGCATGTGCAGGGTTTAGGACCGGAAAAATTAGGTGTGAATGTGGGAGAGTCTCTTTTTTGTGCAGCTTGGAAATGTGTCACTACCAATAATGGGGATGAAAAATGGCAGGTCAAATCTCTCTTCATCTAAATGTCTTATGTCCAACATTGTTCACGAACCAGGTATGCTCCTGACTGTAACCTGATACGTGTAATGTTCACAGAGGGGGAAAAAAGGTAACAAACAATGGGTTTCAGGACTTTCCTGGGGAATATATCTCTATCAAAGCCCATTATTTGACACCATAATACAATTAAAGCTAAAAATTTCCCCACTGCGGGGGTTGGAGGACCAAATCCAGTACTGGGAGGGGGACAGCAAAAGCAAAGACACCCTCACAAACTGTTGTCCCATCCTTAAACCCCAAAACCCTGGTAAAAATGGAAACTCAAGTAACCCCTAAAGTGTATGAGCTAGGGGATCCTCTATAAAAAATGCTAACAGCAGCATACGAGACCCTAAATCGCACTAACCCCAGTGCTACTGAGGCCTGTTGGCTATTCTATGATATCAGACCCCCATACTATGGGGCAGTAGGAATAGCTGCCCCTTTCAACTGGTCGAGTGCAGAGACCCCCTGGGTCTTGCAGATGGGATCATAAAGGCCCAGGACTGACACTCCAGGCAGTCACTGGAAATGGAATGTGCATAGGAAAGGTGCTGTCTAGCCACGTTCAGTTCTGCGCTAACATCTTCCCTTCTGTGGATACAAGGGGTAAAATAAAATGAATAGTTCTGGTGCTCAATAGGAAGTGAATGTGCTCTAAAACCAAACTAACTCCATGTCTTAGCCTACCAGTCTTTAATAAATCAATAAAGTTCTGCATCATGGTGCTAATATTCCCAAAAGTTATTTACCACCAGAAAAGTAATATATGACGCATAAACAAGGGGTATGGAAAATACCAAGATGACCAGGTAGAGGCGAGAACCCTTCACAGCAGTTAACACTGGCTACTCTTTTTGGCCTTGGGGCCATAGGAGCAGGAACCGGCATCTCATCCTTGGCAGTACAGCACCGAGGATTTAATACTTTAAGGGCAGCCACAGACGAAGATATAGCTAGAATAGAAGAATCTATCTCCCATTTTAAAAAGTCACTAACCTCCCTGTCCAAGGTAGTGTTACAAAATCTCAGGGGACTAAACCTAGTGTTCCTCCAGCAGGGAGGGCTGTGTGCAGCCCTGGGGGGGAAATGCTGTTTTTATGCCGACCACACCAGAGTGGTAAGAGAGTCCATGGCTAAAGTCAGGGAAAAATTGGCCAGACAGAAATGAGAACATGAACAAAAGAAGAAATGGTTTAAATCATAGTTTAATAACTCGCCTTGGTTTACCACCCTGCTCTCTACGTTGTTAAGACCCCCTAATCATACTCTTGTTCATTCTCACTTGTGAACCATGCATTGTAAATAAGTTAATTGTTTTTGTGAAAGAACGCGTCAATACTGTCCAGCTAATGGTACTACTACAACAGTATCACAGGCTAAATCCAGACCCCCGTCTAATAATAAAAAAGGTACAGAACGTCACTTATAAGCAAAAGTACTTGTAAAAACATAAAGGGGGCAAAGCTCTAGAGCTCTGCATAGCATTAGGAAAAACGTGCTGTTTTTATATAAACTACCCCTGGACTAGAATAAGCCTAATGTAACCTGCTTATTTCTCGCTTCTGTGCACCTGCTTATTGCTGAATCATGTTGGAGTATGGTTACTCCAAATAGTGACAGCATAGAAAGGGGTTATGAGGGGTCCTGGTTTACAACTGCCAGCACTAGCACCATGACAGGCCATATAAAACCAAAGTTTGGGCTCTAATTTCAGATTCCTGGACACTGAAGTAATTCTGTCAGAGAAGGCATCACCTGTCCCAGACCAGTAGGAAGCAGCGACCACCATCCCCCAATTGACTAGTCAAGACAATACACGCGGAACTACTCGCCAACCACCACTGCACAACGCTGATGCCAGAAGTTTTCTCCAATAAGTTTAAAGAACAGCAACACTGGACTGCCCACCCCCCCCCCCCATCCCTGGCTCCATAAAAGCCCAGGGAACAAAGAACTCGGGGCTGATTCCGTTCTGGACGCAAGGTCCTGCTGCGCAGGGAAGTATAGGGGAAAAAGGCCCTAGCTCGAGCTAGCAAATAAAACTCCTTTTGTGGTGTTTGCATCTCAACTGGTCGTAATTCTTCCGTGCACCCAAGGTGAGCTCGCGTTCCGTTCCCCAATCTAACAGCTACAGGCTCTGCTCCCTGTGTATGATCAGGTGAGCATCAAGATGAGGAATTCCTGAAAATGCCACAGTTGTCCAGTTGTCTTCTTCTCCCCTGCTCTCTCCCTCTCCTCACTGCTAAAGATGTATTTCCCCCCAATCTGTGGGTTCTTATGTTCACATAGAAAGGTGAACAAGTGTCTATTTTGACCAAGTTACAGTCAATTAATTGTCCTACACAGAATGTGTTTCCTTTAATATATTTCATATGTTGAGGTCTCTCTTTCTATTTCTATGTTATTGAGGGTTTTTATCAGGAATAGGTGTTAGATATTGTCAAATGCCTTTTATGCATCTATTAATATATGGTTCTTATTATTTGTCCTATTTATGTGGTTGACTGCATTAATTTTTTCTAACATTGAAACATCCTTGTATCCCTGGTAATAATTCCACTTAGTCAAGTTGAAATATGAACTCAAAGTCAGGGATAGGCGCTCTCTAACTCAATCCATTCCATTTAAATAAATGTAAAGATAAACTGGTTTGATATATGATCTAATCACTCACCTAAACCAATAGAGTTATGTAATCATCAAATATGTTCCTTTATTGTTAAAATATCAGTATAATATATTCTGTTGTAGAGTGTATTTTATCAATAATTTTACCCCATATTCTCTGTAGTCATAAAATGTTCTTTTATAGTTTCTCATGCATTAAAATAATAATATGGTTTCTCGTACAAATCTATATTTATTCAATTTTGTCCTTCACTATTGATTCATATTGCAGGTATACATATTAAAACCATGATTTTATTTTTTCAACAAGATTCTGGAATGATTATTACTTTACTGCTTATTTTAAAAAGAAACACTCTGTACTTATTGTACATACAGTCCCTGTACAAGAGAGGTTGTTGTTAGCTGTCACTAAGTTAGTTCCAAATCATAGTGACCATATCACCACAGGGAGAAACACTGGCTTGCCCTAAACCGTCCTCATAATTGTTCTTATATTTGAGCCCATTGTCTCCGCCTTTTTCAATCAGTTTTCCTCTTGTTTACCTAGCTCCATGGTTGAAGTGATATATCTCTTGTTTGTGCCTCCGGTGTGCAAATACATAAAACTCTAAGGTTTTACTTATATGGAATAAGAAAATTCATTTAAAAGAAGAACAATAAAGTCAGAGCTGTTGTGTGAATTCTGACTCATAGAACCATAGAGAGCAGGGAAACAGCTCCTTAGACTTTTTTGTTTTACATTTTATAGAACATGTTTCATCTTTACCACAGCAAGTAGTGTCCTTATAGACAATAGTAAAACTAGACAGATGATGTAGTGGTTGATTTTCTGTCTCAGACATGTATAAGCACCACATGGAAGTTAAAATGTACTTGAGTATCCAAGAACTGAAGAACATATTCCGTTTGTTTTGTATAAAATTGTGCCGATATGGTAGAAGTGTATGGTTAATTGTTTTATGTGGTCCTGAGCACAGCTGTGAGATTCTGGTTGTAAGAGAATCACATCCTGACCCACTATCACAGTGACTAAGGCATCACCTTTTACGATGTGGATATTCAATGTCACAGATAGGTTGGTGCTTTTAGCTCAGTGCTGCATGGGCTATGTGACTTTGATCACACATATGATAATAATCTAACCGTTTGTCAGGGTAAGAATCTGGTGGGCTTGCCCACAGGGTTCCCACCCCTCCGCCCCCACTAAGACGTACACATTGCATTATTTCTAATTCATCTAAATTCTTTCCCGTATGGTCAGTGTTATGAAGAACAAACTTTCAAATGTGTTGGTGAGAATTTAAGCACCAGGAACTACTGTTTGTGATGTTGTATTAATCTCTGCCACATCCATATTCTCCTGAATACCTATGCTTAATGAAGTCTGTCCTGACTGAATTTTCACTTGTTTCCGGATCACACCCATGACTATGCTTCTCCTATTCCGGGTCACGCTGAGAGAGGGCGGAAGTGGCAGTGTCCTAGCCAGAAGTAATGTTCATAGCGCGGTTGCTACTTGCTGTGCACAGAGTATGGAGCCAGAGAAGTGCCTGCAGCCTGAGCTCTGTGTAGTTGGCGCGCCTATGTTGTGGTCGCGTTGGTGACCAGTTAGGGTGACCCTGCCGCACACAGCAGCCTGGATGGGGTGCAAGCACCCTTCTTCCCTCACCTCCTCCTTGCCCCGTGCCTCGCCCCTTGCATGGTGAGATGTGGGAGGGTGTCCAAGAGACTGGTCCCATTCCCATGTTTGGGGATTGGTTGGGATTCCTTGTGAGAATCCCTGTTGGGAGAAAGGGGGATCCCAGACTGGCTTTGGCGTCTGTGTTCCTGATTAGTCGCTTTGCAGGTCTCTCCTGAGCCCCCTACATTGTCTCCATACAGAGGTGCCTCCTCCCCAAGACTCCTGGAACATCTTCAGCTCAAAGGTGAGGCCCGGGTCCCTTTCTTCTCTCGCTATGAAGAAGTGAACGCTATTCAGGAAGCGAGTGGTTGCAGCTGGTGCACAGAACGTTAGGGCTTCCTCCTGAGTTTTACCCAGTGTTGTCACCTGTGCAGTAACTTCCCCCGGAGTAGGGCTCGGGGAGAACCCAAGTCTGGAAATGCCCTGGCTCCTTGCCAGCCAGTAGGGCGGCTACGGGGAGTACACCCAACCTTGAGGGTGTTGAAGTGATATTCCAGCGCCCCCACCGCGCATTGAGACATGATTAGCATTTCCAGGTATCTGGGCTAAGTCCTTCCAGCACTGGGGACCTCAAGGGAGGTGACCCAGTTTGGTGGCTATCAGTCAACAGTCTGGCAGGTGGCAAGTGAAAGGAGAAAGAGATGGGCCCAGCTGTACAAAGATGGGGTTCAGTGAGCAGGAACTCAGCCAAAGTGAAGGCCAGTCTTTCTATGGGAAAGCGTATAGGTTTCCATAGAAGGGCAAGACCCCTCAGGTAAGGAAGATCTCCCGTTCCCACATACACTCTTCAAGAATTTTGCCCGTTGTTTATTTAATTTTTACAAAGCCGGGGGAGTGTGGGAGCTGCTCTTGCTTATTGCCCAAAGGTAAATTTCTGTTTCCTCTGAAGAAGTTTCTAGTAGCTTGTCCTATGTTTAGACTTATGCCGACTCCATTTTAACAGTGTATTCACACCTGGAGTCATTTTATCTCTATTTTAATTCCCTGAGTGTGTTGCTTGGTTTGGGGACTTTTTAAAAAATTTGTTTTTATCTTGCACACTCATACAAGGTTGCGTCCTCAATTTCATTCCCTTCATTTCCATTGGGAAAGTATTTTGAAATCATTCCTTGAGGTAGTTCATCTGCCTGGATTAGTGAAACTTATTCGGCTGTATGATCCTTGACTTATATATGGATCAACCTGTTCTAGTATATTCTCTAGAAACTATTTCACATCCAGAAAACCTGAGACACAAGTGAGTGGTTTTTTTTTTTCCAGGTGGACATTTCCAGAGAAGACTGTCTTAGGGATTCCGAGACAAGTCTAGTGATAATCCACTTAAACTGTGATTGTCCTTTTTCCCATAGGTCAATCTCAGGTGTAGTTATAGGGATTGATCCCCCACCCCCAAACACCCAACTTACTGCTGTTGAATCAATTAAGACTCATAGAAACTGTACAGAACAAAACATCATTGCCCCTTTGGATTTCTGAGACTGTAAAACCTTCCATGATCAGAAAGCTTTGTCTTTCTCCTGAGGATTAGATGCTGGTCTTGAACTGCAGAACTTGCAATTAGTAGTCTATTGTGTAATCTACAACACCACTGATCTTCTAAGTATGGGGTGTCTATGTAGTTTTGGCCTTTATTATGACAGACTTGTTTCATTTTTTTAAGTTGAAGAGTAATTTTTTAATAAATCATTTTATTGGGGCTCATACAACTCATACAATCCATACATACATCAATTGAGGAAAGCAACCTTATACATTCGTTGCCCTCGTCATTCTCAAAATTCTCCTTCCACTTAGGTTCCTAGAATCATCTCATTTTCCTTTTTTCCCCAACCCCTCCCTCTTTGCTCACCCCTCCCCCAAGAACCCTTAATAATTTATAAATTATTATTTTATCTTATCTTACACTGCCCGGTCTCTCCCCTCACCTTCCTTCCAGTTGTCCATCCCCCAGAGAAGAGGTTACACTTAGATCCCCCAAGATCCGTTCTCCCTTTCTTTACCCCCTACCCTCCCGGTGTTGCCACTCTCACTGCTGGTCCTTAGGGGTTCATCCATCCTAGATTCCCTGTGTTTCCAGATCCCTACTGTATCGCTGTGCATCCTTTGGTCTAACCTGGTCCCCGAGGCAGAATTGGGATCATGATAATTGGGGGGGAGGAGGCGTTCAAGAACTAGAGGAAGGTTTTGAGTTTCATTGTTGCTAAGCTGAGCCCTGAGTGACTCATTTCCTCCCCACTATTTTTTTTTAAATGTGGTCAGTAATTTCCATGTCCTTGAAGATAGACGCTGGGATCTTGGTCAGAAGTTAATTATAATGGTAATTGCATTATAATTATAGATTGCTTAGAGTGTGTTATTTTCACAATGCTGAGCCTTCCGCTTCATGAACATGGTCCATTATTCTCATTATTTGCATTTATTTTGGTACCTTGAAGTAGTGTTTTTCTTATAGTTTTCTTTGTACAAGACTGGTTCTCTTAGGTTTATTCCATTTATTTTATCTTTTAACTTTCAACAATTTTCTTCTAGGGCTTTTGGATTTTCTATGTTTGCAAAATCATCAGCAATTACAGAGTTGTCATCAGCAATTATAGAGAGTTTTACCTCTTTGTTGCCATTTAGGATGCATTTGGTTTTCATTTGTTGACTGATAGCTACTGTTCAGAGTTTGTGTTTGTCAGGGTGGACTAGAGAAACAAATTCATAGATACTCAAATCTGTTTAAGAAAGACCTTTATAAAAAAGAGCAATTGTATATTGAGAAAACATCCTATCCAAGTCCACATCAAGTCCATAAGTCCTATATTAATCCATATTTCCAATACCAATCTAAAAATACCACTTCAGACTCATGCAACACATGCAATGACCCTGGATACAGGAAGTTCACAGGCCATTAGGTGGAAAGACTTGTGGATCCAGAGGCAATGGAAACTCTCAATGCTGGCAGGGGTGTCTCTACAGGCTCCTCCAGCTGCAAGAATCTAGTGTAGCTCCATGTGTCTTATCAGCAGGAACGTTTCGCAGGGAGTGTGAGGTAAAGGCCAGCCTCCCACACCTAATCGCAGGTTTGATAGGCACAATAGTACAGTTGAGCTATATGAAGATTATAATAAAGTCCTAGAGAATAAGGAGAGATGAGAAGAGAGATTGAAATAATGGAGTCAGACACATTTCCTGGTAGCATGCTCACCTCAGCCGCACTTGGTGGTCCACACGGAGATGGGAGACAGGAGGGCAGGAGAGAGGGGGAGGGGAAGGAGGACAATGGGAAAGGGAACAGGGGAGCAAGGATGGAGGGAGAGGAAGGAAGAGCTGAGAGCCAGGGAGAGTGAGGGGAGAGAGCTTTTAATTGTTAACTCAGGCTTATATATCTTGTTTTGGGTGGGGCATGCAAGCTGCCAAATTACAGGTAAAGACATAGTCAGAGAAAAGGGTTGTGCTATAGGTAATACAGTAGTGGTAGGGAGGTGATATAGGGGTACATACAATATAGGAAGAGGAGGGATTAAGGGTTTACATGTGATAAGATGGGTGGATCCTAGATTCAGGATGGCAGCCTAACTTTGGATGTCACCAAGCAGGTTTGACCTGTTTCCTGGCTCTCCATGGAAACCATTAACAGTAGTGTGGGTACTCCACCTACAGTGGACCAGAGGCCTGCAGGAGGAATATGTCTAAGCATCTGACCTCCCATGAGCTGATAAATAACCTCTGTTTGGCATATCTTTGGGTAAGACAAAGCTGGGCTGGTCTTTTGCATCTCACAACTGGAGTGAGTATATATCCCTCCTCCAGCGAGCTATTTATTTCCACAGCATTACCAAATGAGGTCATCAAGCTGTGACCTGAGAGGCTAAATTCCACCCCTTCACTTTCAATATTCTCAAGCTGATGTCAGATTATGTAACCACAGTTTCAGCACAATATGAAATAAGATTGGTATTTAATGGTAGCTTTATCTGAATCCAATTTGAAAGGTGAATGACTTCACTTACTCTCCATTGAGTTCAATGTTTGTCATTGACCTTGCATTTTGCTGTTTTAAGTCCTATCAAATCAGTTTGGACCCACAGCAACACTAGAGAAAACAGAATGAAGTGTAGGTCTTGCTTCATCTTCACAGTTGTGATGTATGAGGCCTTTGTTACAGTTACTGTACAAATCTATTTTGTTAAACGTTAAATTTTTTTAATGACCTTATGTTTTATAAAGTTATGATTTTCCTAACAAATATCCAAAGTACTTGAGATGAAGTAATCGACTCCTCACTTCTTTCTATTAAGCATTGTACATCATCCAATATACAGTTGTTTGTTCTTTTGTAGTCCATCCTACCATCAAATTATTCTCCAGTACCATAATTCAAGTACATCGTTTGATCTTTCATTGTTTTCATTCATTGTCCGACTTTGATATGCACATGAGACAATTGGAAACCTCATAGTTTGGGCCGGGTACATCTGAGTCCACAAAGAGACATCCTTGTTCTTCACCTTTAAAGAGGTCTGTGCAGCAGATTTCCTCAACTAAATGCAGCAGTTGATTGAGTCAAGTTTCCATGAATATTGATTAGAGATCCAAGAGAGATGAACTTCTTCCAAACTTCAATATTATCTCCATTTATCCTGATACTTTCCATTGGTCCCATATTGGGGAGTTTAATTTTCTTTATTTAGAATTTTAAACTAAAGTGAAGGCAGTAGTTCCTGCTGTTTATCAGTAAGTTTTACAAGTCATATTGTCTTACATCATGTAGTTTTATGTCATTTGCATGTGTCAGATTATGAACCTGGCTTCCTTCAATCTTGATGCCATAGTTTTCCGTTAGTACAGCTTCTCAGGTTATTTGCTCAGTACAGCATGTTGCACAGAGAAACTACTACAGTTTTCAATGATTCTGTATCACTGTGATGCACAATGAAAATTCATGGAAAAAAACAAACAAATCACACCACAGGTTGCATTGAACATATGTTTTTTTCAAAAAAGATTCCGTTAAAGTGTTTAAAATGTTTTCCAGAAAATATGGCCAGGTATTCTGTAACCATTCCAAGAAAAGATCTTAAAAACAAAGTTGACCAAATAAACAATAACAACACCAATGAGTAATGGGAATTAACGTATTTGTATGTGTATCTTTGCAACTTGAATGTCCCCTTTAGTCAAGTATCAATTCATTGCCTTTGCCCATTTGCATCTCAAAACTCTGTACATGTCCACCATCTCAACTCATGCTAATTTAGATGTTAGGCTAAATAAAAAGGATTGATTTCTCAAGAGACTACTCAGAGAAATGAGAGAACACAGTAGAAATAATATCCACTGTCAACTGGGGGTTTAAATAAATCAGAAGTTCTTTTTTTGTAATCTGACCTTTATGAAGAAAAAGGGAAGTTTCGGGCATTCACAGGAAATACCAAAACACAGGAGGGATGAGGGGAAAGGGAGAAGGAGAGGGAGGGAGGGAGGGAGGGAGGGAGAGAGAGAGAGAGAGAGAGAGAGAGAGAGAGAGAGAGAGAGAGAGAGAGAGAGAGAGGAGAGAAGAGAGAGGAGGAGAGGGAGAGAGAGGAAGAGAGGGAAAGAGAAGGATGGAGGGAGAGAGGAGAGAGAGGGAGGGAGGGAGAGGAGAGGGAGAGAGGGAGAGAGCCACAATTTCTTAACACTCTCTAAGTTTTCTGTGTCCAGACATTTTCTCCACTCCTCAGTTTAAGGAACATGAGTTCTCAATAAATGGAAGTCAATCCCAGAGAAGATGAAGACGTTAGACTTCCTCTTTTCGGTTTTTGAGAAAAGACTGAAAGTGTCTCTATTTTTTCTCCTGGGGCTCTAACATGCAGATCACCCCTTCAATTTCCAGATTAAAGTTCAAAACTTGGTGCAAGACACCACATAGTGGTCAGAGTTCTCCAGGAACTATATAACTTGTCGGCAAGTTTTTATTTTCTTTCATATATTCTTTGGCCTGGAGGTTATGTATCTCATAACATCAAGAGATTCTAAAAATGGGTTGACATAAAAGAGGCTTACATTAGTTGTCATCATGAATTTTTCTCCCTGCCCTGTGACAGGTACAGCATCAAGATTCGAGCCTAGGAGTGATGAATCCCTCACAAATCCTCCTCCTAAGATTTGCTGTCTCTTGTGGCTCCATATTTCTGGATCTGAATCTACCACAACCAGCAGAAAAGTGTGCAGCGCTTGTTATCAGTATGTTTGAGCATCAGGAAACAAATACCTGCCTTAATGCAGGTGACTCTGAAGCGCCAAAAGAATATCCACCAAGCAGTTCTCCCCGCAGCTTAGCGCAATGACCACTGAGGGCACAGCTGTCCATTACTGTGTGAGAGGAACAGTGAGAGGACTCAGTGCCATCCAGGCACAACCTTTCCTGTAATAATGACCTCAGTCTATAGGGATCACATGGCCTGCACAGAGCACAGGAGCCAGACTTCTGGGCAAGGGCAATGGGAGGCATGGGAGCAAGGAGCTTCCTGATAGTATCTAGGGTTTCCTTTCCCTCCAAAATATTTTCTCTGAGAATCTTGTCTTCCTAAATATTTATTACAAAAAACCACATCAATTTAAATATCCATTCATTTATAAGTTGTATGCATAAACACATTTAAATATATGTATGCATAAATGAACCCTGGCGGTGTTCTGGTTACTCATAAAGCTGCGACCTGAAATTTCAGGAGTTCTTAAGCACTAGCTGTTCCACAGTAGAAAAACGGGTCTTTTATCTCCCATAAAGAGTTACAGTTTCAGAAGTGCTCAAGGACAATTCTACCCTGTCCTATAGGGTCATGATGAGTCTGCATTGGCTCATGGCAGTGAGTGTGAGTGATGAATACATCAATATATACTATACAATTTGTGTCATGAACATGTGTTCAATGATTTTCAAATCCTGGATGGCTGCACTGGATTAAATGAAAATGAAATCACAAGACAACAAACCGTGGGGTTCATCTGAAGAGAACTTAATGAGGAATTCATAGCAGCACTGAGTTGTATAGTATAGAAGTAAAACTGAGATTGATTACTTCAGTTTCCAACTAATGGAACTAGAAAAAGATGAGTATGCATAGGTAATATCCATGGCACAGGTAACACGGCCCTGGGAGAGGCAATAAGAAAGTAACCAAGATAAATGAAATAACAGGAACACAACCAGTAAGCTGATTATATGAAAAGTGACTCTTTTAGAAGAAGAAGAAAAGTGATAAATAGCCAGGTTTCCTGATTATCACAAAAGCAGGAGGACGGGAATCTCTCAGATCAGAAACCGGAGAGGAGACACCATTCTGCATGTTTTGTGGACATGCTTTATGAAGAACTTCCTGTCCACAGTGTACAAATATCACTGAAATGTGGAAATGCCTTAGAAGGAAAGAAAATCAGTAAGGTTCCCACACAAGAAACAGGTAATAGAACAGTCTACTATCATCATGTGTATCCACACCATAAGGGGAATCAGAGAGGATGCATTGTGAGTCCTTATACCACTCAGTTAGAAAGCTTGTTATGTATGTAATATAAAGTTTACAAATTGAAAACTATTTTTTAAAAGATTGATAATATATAACAATTAAAGCAATGCTTGATAAAAAACCTGTTTAAGAGTTCTGTTTTCTGTTGTGCATCCTCGTGTTTCTCTCAGTCTGAGGGAGAACTCTTGTCCATATTCTCTACTCATCTGGTTCTAAATATCAGGGGACATGCAAATGCAGCTCTCTGCCTGCTGATAAAACCACCACAGCCCCTGAAGTGGGACATCTTAGAGGACAGTCTTAGTTTCTGGGGTCTCTGCTGTTAATATTTTGAAACCAAGAGCTAGTCCAGAGCACACATAATGAATTTGGTACCAAACGTGGCTTTCATTTTGGCCATTTTACATGATAATCATTGTAGAGCTTGCTGTGTGTGTATAATTGTGTGTGCATGTGTTTGTATGTAAGTCATCTAATCAGAGTGTCTCTGTTTGCAGGTGTCCAGTGTGAGGTGCACCTGGTGTAGTCTGCGGGCAATCTCAGAAAGCCTGGGGAGCCTTTGAGACTCTCCTTTGCAGCTTCTGGATTCACCTTCAGTGACCACTGGATGAGCTGGGTCCGCCAGTATCCAGGGAAGGGCCTGCAGTGGGTCGCAGGCATTAGTACTGGTGGTAGTACATACTATACAGATTCAGTAACCATCTCCAGAGACAACGCCAAGAACACTCTGTATCTGCAGATGAACAGCCTGAAAGACACAGCCATGTATTACTGTGCAAGAGACACAGTGAGGGGGAGTCAGTGAGAGTCCAGACACAAACTTCCCCTGCAGGGAGGATATTGGTCTCCAGGGGGCATGCAGGACCCACAGAGCACAAGACTCAGACCCAGGAGCAGCTGGAGCTTCAAGGCTGGTTTCCTGTGGTTGTATGTGGATTCTCCTAAATCTCACAGTTCCTCGTGGGATATCTCTAATTTAAAAAATAATACTTCTGTGCCTACTCCTGGCATCTGTGAATTCAAACGTTATATTGTAACAAAAAATATAATCTGTCCCACAGCAACAATCAGCTTCTTAACCTTTTAAGGGCAGGAAATGACTCTTCCAGTGAGTGGTCCCTGTATCATTGTTCTCATGATGTTCAGATAAAGTACTTTCCAATCAGACTTCAGGAAAATGGTGCATGGGTAAAGGTATCTATTAAGTGTTTGAGTATTGGCTGAAAATCTAACAGTATGTTCTTTGAGCACACTCTGAGGAATTCTGGAAATCATCTAGCTAATAATTTAATAAAAGATAGGCAGTCTGCCTATTTTATATTGAATTGTTCCTTCATATGACACATTTTTTTTCTTTTTCTTACTCCAGGGGAGAGTGCGAACGCAGGACCCCACTACCACGATTTATGCAGTCGAATTTCCAACATTTGGGGAAATCTCAGGGGTCAGGACAGCTTTGGTTGTTTTTCCTAATCTTTGTAGCCGTGTGTGTGTGTGTGTGTTTTCTGGAATCCCATCTGAAAATACATAAATTCACCAACTGCATTTTATTATCTGGGTGCTAATATCCTGTATCAGTCTATCCTTCAGAACCTGCAGTCCATGATAGTCCAGGAAACACACTACCTTTTTGTGAAAATTCAGGATTCGGGGAGAGCTCTGGGGCCAAAGAGGGTCATTCAGTTCTTCATGCCAGATGTTGTATCTTCACCTTCACAGCCCCACAGAATGCCGGCCACTCTTTCTGGTTTCACCCACAGGGTCCACATTTGTCCTGTTAATCAGCTCATTCCCTCCTGGTGGCTTTGCTAGTCATTTATTGTTTGATACCGGTAACATTCCCAGCATCCATTGACACACAACCTTAAGTGAGGAATTTCAGATATTTTGGTATAAGACCCTTATAAAATGTAAGATTAGGTATGAATAATTTTATGGATGACTTTGTGGATAAGAAATGTCTTCCTGTATCAAAGGTAAGCTTTTTTTTTAGTGTTGCATGTACTCTTTCCACACTAGAATGACTCTTGCGTACTTGTAGAAGTACAGTTGTCAAAGAAAACCTCTCCCTTCTTCATGACTTAAAAAAGCCATTCCTATTTCCAGAATACATTGAATGGGAGCCACTTTTGGCTGAATTCAATGAGACTTCTAGATTTAGCTGACCTTCAAATTTTTGAATATCTAATAATTTTACATAATCTATTGCAGAAGAGAAAATGTATATCTAGCCATTTAAATGCTCTTGGTTTTGTTCTGAGTATCTTAGAAAGATATAAGTCCCTGAAAGGAGAGGACCACTGCTTTTATTCCTAAAGTTGTCCTCAAACTTAATTTGTGTCTACCTCCTCAACCAGTTTCTTCATCACTTTCTGTGGCCTGAAATAATAGGCGTTGGTCTTGGAGAATGGAGAATTCATGGCAGGGAATATGTTCTCTGAGGAAGAAGCCAACGTTTCTCATCCCAGATTGACCCCTTTAAACTTTATTACAAAGTTACCACTCACATGCAAATCTGCACATAGTCCATCCGATATAGTCTCATAATATATTTACTCAAATTTAGCTCTTACTCACTCTGAACACCTGGGAAAATAGCCCTGGTTCCCAATATGTCAGTTTCTTCCTCTTCTTGGGGGCAACGCTCAGAAGTGAAACTCTCAGGGATTGAAACATGAGGTTTTGTGACTGCTTTATCTGTGCACCTGGCTCATTCTCTCAGGGAGCAGCATATGCAAACAGAGGCCCTCTTTCTGCTGGTAAAAAACACCCCAATCCCACAATAGAGTTCCTGGAGAAGATCCTCAGTACCATAATCTACAAGAGTCCCTATTCTGCAATTTGTATGCACACAGAATCATCATGGAGTCTG
This sequence comes from Tenrec ecaudatus, assembly GCF_050624435.1. NCBI lineage: Eukaryota > Metazoa > Chordata > Mammalia > Afrosoricida > Tenrecidae > Tenrec > Tenrec ecaudatus. The sequence continues at coordinate 22,888,141 of NC_134532.1, forward strand.
TACTAAGGTAGGTTTTTCAGGCAGCTATTTTAATAAGTAACATTATTGAGAGCAAGTGTGTGTGAGTGGCAGACAGTTGACATGTGTGATCGTTTTCACGCCAAGCATATACTGTGTTTGCAAATGTCAACTGTAATGTGCAACTAGTTGAGTCTGAAGGAGACCAGAGGGAACATAAGACATCTTTGAGATTCTAATGTATAAACTCTGTATTCACTTTTAGTAGCTCTTCCATGACCTGTATCAGCCAAGTTCCAGGACTGCAGTAGGTCTTATTAGTACTGTTGATATCCCATATTATACAGATTCCATGAAAGCTGGTTTACCATCTCCAGAGACACTGCCAAGAACATACCGTTATCAGTGAAAGGGCAGTCTAAAAGTCAATCACACATCCTTATATAATGGTGGGGAAGACACACAGAGAGAATTCAGAGCGAGTACAGATACAAACCTCCTATGCAGAGAGGGAGCAGAGTTGCAGGGCTCTGTAAGGTCATGAAAAGAAGGAAGGATTCTGAATCATAAGCATCTGGAGTGGGAATTTCTAGTCTGGGTTTCTATTGTGATCCAAGGTTCTTCATCTCAGTTTCCCACTAGGAATTTATGTTTTATTATGATTCAGTGCCTACCCTTAATATCTGTGAATTCAATGTTGTATTGTAAGAAAAGAAAACATTCTCAGAGAGAGAAAAACAACCAACCAAAATGAGCTTGTCCCATAGGGAGTAGAAATTTGTCAGGGGTCATCAGCATATATTTTGAGAAGTTCAGTGTGTTAGTTCTGCTGGACTGGAGAAACAAATTCATAGACACTCCTACGTGTATGGGAAAAAGCTTTATATAAAGAGCAATGGTATATTGAGAAAACACACCAGTCCAGTGCAGATTAAACCCATAAGGCCAATATTAGCCCATATGTCTGATAACATCCTGTAAATTCCTCTTCAGACTCATGCAACACATGATACAACGCTGAGTGCAAGAAGATCATAGGCTGGTGGGTGGAAAGTCTTGTGGATCCAGTGGCATTAGAAGCATCTTAGCGCTGGCGTGGGCCTCTACGTGGCTCCTCCAACTCCAAAGGTTCTTGACGCAATTAGCATAACTCCATGTGGCTTGTCAACAGCAATGCCTCACAGGGAGAGAGTGTATCTAGCCTTCAGTGAGCTATTTATCTCCTTCGCACCTCCAAATGAGGTCATTAAGGTGTGACCTGATTGACAGGCTAGACTGCACCCCTTCGCAAGTTCCCAGGAGATCATGTAACTGCCAGTCAGGATATCTTTCAGGCAGACTGAGTGGAGTGCTAACTGTTAAGGGCTCAACTAATGGCTGTAAAGTTCGTGGTTTGAAACTTGGTGTCATTTATTCAAGTACAATATATTGTAAAAAGTTGCTTTGTACCCAAACTAAAATTCTGTTGACATTGATCGGTTCCAACTCAGAGTAATCCTATAGGACAGACTAGAACTGCTCCCATAAGATTTCCAAGCCTGTATTCCTTATGAGATTATTCCACCACAAATTCTCCCACAGAGCAGTTGGTGGGTCTGAAGGATTGAATTTTCATTTAACAGCTAGGCAAGTCACCACTGTCCTACTAAGGTTGGTAGTTCTTACCTATCTATCAGTGAATTTTTAAAATATTTTTTTCTGTCAAACAATCATTATAGTTTAGAATTATGTATTTCATGAAGCCTTGCTGTTTTTCTTCCAGACTCTTCCCCTATATTAGGGGTCAACAAATTCCTTTTTTTGAAAAAGACCTCTGAAAACCATGATTTATGATTCCATTGGTCATATAGACTTGGGGATAATAACTCAACCTTACTGATTGTGAAAAAAACAGCAGGCAGTAGAGAAGGACATAGCTGTGTATTAATAGAATGTTCTTCGCAAAGACAGGCACTGGGCCATGAGCCTGTTAACCAAAGCCCTACACTGAGGGTCTGTGTAAGTAACAGATGACCTTTTGTTTCTTTTCTTAAAACAGTTCTTTGGAATTTCATGCACATATGGTATAATTCAACAATTCAATCATATCAAGAAAAGGCATACACCTGTCAGTCTTCTCTGCAATAGGAGCAGCTCGCCTGCCAGTACCCCTCACCCCCTAAAAATTTTTGCGAACGCCAAATTCTTCTCCACCCCTCCCCTGGTCAGGAGCGCCTCCCAGCTGATGAGGTGACCCTTGCCTGTGTTGCAGAAACAGCCCAGACACTGACAGAAGAGCGCTTCAGCAGCTTGGCAGCCCCACATTCCCTGACCTCACTGATCCCTAGTCACAGCTTCCAAACCAGCACATCTCCAGGGACATTGACACAGCAGCCAAGCTCATTGGGACCCAGTTGCCACAGTCGGAGTGGCATCTCCGGAGCCTGCATTGGGACTAGGTTTGGGAGCCTCATCCTGGGTTATGCCAGGAACCCTTCACTGAAGCAGCAGCTCTTCTCCTACGCCATGTTGAGCGTTGCCTTCTCAAAGGCCCTGATGGTGGCCTTCCTCATCCTTTTTGCCATGTGAAGGAGCCATTTCCACCCCCCACATTTCTCTGTCCCACGTCTGTCTGCCCAATATGTTCCTTTCCCTGCACCTCCCTGGGAAGCCTGGGGAAAATAATTGGCTCAGAGTTTGACAGAGGGAAGACAAATAAATACTGTATTAATAAAGATGTTTCTTTTTTTAAAATGTGGGGGGGCATATAATCACTATCAATTAAAAATTTTTCTTCCTCCATGTTCATATCATTACATTTTTATTTTGGAAAAATGTACACAGCAAAACATTCTTCAATTCAACCACTATTATATGTACAATTGAGTGTCTTTGATTATACTCTTCATGTTTACAACCACTACTGATATCCTTTTCAAAATTATCCCGCCACCATTAATATAAACTGACTTTCCCCTAAGCAACAACCCGATCTCCTTCACCGAAGGTAACCCTTGGTCAAGCTTGGTTTCTTTTTATGTAGTTTTTAAAATAGATGTAAATAATATTCACATATCATACACTTGTATAGTTAAATAATTTTTAAAGTGTTGCAAACTATATATGTATATATACACATATATATCATTACAAATTCTTATGTTCCCTCCCCACCCACATTCATTGTTTGCTCCCAAAACTTCCTCACCCTTCCTACTCCTCTGCTCCCCAAGAGCCCAACAGACCATTGCATCAGTTATTGTCTCTATGGATCCGCGTGCCTTCTGTGCTTTACAAACTTGGAAACCCAATAAAAAATAAAGCCAAAATAAAACAGCAAGAAGAAAATAATAATAATATAAAGACAAAAATGAAAATAAAGAGTAAGAAAGGAAAGACTACCATCAATATTTAAAGTTCAGCAAAAAAAAAATGCTGCCATGGAACAAATGAGAAATACTTTACCTTAGAGCAAATTCAGGTTGGATTGAGAGATAGGGTCAACTGACCAATTATCATACTATGCCATGGTCTGATCTGCCATGATCAAGTTCACAATCATCTCTGTCTTAGAGTAAAGCTTTTCAAGGGGATCTGCCAGAGGTTTAATATGACTAGATATTCTTCAGATGGATTTCAAGTTCTCACTGTTCACCTACCCTTAAGACAAATTGGATATTCATAATTTGAGCTCTGAAGGTTTTTCCTTCATCATATTTAAATTTAATTGTCACTATCTATGGATCACACAGGCCGGTGTACTTCTTCATTGTGGAATTCCTTGACACCTCACTTAGATGGCTGCTTGTTTGAAGACAAGCCTTTTAGACCCCAGATAATAGATAGCTTGGCACCATCTGCTTTCTTCACCACACTTTGCTGTAATGCCCTTATCTTCTTTGATTTTTCTATGAAGGTAAGTATTGAGCAGAGCCATGTTAAGATCCTGTACCCAGAATATGATCACCTAGAAGATGGATCTTGCTAAATCTTGTCATAAACCATGGGCACCTTTACCTAGTACCTGGAAAGTAAACATGTGAAACTCCACAACTGTATTAATCTGGGTGGACTAGAGAAACATATTCATAGACATTCATATGTGTATAAGACAGAACTTTATATCAAAGATAAATTGTACATTAAGAAAGCATACCAGCCCAGTCCAGTTCAAGTCCATCAGTCCGATATTAGGCCATATATCTGATACCAGACTATAAATTTCTCTTCAGACTCACACAATATATGCAATGATGCCGAATGCAGGAAGAGCACATGCCAGTGGGTGGAAAGTCTTGTGGATCCAGTGGAGGTGGAAACATCTCAATGCTGTCAGGAGTCTCCACGTGGCTCCTTCAGCTCCAGGGCTCTAGTGTAGCTCCCTGTGTCTTGTTGAAAGAAATGTCTCACAGGGTGTGAGCCTGTGTCCTGCCTCCAGCGAGCTATTTATCTCCTCAGCGCCTCCAAATGATGTCATCAAACTGAACCCGGATTGACAGAATAAACTCCAACCCTTCACTCTTAAGTGTCAAATCGACAACAGATTATGCAACTACCACAGCAATCATGGAGGCAGATGAAGAGCAGGATAGGAAAAGAGAAGTAGGTACCTTCCCTATTTGTTTTGTACTCTACTTTTATTTGTATCATTATGTTATTATTTTTTGTTTCATTTTATCTTTTTAAAAATTATTTTTGTTATTGTCTTCCTGTTTAGAAGCAAAGAAGAAGTGGATGCATAGAGACAATAACTGAGGCAATGGTTTATAAGGAAGGGGAGGGGGGAATTGGGGAGGAATCAGTGGATCTGTGAGGCAGGAGGGAGTATTAAGCTTATTTTCACGATGGACATACAACTCTTTTTTAGAAGTGTTTTAAGAATGGAAATGTGAATGTTATATGAGCGAGAGAGAAAGAAAGAAATTGAAGGAAGGAAGGAAGAATGAACTAGGAGGAAGATGGCTGACAAGGGGACCAGCATACTCTGAGAGCTCTTTCAAACAAAGCGGGTTTGGTATCCAGGTGGCCGAGCGGTAGGAGTCTGGTGAGTGAAATATCCCCCTGGGACAGCACACCAGCCCCATCTCATGCATTTGTCCTGAGCAGGAGCCTGGGTGATACAGGACCCGTTCATGGGACAGCTCCATCACTAGGCTGCTGCCAATACGGTTGCAACTAGCTTCAGGCCCACTCCCCGGCCCAGGACACCAAGCCCAGAGTCGCTTGCCTAACTTGCCAAGACACACGTAGCATGGTCCCCCGTACAGCAGCTGCCCACTTGCGGGACCCCACTAGGAGAGAAACTTCCCTTTCCCATGGTTCTCCTCTCCCCACATGACAGCGATCTGTCCTTGGTCCGACGTTCCTCCCTCCATCCGAGGCCTGGGTAATTGACCTGCGGGCTGCCTGGCAACCCCCATGGGGGAACATCCACCAACACAGCTACCTGGGACCTCTCCACCGGCACTCCATTTGCCCAGCCACCCACCCCCATCAGCTTAGCCATAGCCCAGCGAGCGCCTACCCCAGACCCTGCATTTCCACCAGATCCACTTCAGGCTGGTCCGGGAGACCTCTGGTCACAGCCCTGGTCACTGAGTCTGCCTGCTGAGGGTGCCCTCCCAGCACCAATAGCGTCAGTCACAACAGTGGCACCGTGCCCCTGCCTACAGGGAGCATGAGTGACATGGTTCTGCATTCCTGCAGGAGTGACATTGCCCACCCCGTGTGCTGCAGGGAGTCCAGCAGCCAGCTCCGAGCCTCCTGTGACACATTCCTTTCTGAGTGGAGATTAGGCGCCATTGCCCGCAGGTTCCCTCCAGAGCTGCCACTGTCTGATCTGGCTGGACCACATCGCTGTGGAGCCAGACTGCGCCTTTCACAGGGCCGGTGGATTAAACAATAAAAGTCCCGCCTACTGGGGAGCCTGGGACACGGATTTGCAGTCCCTACCGGAGCTATCTGTGTGCTCCAGCCAGCTCCCCTCCCACCCCACAGCCTTCAACTATCATGATCCGAATTCTACCTTGAAAGTCTGGATAGAGCAGAGGGTATACAGATGTAGATAGGAGCTGGAGGCACAGGGAATCCAGGGCAGATGATAACTTCAGGACCAGGGGTGTGAGTGGCGATACTGGGAGGGTGGAGGGAGAAGGGTTGGAAAGAGGGAACCGATTACAAGGATCTACATGTGACCTCCTCCCTGGAGGACGGACAGCAGAAAAGGGGTGAAGGGAGATGTCGGACAGGGCAAGATATGACAAAATAATGATTTATAAATTATCAAGGACTCGTGAGGAAGGGGGGAGCAGGGAGGGAGGGGAAAAAAAGAGGGCCGGATGCAAGAATATAAGTGGAGAGCAAATGCTTTGAAAATGATGAGGGCAAAGAATGTACAGATGTGCTTTACACAATTGATGTATGTATGGATTGTGAAAAGAGTTGTATGAGCCCCTAATAAAACGTTAAAAAAAGAAGTGCTAATAAAGAATCAGGTAGAGAAAAATAGCATGAGGATACTAATATCAGCAATAATACTTATCACATATACTCATATGAGCCAAGTTTTTCAGCACAAAAAAATGTGCTGAAAACTGGGGTTCAGCTTATACACGGGTCAGTGGTACCCCAGCAAGGTGTAACATCTTACTGGGGCCCTCTGAGGTAAAGGGATGAGCGCCCATTATCTCGCTGATGATTGCCGTTTCTCCACTGTTCATTCAAAGCCCCTCTGATACTGCAGGGCTTTGAATGTTTGTTGACTCAGATCTAACCACTCAGAGTCGTCCTATGAAGTGGACGGCTCCAATTCCCAGAAGCACCTGTAGTGATTCACTTATGCCAGCAGCTGAACTGCTAAGTGACCGGTCTTGGCACAACAGACTCCCATTTTGAGTCCTGCACCTCCATCTTAGCTCTCAAGACTGACCCTTAACTGACCTCCCCTCCCCTGCTCAACCCCAAAATCTGGGAACCAGCTCCTCCCAAAGCCAGAATGTTTTCTGAAGATATGGTCACTCCATCCGTCCCTGACATATAGGTAAGATTAACGACCTCTTCCCTTCTGAAGCACCTGTGTGCAGATATCCTTCCCAGCTGTGCCTGTCAGCAGTGGGCATAAAAACGCCGCCAGGATTTTTTTCCCAGCACGGCTTCAATAGCTCACTACCTTGAGTTGCTGAACCCGCCTGCAAGATTCTCAATAAAGCCTGCTTCTAAAACTTCGTTAATTGGGTCTCTGATTCTGTTTTCGCGTCCAAATAAACCTTATAGTAATGATGTGTCCGTGGCTGTGCTACATTTCTCCCCTCTGGTCTCCGTGTTAATTCACATCCTGCATCCCCCGCCTGCACGGTCTCCTTCCCTCCTTCCAGCTAACACGTCACGGGGGATGGGGGAGGCATTACCATGAAAGCTCTTTTTCAAAGTTTTATTTTTTTCCTATTAGAAATGGATACTCTTGAACCAAAACAAAAACACCAGTCGTATGAGGCTGATGTCAAAATGAAGGTTGTGTCAAGCACAGAAGAGAGCAATAACAGTATTGCAAGTAGGGAATTCTGTGTTGACGAAAAGCAAGTGAGGGAGTGGCAGAAAATGAAGGCTGACTTGGAACAGATTACAAAGCTAAAAAAGCTCACCGTGGTTTAACGTCTTTTTATGGGGCTCTAGAGATTGAATTGCATAAATGGGTTTTGAAGTGTCGTCAAAATGGTTACTGTGTAACACATATGGGAATCTGCATACACGCTTTACAAATGGCTAACGATGACAAATATAAAGCACCAGGCACGAAAAATTTGCTGTGTCAGCAGAATGGTGTACCTGTTTCATGAATAGGTTTGGCCTACTATGTTTGAGGCAAAGAACAAAGATTTCCCAGAAACTGCCACAAGATCTAGAAAAATAAATGATGTCATTCCAGTCATTATTTATAAAACAAAGAAGGATTTATAATTATGACCTGGCAGATATTAGAAATATGGATGAAATTGCCATGACTTTTGATCTTCCAAGCAACAGGACTATGGCAAATTTAGGAGAAAAAAATATTTTTCTCAAAACCACAGGAAGTAAAAAAAACACACTTTAGAACTGTTCTATCATGTTTACCTAATGGAATTAAGTTGCATCCTGTCATTTTTTTTAAAAAGAAAGACCTTCCCTAAAAAGATCAAGTTCCCACCGAGAATTACTGTGCATGCACATTTTAAAGGCTGGATGGATGAAGACGTAACAAAAAATATGGCTGGAAGAAATTTGGAACCCATGACCAGGAGTAGCCTTAAAGAAAAAGCCATCGTGAAAAAGATGGCCGACCAGGGGAACCGTATACTCTGAGATCTCTTTTGAATAAAGTGGATTTGGTGTCCAGGTAGCTGAGCGGCAGGAGTCTGCTGAGTGAAATAACCCACTGAGACAGCACTCCAGCCCCACCCCATGCATATGTCCTGAGCTGGGACCTGGGTGATAGATTCTGGGACATCTCCCGTCACTAGGCTGCCGCCATCGCGGAGGTGACTAGCCTCAGCCCCATTCCATTCCCAGACCGGCACCCCGAGCCCACAGTCGCTCACCTGCCCTGCAGAGATACACACAGCAGGTCCCATGATCCATTTACACCAGCTGCCCACTCAGGGGACCCCACTAGGAGAGAAGTTTCCCTTTCCTGCGGTTCTCCCCTCCCCTCCTGGCAGTGATCTGCCCTTGGGCCCGCGTCCCACCCTCCATTCATCCACGGCCTGGGTAACTGACCTGCGAGCCGCCTGGCGACCCCCACGGGGGACCATCCAACCACACCGCTGCCTGGGACCTCTCCACCGGCACTCCGTTTCCCGACTGCCCACCCCCGTCAGCTTAGCGCGGGCTCCACTCATGGCCGGGAACCTGCGCTGAGTACTTCCCGCAGGCGCGAGCCACAGACTGACAGCTGCTACCTCCGACCCTGCATTTCTCCCGGGGCCACTGCGGGCTGGCCTGGGAGACCTCTGGCCGCAGGCCGGCGCGCACTTAGTCTGCCTGCTGGGGGCGGCCCTCCCAGAGCCAGGGTGCCCCTGCCTATAGGGACTCTAGGGAGCACGAGTGACAGAGTTCTACACTCCTATGGGGGAGATATTGCGACCCCCGCCCCCTGTGCGCTGCAGGGATTCCAGCAGCTGGTGGCTCCGAGCACTGAACCTGGGCAGAGGGCAAGCGCCATTGTCCCCCACAGTTTCCTGCCAGAGCCACCGCTGACCGTTCCGGCTTGGACCACGATGCTGCAGAGCCAGACTGCACCGCTCACAAACCCAGCAGATTAAGCAATAAACGTACCGCCTGCAGGGGAGCCTGGGACATGGCTTTGCAGTCCCTGCCGGAGCCGTCTGTGTGCTCCAGCCAGCTCTCCACCGAGGGTCCGTGTGGGGTCCTCCGTGCCAGCTCCTCAGCCTGCCCAGCCCTTCCCAGCAGGTATAGGAGGTGGGTGCTGCGGCCTGTGCCTCTCTGAGGACCAGTAGTGGCCCTAGGACTTTCCAGCCAGTGCAGGAGACCCGCCCTATGTAGCTGCTCCCACCTGTGTAGCCTCCGCCACAGGCTCAAGTCTACAGGCCTGCAGGGACCTGGGAGGGCCTGCTGATCTGAAGAGCATTTTCCTCCTGACATAGCCCAGCACCTGAGCCCCGATCAGCACCACCTGCCGTGACAGTGAGGGCTCCCCGACCACCACATTCTATCAGACATCACTAAAGCTTAGGGGGGAAAGAAAGGGAAAATTTTAGATCTATACATCTCTTGTCTCGCACTGGTTTTTCTCTTTCTTTTACTTTCTGTGTTGCCTCTTCTCTCTTCCTCCTTTTTCATTATTGCCTGTACTTCTCCTTCTGCCCCTTTTCCATAGGGTTTCCTTCTCTTTTTTCTTCTTCCACTCCTATTATCACGGATTTTCTCTCCTCTTTGACAGATTCTCCTTCTTCCTCTCTCCATTTTCTTCTTCTTCGTCTGCCCAAAATTTTGTTTAAAATTATTATTTTAATTTTTAACCTTTTAAATTATTTTTTATTAATAAAAAAAGAGCTGCTAAGGGTACCCCGTCTAACCAGGTCAAAGGAGCCTCAGGGAACTCACTGAGGCTCCAGCCCCACTTCAGCTGCTCAAACATCTCACCATGGCGGGTCACTAAGCCATCCGGGAATTCGGCATACACAGCAGTCTGACCCATCCTTATAGTAGGTCATAGGCAGTCGCCTGAAATAATCCTTAACAGTAACACAGATAAGGTTACCCTGGCCTTCCAGAAGCATGCGGCCTTATGAAAGGATCAAGGAAAAATCAAAAGACCACATCACTCCCAACAAAAAAAAACCAGAGAAATGAGACATAGTAGCAGAACTAATGTCTCTCATAGAAGAAACAGATACAGATCTGCCACAGAGGGAAATCTTCAGAAGGCTGCTCACAGTAATACAGGAGCTAAGGGAAGCAACCCAGAATAAGGATGCAATGATAGAGGAGATTAAATACACAATAGAGGGGATGAAGTTCACAATAGAGGGGATGAAATCCACCCACCAAGGGGAACTTCAGGAGCTAACAGAGAAGGTAGAAGAAGCCACACACAAGGTCACAGAAGATACGATTATTAGGCCTGAGGAAGCAGAGAAACATATCAGTGACCTCGAGGACACTCAAACAGATCTAAGCAAGAGAGAAAGACAGGAAAATTAAAAAAATAGAAGACAGGCTGAGATCAATGACAGATCCTATGAAGAGGAATAACATTCGAATAATTGATCTACCAGAGCACAGCACAATACACAAGTCGACAACCAAGATAGCAAAGGAATTTCTAAAAGAAAATTCTCCCATCCTAACAAGGGAGATCCAGACATTCATACAGGAAGCAGAAAGGACGCCAGCTAAGCTAAATCCCAAGAACACGCCAAGACATATAATAGTGAAAATATCCAACTTAGAGAAAAAATACAAAAATGTATGAACAGCAAGAGAAAGGAAGACAGTCACATATAAAGGAGCGCAGGTAAGACTATGCTCAGACCTATTAGCAGATAATATGAAGAGAAGGAGAGAATGGAGCAACATCTTCCAAAAGCTGAAAGAAAAACATGCCTCCCCCAGATTCCTGTACACTCCCAAGTTATCTATTAAGATAGATGGTGAGCTAATGGACTTCCAGGACAAGGACTCAAAGAATATGCTGCAAGTCGCGCGACCCTGCTGAAGATAGTGGCTGACTCACTATGGCCAGAGGATCAAGCTCCAACTAGAACCATCAGGAGACCACCATATAGCACATCTCCATCTAGAAGCCAACATGCCAGCAACAATTACCAGGACAACAGGGTCTCAGATGGAAAAGAGGACATGATAGAAACTCTCCACTCAAACATAGCACACTGATATGTAGGGATATAGGTAAACACCCAAAACACAAAACAGGGTATGGTAACTATGAATACAGAGATACTGATAATAACTCTGAATTCCAATGGACTCAATTCATTCTTTAAAAGAAAGAGGCTGGAAGATTGGCTCAGGAAACATAATCTATCAATCTGTTGCCTGCAAGAGATACATCTTAAGCGCACAGACAAGAATATGCCAAGAATAAAGGGTTGGCAAAGTTTACCAATCGAATGGTAACTCCAAAAATGCAGGGGTGATTATCTTAATCTCCGACAGAATGGACCTCAAGATCCAAAACATAAAAAGAGACAAAGAGGGACACTACATAATGCTCTAAAGTTTAGTGAACCAGGAAGCACTAAGCATATTGAATTTTAGCTCCTAATAATGATGCGGCGAATTTCGTCAAACAAACTATGAAAAAGGTGAAAGAAGAAATCAAGGAAACAACAATCATAGTGGGTGACTTTAACACTCCACGGATAAAGACAGATCACTGGGAAAGGAATTAGCAAAGAGGCCAGAGAGCTAAACAATGTAATTAGGCAACAGGGTCTGACAGACTTCTATAGTGCTTTCTATCCAAAAACAAAGGGTTTCATATTCTTTTCAAATCCAGATGGATCTTTTTCAAGAATAGACCACATGCTGGGACACAAGTCCAGCTTGAGTAAATTCAAACATATAGATATTATCCAGACATCTTTCTCAGATCACCATGCCATAAAGCTGGAGATTAATACGAGGGCGTGTAGAAAAGCAAGGGCAACCAATTGCAGAATGAACAATGATCTGCGACATGAATGGGTACAGGCCCAGATCAGAGAGGATATTAGGAAGTTTCTATAAACTAACGAGGATGAGCATACAACATATCAAAACTTATGGGACACTGCAAAGGCAGTTATCAGAGGTAGCCTGACATCATTAAATGCATACATGAAAAAAAGAAGAAAGTCATATGACAGATAGGTTAACACAAAACCTCCAACAACTAGAGCAGAGTCAGCAGAACAATAGAAAGATGAAAGAAATAATAAAAATCAGGGCGGAGTTAAACCAGTGGGAAGACAAGAAAACAATGCAAAAGATAAATGCAGCTAAAAGCTGGTTCTACAAAAGAATTAACAAACTTGACAGTCCTCTGGTGAAGGTTACCAAAGATAGCAAGAAGCAAACATCAATAGCCAGGATGAGGGATGAATCAAGGGCAATAATAACAAACCCAAATGAGATAAAAAGGATAATGACAAAGTACTATGAAGGTTTGTATTCTAATGAATTCAGAAACCTGGAAGACATGGATAAATATTTGGAAAAACAGTCTCTCCCTACATTATCTCAGACAGAAATCAAGAACTTCAACAAACCCATAGCAAAAGTAGAAATAGAGTGTCATCAAAAACCTTCCAAAGAAAAAGGCCCCAGGGCCAGATGGTTTCACAGCCGAATCCTACCAAGCATTCAAGAAAGTGTTGACACCAATTCTCCACAAAGTATACCATAACATAAAAGAGGATGGAAAACTCCCAAACTCATTTTATGAAGCCAGCATTACGTTGACACCCAAATAGGGCAAATTCCCCACAGGTATTGAGAATTGCACATCAATATCTCTAATGAACATAGATGCAAAAATCCTTAACAAAATATTGGCCAATAGAATACAAAAGTACATAAAACATATCATCCACCACGACCAGGTAGGATTCATCCCAGGGATGCAGGGATAGTTTAACATCCAAAAATCCATCAATATACATCACATCGAAAATAAAAAGGATAAAACCATATAATATCCATAAATTCAGAAAAAAGCATTTGACAATATCCAGCACCCATTCCTAATCAAGACACTCATGAAGATAAGATTGGAAGGTAAGTTCCTCAAGATTATATAAGCTATCTATGAAAGACAAATGACCAACATCATAGTCAATAGAGAAAAGATGAGAACAATCCCACTGAAAAGGGGTACAAGACAAGGATGCCCCCTGTCTCCACTTGTATTCAATATAGTTTTGGAAGTTCTATCTAACAACAGTAAGACAGCAGAAGGACATCAAAGGAATCCAAATATGAGAAGAGGAGATGAAACTATCGCTACCTGCAGACGACATAATCCTGTATATTGAGAACACCAAAAGCTCCACAACTGGAATACTTACAGTGCAGAGGAATATGGAAGAGTACCAGGTTACAAGATCAATAAAGAGAAGTCGGTAGGTATTTTATACACATTGAACAGGGCTATGGAAGAGGGGGTTAAGAAGGAAGTAACCTTCACAGTAGCTAAGAACAAACTGAAATATCTAGGAATATATTTAACAAAAAATACTAAAGACCTATGTAAAGAAAACTTTAAAACCCTATTCCAGGAAACCAAAATTGACCTCCACAAATGGAAGAACCTTCCCTGCTCATGGATAGGAAGGCTCAACATAGTAAAGATGACAGTCCTACCTAAAGCACTTTACAAGTTCAATGCTATACTAATTCAAATGCCATCAACCTTCTTCAAAGAATTGAAAAACTGACCACCAATTTCATATGCAGTGGTAAGAAACCCACAACTAGCAGCGAACTCCTCAAGAAGAAGGACACAGTTGGTGGACTCATTCTACCCAATTTTAATGCCTATTACTCAGCTACAGTGGTCAAAACAGCATGGTACTGGCACAACGACAGACACTGAGACCAGTAGAAAAGAATAGAAAATCCAAGAGTAAAATAGTCAGCATATAGACAACTGATCTTCAACAAAGGTCCCAAAAACATCAAGTGGGAAGCAGATACCCTTTTTAACAAGTGTGCTGGAAAAAATGGATATCCACATGTAGAAAGATGAAGCAAGAAGTTTACCTCACCCCTCGCACAAGAATAAACGCAAGGTGGATCACAGACCTAGAAGTTAAACCCCAAACCATTATGACCATCAAGCAGGGAACTGAGACGAACCTTGGCCCTACACGGGACAGCACCTGATACACAGTGGGGGATGTACGACTGAGCTGAACCCACCACACTGAGGCCATCACTGGGGGCGTGTAATGGAGCGGCGGGGGAAGCAGGAAAAGGAGATCCTGGGGGACTATAAAGGATAGACTTTGGGGCCAGAACGTGGCACCCCACCAGATACACCCAGAAAACACTCTTAAAGGTCAAAAAACAGACCTTGACCTACTAAGAGAATTTTTTTGTTCTTATTGTTTTTTTTATCTTTTAAATTTTGTTTGTCAGTGGCTTTTTTGTTTGTCAGCATGTCAGTGTTGCTGCTATCAGTGGCATGTTCTTATATGCCACTTGTGTGCTGTCAAAGCCATCTGCATTTGTATGCACATATTATTATATCTGCAGGTCCACCTAGATAAGATAGGCTGAACAAAAAATGTGAGAAGAAAATAATGGGACCAATGGTGCCAGAGGGACATGAGAGTGTGGGAGGTAGGAGAAGGGAGGAGGTGTTGGCCAACCCAGGTAAAAGGGAAAAATGAGTGGTTCGAAACCAGTTGAGGAAGGGGATGGGAGGACTGGTAGGAAGTGACCAAGGGCAAGGTAACTGAGAGGAATTACTGAAATCAGAATGAAGGCTGAACATGGTAGTGGGACAAGATGAAAGTAAAAGGAAGAAAAATTAGGAGGCAAAGGGCATGTATAGAGGTCTAAATAAAGGCAAGTACCTTTGTAAATATATTTATATGTAATGGTAGGGAAATAGATTGCGTACTTATATTTATATGTTAGGTATTAAGGTTGAAAATGGTAAATGGGCCTCAACTCAAGTACTCCCAAAATGGAAGAACTCTTTGTTCTAAAACCCTGCATTCTGTGATGCTCACTTTCCCAATACTATGGTGGTAGACTAATTGGGTGCATGAGCAAATGTGGTGAAGAAAGTTGATGGTTCATGGCTATCAAAAGATATAGTGTCTGCCGTCTTAAATGCTTGAAGATAAACAAACAGACATGTAGCTGAGAAGCAAAAATGCCCACATGGAAAAAGCACACCAGCCTGTGTGCTCATGAGGTGTCCATGTAATCATGTATCAGGCATCAAAGACCCAGAACAAAAAAATCATATCTATCTGAATGAAGAAGAATGTGCAGTGGAGACCCCAAGCCCATCTATAGACAATTGGAAATCCTCTTACAGAAGGGTCGCAAGGAGAAGAGCCAGTCAGAGTGCACTACAGCACCGATGAAACAAACAACTTTCCTCTAATTCTTTAATGCTTCTACCCCCACTGTCATGATCTCAATTCAACCTCACAAATCTAACTAGACCAGAACACGTACACTGCTAAAGATAAGATCTCGCAACACAGGGAATCCAGGACAGATAAATCCCTCAGGACCAATAATGAGAATAGGGATACCAAGAAGATAATGGGAAGTGGGAGTAGAAAGGGGAAGGATTGACATATAACTCCCTCCCAGTGGGACAAACAACAGAAAAGTGGGTGAAGGGAGACAGAGGACAATGTAAAATATGAAAATTATAATTTATAATATATCAAGGTTCATGAAGGAAGAAGAGTGGGAGAGGGATGGGAAAATGAGGAGATATCAAGGGCTCAAGTAGAAAGCAAACACTTTGAACATGATGATGGAAGCATATGTACAAATGAGCTTGACAATGGACAAATGCATGGATGGTGATAAGAGCCATAAGAGCCCCCAATATAAGTATTTAATAAAAAAGAAAGCATCAGTATTGTAAAGCATAATACCTAGATTTGGAAAGCACAATCAACTCCTCAACCATGGGAGACTTCCTCTAGATTTTGGAAGATGCCCTGGAAACCTCCCGATGTGTTATGCCAATTCACAAACAGCATTGGCTTTTCTGGGAGATGTAGAGACCATCAGCATTTACAGAACTTCTAAGTTTAACATGGTACCTTAAAATTCTTGGTGTGCAAAAACTTTGTGAAGGGAAGGAAAGTTTGATTTAAGGCAAGACAAACCAGCAAGGAAGGAGCAAGACTCAGGAGCCACTGTCATATTCAGCTCTAGGGGACAATTAGGGAAGACCTAGAAGAGGCTGGGGAGGGTTTACTTTTAGCATATGAATTTCCTTTTCCAAAAGATAATTTAAAATAGAATTAGACAAGGGAAGCTTGTGTCAGATTAAATATATATATTTCTACGGGGAATATTTAACTGCATAAATAAAAGAATAAGCACCACACAAATAGGTGGGGAGGACGGGTGCACATTTCAAGAAAGTGTCTCTAACTGTAGGTTGACATTTCCATTAAGTCAATTCTTTCTCATAACAACACTATAGGATAGCATAGGACTGCCCTTCTAGGTTTCTGCATCTGTAAACCTTCATGGGTTTGGACAGCATTCTTTCCCCTGCAGAGCCATTGGAGATTTAAAATGAATGACCTTGCATTTAGCAGCCCATCGCATAATGAACTCCACACGCAGAGCTCTCCAAGATATCTAGAACATCCTTAGCTACTCTTGGAGTGACTCTCTTATAAGTCATTCAACATTATTTATGACTATATAGGCAAAAGGTATGCAAATAGACACCTCCCTAGCTGATGAAAACTATCCAAGTCCCAACTCTGAAGCTCTTGGAAAGGTGCTCCAACTCTGGAATTCCCATGTGCCAACATTCAGGACTGAACACATCAAGTCACCATGGACTCTATATTGAGCTCAATTTCCCTTTTTGGAATTTCAAAAGGTGCTTTGATGGAGAGAAAGTGTGTATGTGGGGGCGTGAGTGAGAGGCAGTGAATATGTTATGATTTTCATGATCAGGATGTCTGTGTGTTTGCAGGTGTCCACTGTGAGGTGGAGCTATGGAATCTGAAGGAGACTTTAGGCAGCCTGAGGCTTCTCTGAGACTCTCCTCTGCTGTCTCTGCATTCACTGTCTGTATTTATAATATGCACAGGGTCTGTCCCAGAGAATAGGCGGAAGTGGGTTTCATACATTAATAGTCTTGGTAGGAAAAGCCACACAGACTCTCCGAAGGGCCAATTCACCATCTCCAGAGACAATAGTAAGAACACTATATACTATATATCATGATGATTCTAAGTTTAACAGGTCTTGTAATAACTGCAATTTGTCTAATTGTATTACCTGGTTCCCTGAAGGTATTGTCATCGCCATTTTGTATCAACCTTCTTTTGTTATGCTACCAGTTAATATTACTGGGCCTTGGTATTCAGAAAGAGGGTTACAGGTATTAGAAGAGATTGAAAAGCATTAATCAGACCGAAGCGTTTTGTAGGTTTGCTTATAGCAAGTGTTTTTGATATATTAAGTTTAGGTGCTACTGCTACTACTGCAGCAATTGTACTTTCACAAATCATACAAACTGCCCACTGTGTAAATGAATTATCCAAAAATGTAACTAATGTGTTGGGTACTCAAGAAGATATAGACAGGAAGTTAGAACAAAAAGTAAATGCTCTTTATGACATGGTCATATATTTAGGAGACGAGGTGCAGGGGCTTAAGGCCAGGTCTAGTCCACAATGTCATGCTGTACATACATGGATCTGTGTTACACCTAAATAGTACAACAGCAGTCAGTACAGCTGGATTAAAGTGAAGAATCATCTTCAAGGTATATAGCACAATGCTAATGAGTCTTTAGATTTATTACACCTGCATTAAGAATCATTAGCCATTAATGACGCTAAGTCTCTTGATTTTGATGCCGCTAAGCTTGCTGAGGATTGGCTCCAGCATTATCGAGATGCTTTCCCTTCATTAGGAAATCTCAGAGACCTACCTCACATGCTTATGTCTCTAACCACAGCGGGAGTGTGTGTATTGTTGATCTCATGGATACTCCCTATGATACTGTGCAGGTTTATGGTTGAATTATTGGCCTTAAAAACAAAGCTTCATGATGTACACCTGAACACTTTTCCACCTCCCCAAACAGGGGTGTAAGGCAGAGGCTGGTTAGTCAGAGACACGTAAGATCAAGTCGGAGTCTCCCAAATTAAGACAGGTCATAGTCGCCAGCAGGACTGTGACTGATGACGGGTAAGGGCGATTTGAGGACTCGACAACCTAAGACAGGCACAGACATATGCCGACGTTTTGAGTAAAGACGTCTTCAGTAAATAAAATAGGGGGAGATGTTGAAGGTCATTAAGACTCAGCCTTGAAACGAATGAGAAGTCTCATGACCTATGTGTCAGTGTTTGCTAATTTCTTCTGTGACTTTACATTTAGGATGGACTGTTAACAACAAGAATAAGAAAGTATGCAAGGTCTGGGGAGATAGGTTGTTTAATTTTCTCAAGGATGTCTAGCTTGGCAGAAGATAGAGTTGCTAAGTGTATCAAATGCACTTGCTTAACAATGAGATAATTAACCCCGGTTGTATCTGCTTGGATAAAAAGAGTATGTAAAATAAACTCGAGGCTTCAGTATTCACTGTTGCATTCCCAATACTTTTTGTCTCTCCTTTTTCTCTTAATCCTCACTACCCCTTTCAGGACTGTTTGACTAGTTGGCTGGCTCCAACAGCCCCTCCTTTATCAAAATTCTTAATCTAAAGTTGAGTTCATTTTAACTTCTTCCAGAAAAATGGTTAGCTTATGGAAAAAAGACCAAACAAACAAAAACCCTGAATACTGAAAGAAACAGTCAAGAGATCAATAGTTACATTGCATTAGATGAATCTGATGAACAATGTCTCTTTAGAATATTGGGGGAAAAAGAGGACTGGGTTCACCTGAAAAAAACATGCTATTTTCAATTGATTCATGTGCACTTGAAAAATGGACAAAAAAAGGCTGAAGAACAACGAATGCATTAGAATTGTAGTTCTGGTCAAGAATATCCCACCTGCCATGAACAGGCAAAGGACAAACAAGTCTGTCTTGGAAGAAGTAATGACAGAGTGCTACTTAGAGGTAAGGACGGTGAGAGTTCATATTATATACTTTGGATATATATCAGAAAAGATCATTCCTTGAAAAGGATATTCTGTTTGGAAAAGATGAAAGGCAGTGAAAAACATTAATTTCTGTACTAAATGGATTAACAAAGTGACTGTGACAATTTGTTCACCCTCACATCACAGCCCACCAAACCCTAAGGATGATATTCCTGCTCAAATTGGCCAATGCTCAGAGAGGACCATAGGGCCAGCAACACCACAAGACACGGCATCCCTCAATGACCAATAGTGCCATGAGGGACAACACTAGTGGCACAGTGTGGGAAATGTGCTCGATCTGACTCCACCACACTGGGGCAAAACGCTAAGGGCATGCAACAGAGCAGCAAGGGGAGCAAAGCAATGAAGTTCCTGGGGAATACAGAAAATTTAGACTGTGTGGCCAAGGCATGGTACCACATCAGACTCAACTGGCAGTAAAATACTCTTAATAGTCAACTAACAAACCTGGAATGATATCTAGTCTTTTTTCTTTTTCTCTGATGGTTGTTTTTATTTTTATTTTTTGCTCTGTCTTGTGTTTGTGTTTCCTATTGTCTATGCATGTCTATCTAGATAAGATAGGCAGGGTAAACACACCAGAGGAGAAAAAAATGGGGCTGATGGTTCTGGGGGGATACAGGAGATGGGGAAGCGGGGGGAAAGGAAGTGGGTATTAACCTGGGGTCAAGGACACAATAAGTAATCTAAAATCGACGTTGAGGATAGTGTAGGATGCCTGGTAGGGCGTGATCAAGAGCAATGTAATGAGAGGAATTACTCAAAACTGATGAAGGCCAAACATGATAGTGGGACAAGAGGAAAGTAAAAGGAAATAGAGGAAAGAACTAGGAGACAAAGAGCATTTATAGAGTTCTAAATACAGTCATTTACATATTTAAATATATATATGACGAAAGGGCAATAAATCTATGAACATATATTTAAATACTAAGTATTAAGGTAGCAGATGGACATTGGACCTCTATTCCAGTACTCCCTCAATGAAAGGAGACTTTGTTCTAATAACTTGGCATTCCGTGATGCTCAGCTTCCTGACACAATAGATTAAGACAAAATGGTGCATAAGCAAATATGGTGGAAAAGTTGATGCTGTCTGGCTATCAAAAGAATAGCATCTGGGGTCCTAAAGCCCATCTAGCTGAGAAGTAACAAAGTACACATGGAAGAAGCACACAAACCCGTGTGATCATGAGGCATCAATGGGATCAGGTATCAGGCATCAGAGACACAAAACAAAAAATCCTATCAATGTGAAAGATGGGGAGTGTGGAGTGAGACATACAGCCCATCTGTAGGCAAGTGGACACCCCCTTACAGAAGGGTGTTTTATACAGAAACAAAACCAGGACACTTGTGAAAATATATATATGCGTGTGTGTGTATATATGTATATGTTTATATATTTATGTGCTGTATACAGCTATTATATATACAATATATAATTATATATATAACCATTATATATTATTATGTATTATATAAAATGGATAGACATATACAGCACAAAAGATTATAGCACCTAATTAGTCCACACAGCTGTACAGATTGCTCAGTTCAACTCACTTCCGTGAAACATTTAATATACTGGATGCCCTTCAACTCATGAGAGCCACTGGGTCCACGGTCAAGGAAGCAGACAGGTGAGTCTTATGTAGGGCAATGCAGGCAGTCTGGACACAGGCAGCAAACAGAAGGGCAGGTCATCAACAGTAAGCAAGATGATAGGATCCAACAGTCCCAAGATCAAGTGATGTATACACCAGCAACATGACGAAGCACTTCTCAAAGGAATCTGAAGTTCTAACGACATGATCCACAGGTTGACAGTCCAACTGTTAGAGTAGCTCACAAGTTGGGGCAGAGACCTAGCAGGTGCACCCTGATCTGATCAGAAGAGAGAGAGAGAGAGAGAAAGAGAGAGAGAGAGAGAGAGAGAGAGAGAGAGAGAGAGAGAGAGAGAGAGAAAGAGAGAAAGGCGGGGTTTGCCTAGCCATTTATCTCTTTGCCCTCCAATCAAACTGCAACATTATTCATACCATGTTCCTATTGGCCAGGTTGGGACAATAAACGAAACTATCAGAAAGGGTCACAAGGATTAAACAAGCCAGTTAGGGCGCAGTATAGCACCGATGAAACATACAACTTTTCTCTACTTCTTTACTGCTCCCCTCACCCCACCCCCCCACTATCATGACCCCAAAGCTAACGTACGAATCTGGCTAGACCAAAGAATGCACACAGGTACTGATAAGAGCTGGAAACACAGGGAATCAAGGGCAGATAAAACCCATTCAGGACCAATAATGAGAGTAGCAATATCAGGAGGGTAAGGGGTAGGTGGGGGGGTGAAGGGGAAATGTACACAATGATCTACATATAACCCCTTCTCAGGGGGACGGACAATAGAGAAGTGGGTGGAGAGATCAGTAAGTATAAGACATGAAAAAGCAATAAAAAATTATAAATTATCAAGACTTCATGAAGGAGGAAAAAAATAAAGAGCTGATACCAAGGGCTCAAGTGGAAAGAAAATGTTTTGAAAATGATTATACCAACATATGTACAAGTGTGCTTAACACAATGGATGTATGCATGGACTGTAATACAAACTGTACAAGCCCCTAATAAAATGAATTAAAATAAATTAATTTTTAAAAACATGCATTCATCCTCAATTGTGAAGATGGCACAGGAGAATACAGTGTTTTGTTTTGTTGTGCAATGGGTCCCTGTGAGATGGCATTGACTCAATGACAGCTGATATGACACCAGTCTCAGAAACCACAAATATACACCCAGCAAAACACAAAGACATTAGTGTGTTGTTATGTTGACAAAAGATATTATTTCTCTCATTAAAAAAGGGAAGAGATTTCTTCAGTTAATAAAATTTGAACAAGCAAGGTGACAACAAAATCACTGAGGCATTTCTACCCCTCATTAATCCATTCTTTTGGTGAGCTGAAGGCAGTTCTCTAAGGGCCTCACAGCAATGCCAGATGGCAGAGTATTTTCACGACCATGGGCTCTAGTCTAAGGGCAGCAAACTCATTAAGTTGTGAGTAGCTATTTGTCTTTCAAGGAAACTGTAAATAATGTAGTCCTGTACACTGAGGATTCGGCTAGAAGATCAGAGGATCCAGCAGAGCAAGGGACTGACAATAGTTACTCACTGGATTTCAGGATGCTTAGAAGGTCTATAATCAATTGAATCAAAATAAAATTTCATGAGAAACTTCCAGCCTAACTGTACGGTAGATGAAAACTAAAAATTCTGGCAGCTAGAGTACTCACATAAGATGAATAAACACTTGTTTTTACTGTTTTGTTGTTTAAGTTCAACTTATTGGGTTCCAACATAACAATACTTTTGAGAGAGCACTTAGTAACACCTTCTATGAGACCAGAAATAACCTGATACCAATGAAAGATAATGATACTTAAAAAATTGTAGACCAGTGTTGATAAAGGATCTGAATGAAAAAGTTACTTTAAAAATAGGAAACTGAGACAGACATTAAATTAAGTGTGTATCATGATTAATTTTAATTCATCCCAAAATTGATTTAGCACAACAAAATAAAACACTAAAATATGCTTACTGAAGGGGAAAAAGTCAATTATCTAAATAGAAACAGAATACATACTAAACAAAGTCAAAAGGTTTTCATGTTAAAAACAAAACATCTACAAATCTAACATGAAATAGGTCAAACCCAATATGCTAATATACATTAATGGGGAAAAAAAACATTGCAAATGTCACATGTAGGAGAAAGAGAAAAAAAAATCACCCCACCTCAGAATCAGCATAAACATACATGTCCATTTTCACCACTCATATTAAAAATTGTACTAGCTAGATTAATCAGAAAAAAAGAATAAAAGAAGAAAAACTTCATCATAAATTTATGATTTCATATAAAAATATGCCAAATAGGTGATAAATACTATAGCTAGTAAATGTAAAAAAGTTGTAGGCTACATTTCAACACACAAAAATAACTTGGTAATTAAATCCCTAATGATTAACTGCTAATATCCAACTCCCAAACCATTACCCCTTACATACTAAGATGCTAGGCATCTTTCCAACACACCGATACCCTCCTAAACAGAAGAGGAGGAGGAGGTGATGCTGTTAGCCAGAGAGCAGCGAGAGCTGGCCAGCCTGCCTGCAGGGCTAAAACGGGAAGAAGCAGGATGAGCGGATTTATATATGCACTTGGCAGGTAGCACTCATTTTGCCCGAACAAGACTACTGGTCGACCTCCTTAGTGGTGATCCAAAAGGATACTACAAAAACGTGTGCAGGGTACACACACATGCACGTATGTACACACCGAAATCCCGTAAGTAAAATAATGGAATTGAAAATAGATTTTTTTGTGAAATATTTTGAAACAATGATAAGATCTAAGAAAGTAAAATGGAATCCAACTCAACTATTCAAAAGTTTGTGAGAGCAGGAGGGAGAGCCTGGGGACCTCAGGGTTGGAGAGCGCCTACAGCGGGCTAGGGATCCAACCGGCATGCTGACACACAGTGCACAATGTGAGCATCTCCGACCTGTTTTCCCAGCAGGACCTCCTTGTTGACACCTAAGTAGTGTCGCGAAAAACAATTAAGTCCCCACTCAATGGCTGGTCTACCCAGCTTTTCGGGCAGGGGGCAGCCTGGGAATCCAGGCTATGGGCCATTAGGGAGTGTGGAGGCCGCTCCAATCTCTCCCTCTCTCCTCCTTCCTCTCCTCTGTCCTTCCTCCTCTCTCCTCTACCCTTGCCCCTCACCCTCCACCCACATCTTACAGGGAAGATCAGATCAAATCATTCCGACATTGAAGGATTAAAAAGTGACATCACTATGAAACTTGGCCACCACAAGCCAGTTATCCCTGTGGTAACTTTTCCCACAATACCTGCTGAAAACCCAAAAGGTTAGAGGGATGTAGAGGTCCTGCTTTCACACTCTGTATTGCTGAAAATCAAGATCCAGCGAGCTTTAGCCCTTCTGCTCCAGGGGAGGTTTCTGTCTTCCCTCAGCTTGCCTTATGACACCTACATTACCTTTGCCAGGTGTACTGTCCCAGTCAAACAACCCACCTGGCCCTGATAAGTCCCTGCCTGCCCCGGGGAGGGGCCCCATGGAGACTGCAGCTAAGGCTCAGAGGGAGCACAGCAAGAAATGCCAGTGCAGCAGCAAGGAGACCTACACTGTGTATGTGCACAAGGTGCTCCAGTAGGTCCACTCGGACTCCAGCATCTCATTCAGGGCCATGGGCGTCATACACTCGTTGATCAAAGACAACTGTGGGCTCATCGCCTACCAGGCATCTCAACTGGCACATTCCAAACTGCTCGACTATCAAAGCTTGGAACATCCTGGTGACTGTGCGCCTGCTGTTGCCCTGAAGCAGGCTGGCCAGCTCTCGCTGCTCTCTGGTAAAGTAAATTGTCCTTCAGCCTCACAACGTTCAAAATTCAAGGACCCATTTCATTCCCAAAATAGAGGTCGATCACTTTAGCATTACCTTGTTTTTAGTTTCTTTGTTTCACTTTAATTTTCCATTCTTCTGTGCATAGTTTAGTTAGATTGCTTTTATGATGGAGATCTTTCTTTTTTTTTAACACTTTTTGGGGCACTGAATCCACATATCCCACATAATCCCACAGTTCAGCCATCTTAAGCATTGCACAATCATTACGACAATCGGTTTCATATTGTCTATTTTCCCACCATGATTAAATCGCCTTTAAAAAGGCTTATTAGTCACCTTCAGTTCTAGTGTTCAGTCCCCTCCATCCTTCTTCTTTATTCCCCACGTCCCCTCACCCTCCCCAACTCCGCCAGCCACCCACCCCGACACCACCTAGACATCCTTACAAACCCTCGCATGTTATTTCATCTCCAGACATCCAACCCCTTCTGTGCTTCACAAACTGAACACAACAGAAACAAATAAAGAATAGAAAGAAAAGGAAATGGGAATGGTTTAAAAAACCTTAGTAATATATACATGAAATTCGAAACAAGGGGTAAGAAAAAAAAGGCCGCGACCAATATTTTAAAGCCAGGGAAGACGTTTCTGTCACGGACCAGCAAGAGATCTTGTGCCTAGCACAGACTCTGGTCGGGTCCAGAGGGAGGTCAGCAGAACAAGACCCCGGGGCTCACCTTTGAGCTGAGGAGGTGCAAGGAGTTTCGGGAGGAGGCATCGCTGTGTGGAAAGAAACGAGGGAGGGGGGTTAGGAGACCCGCAAAGAGAGAATCAGGGAACCACAAAGCCCCAAACCCCAGCCGGGATCCCCTTTCTCCAACAGGGACTCCCACCATGAACCCCACCCAATCCGAAAGCGGGAAAATGGGACGGCCTCCTGGACACCCGCCCACCTCTCACCAAGAGAAGCGCTGGCAGGGCTCCTGGGGGAGAGAAAGGGCGCTTGCACCCTAGTCAGCTGGACTAAAATGTCCTCCGCCCACACGCATGTCCCGGAGCCCAGAGCCTCCCACCTGGGAGCGCCGGCAACAGGGTGCTCAGGGTGTGGTCGATTCTCTGGAACCGCGAGCAGAGCACCAATAGTGGAACCCTAGCTGTGAGCTGCAGTTCAGAATAAGACACCGCCACTTCCGGCCCTGTCTGGGCGTGACCCGGGGTGGGAGGAGCTGGCGGGGTCAGAGAGGAGTAGGGGTCTGCCTTCACTTCCTCTCAAGGCAGCTCTTGCCCCGCCCATTTTTGCTGAGGAGCCAACACGAGGAGCCTGGTGACGGGGTGGGCGGGGCCTAGCGGGCCTGGGGCAGGGCTCAGGGAGGAGCCAGAGAGAGGCGGTCCTCGCCAAAGGGCCCACACCCTTGACTGAGACTCCAGAGGCAAAGACTCAGATAACAATTGCTGAGGAACCAGTAATTTGGCCCTTTGCAGAGGGAGTGCATGGGTGACATGGGTGCGATAGAACTGTGTATGTTGGGTGTGGATGTGCATCCTCCTAACAAACTGGAAACACCCAAACATCCAATCCTGCCAAGGTGTTAATAGGGCTGAAGCACGGACTAAGGGCCTTGCTTAACTTTTGTGGTGACAGTCCATTCTGTGACCTAAAGCACTGTCGTGTATGACTGATTTTCAGGAAAAGAGAAGTACCTAGCATGCATGTCTAGGTAAGTTATATGTCAGTTTAACAAAGTTTAAAAATAAAATGTAAGCAGGGGCATTGAAAAGGGAATGGAGGAACGTGGATGGGAGAATGGTTGTTAAACTTGCCTGTCCTTAGAGTTGGAATTTGTACTATCTTCATGTTTGATTTCGCCCGGAAACTTTGGGGACAGTTGAACACGAGAGTTGTGTTCTTCACTGAGGCTTATCATGATTTATGCACGCTGCTAATTTATCACTCACTCGAGGTCCTATCAGTCCAAGGGGTCAAGTGTGTGGACAGTGTTTGGGGTGATTTTTCCAAGTTGAATGGTCTGAAATTGAAATTTGCTTCCTGCAAGTAACCCTTGGCTGCCAGGACTCTCAGAAAAAAAGAGTTTTTGGGAAAGAAAAAGTGAAGCATTTACTGATTAACTTGCATCCATAAGAATTGTGCTTCTTTTATGCCTGTTATACTTGGGAATTCCTTTATGCAAGCTCAAGTCAGATTCAAAAGTTGCTGGCTGAAAATGTTGATAGGAAAACTATCAACTCTGTTACATTTCTGAATATGGTCACATAGTTCCCAGGCTGTACAGAAAACTGTCACCCGACTATCAGGAATCCACAAATGTCACTTATCAGCAAATATTTACTGAATTAAACTGATTTATGTTCCTAGTTCTGATGGAGGCACCTTATCCTTAAATCTTGGGAAACTTAGCCAAGGTTTTGCAATTAAAGGGCGACTTCTCTGGAAATGCCTGCTGTGTTAGACTGGGTAGTGTGGGGATTGGTCAGAAGCTTACAGACATCCTCCCTGAGGGAAGTTAGTCCCCAGACTACAGGGTAAGTCTCTAGGGCACATAGTCACCAGACTATATCGCAGGCCTCACTCCCTGCTACTGGGAACAATAAACTATTCCTCCCTGAGACCTGCGACCAAGCTTTCTCACCCTACAAATAATGATCTCTATCAGTTGAGTCAGGGATCAGGCCAAACTGACTCTATGACATCCAAAGTTATCTGCCCATCTTATCGCATGTTACCCCCAAACCCTCCTCTTATTATTGCATGTATGTCCCTAGACCACCCCCTCTCATTACTGTATTACCTATAGCACAACCCCTTTCTGTGACATTTGTACTCAGCTGTGATTAGGGGGCTTGCATGTCCCCAGAAAATATAAAAAGCCTGGGCTAGCATTAAAGAGGCTCTCTCCCTCCTCGAGGACCACCAAGCAGGGCTGAGGGGAGCATGCTGTCATGAATCGTGTCTGACTCCATTGATTTCTATATTTCCCTTCTATCTCTCACGCTCTCTATAACTTTACTATAATCCTTACTTATTATCACTGTACAATTGCACCTGCCAGACCCATAATGATGTGTTAGAGGCTGGCTTCCCCTGACAGGGCAGACTAGAGATGCAAATCCAGGGACATTCAAATATGTGTACTACTGCAATGAAACTCTCCTTCATTGAAGGTTATAGACATAGGGATCGGTGGAAGCTCCGAACTCAAGCTGTGAGCACCTTTGCTTCCAGCCCTTCCACCTGCCTGCCTCTGATTGGCTTCAGGAAACAGCTCTGGAGAAACCTTCTTGTGCAGCTGTTCATGTTCCTCAGATTTTATACAAGTCAGTGACACTTATAGGCAAATAGTAGTCATGGTTTAATGTTTGAATGCAACTTCTCCACCAGGGGCTCCAGAGTCTGCTTAGCTAGGGCGACCTTACTTCAGAAATGTCTGTCTCCTTCCTCCTCCTCCTGATGGTGCTGGGTCTCCCATCAGGTCAGAGCCAGGGAGATAGAATAGGTTACAATATATTCAGTTATATGGGGGGTATTTACTGTACTTTTTTCTTTTGTCCCCAGGTGCTCTGTCCCAGGTACACCTAAAGGAGTCAGCCCCTCAGATGGTGAGACCTTCACAGACACTGGCCTGCAACTACACCATCACTGGTGACTCAGTCTCCAGCAGCAGTTCTGGTTGGAACTGCATCAGGCAGCACCCTGGGTGGGGTCTTGAATAGATGGCAGGGACATACTACTACTGCTCAAAGTAGTACAGAGATTATTCGCCATCTTTCAAAGATCATCTAGCCATCAACCCAGACATATCCAAGAACCAGTTCTCCCTGTGACCGAGCTCCGCGATTACTGAGGACACCGCTGTGTATTATTACTGTGTAAGACGCACAGTGAGAGGAAGTCAGTGAGAGCCAGACACAAATCTCCCCTGCAGGGAGTGGGAGTGGTCTCTAGGGGCACTCAGGACACATAGAAAACAGAACACAGACCCAGGCACAGGTGCAGCTGTACTTTGTGCTCCATGTTTCTTCTCCATCTCACAGTGTCCTCAAAGAAATCTACTTTTATGATTCAGTGCCTTTCCCTGATATGCATGACTTTAAATGTTCAACTGAAAGATATTCTCACATGTGAAACATCCGCCTGTCTGCAATGCAGGGGAAGTAACTCTGTGAGGTGTCGGTCCCCACCATAAGCTCTCTAATGAAATTCATGGAAACCGGAGGGAATTTTCCCATGAGATTCAGAGCACATGGAGTGTCTGGATTGCACAAAGTTTAGGAGTTTAGCTGAAAAGTCGCTGGTTCAATTCACCCAGTGACGTCACGAGAAAGAGGCCTGGCTAGTTGCTTCTGAAAGGTCATACTCATTCCGCAGACCTTAGTGAGATTCTTCAGTGAATACACTTTTCACCCAGAAGGGTGTCTAGTTCAGTGCCAGAATATTGCAAAAGCAGAAGGGTTTCAGAGTAAATCCTACTCCTCACACAGAGATAAGCACATTGTTCTCAGTATCAGTCTGCAAGCTGTTTTTCTCTGGGTTCATTTTCTTTCTCTAGTTCAGAAGGTCGTCAATGGGCTCTAGGAAAGGAACAATTATTCTGTCATGCATCGAACTGTTGTGGGTCAGAACCGACTCAATGGCACCTAACAACAACAGCAGCAACAGCAACAGGTGTGACATCCCAGTTGCAGCTGTGAGAATCCAGTCATGTGGTAGGAAAGTGTTCTCAGAGTAGCTTACTGCTGGGTCTAACTTCCACTGCAGCAGCTATCACCTCTGAATTGATCAGAACCTGGGAAACAAAACCATATTACACAGCAAACCATGCTACTGATCAGTGTGCTAGCCACAACCCAGCCTTCCCACATCTAACCATTACCATCAGGACCAGTCCAAGCAGCTGGTGATATCTGACCTGAGCAGTCTGAACCCTGAGGACACTGCCATTTGTGACTCTGTGAGAGAAGCACCAGGAGACACAGTGAAGGGGATGTGGTCCCACATCTCAAGTGACAGGAAGCCAAGAGGACCCTGGGCAGCAGAGGGAGCTCACAGTACATGGGATACAAGTTTTTCCACAGGAGCCGGTGCAGGGGATGCTGGGTGTTTGTGTCCTCTTGTGGCAGAGTTCCCCAATGCTCCCGAGTTCAGAACCTCTCCAGGGACTCCTCAGCAACCAAGATCCTCGTGTCTTAATTTCCTGAAGAGAAGATTCTGAAAATGAAAAGCCCTGGTTCTTTCCGGAAGGACAGGGGGGAAACATATCCAACGTTGGGATGAGATGAAATCCCCTCCCGGAATGGCCAGTGCTCAATGAACGCCTTGAAGTTCTCGTCTCCAAGTGCTTCTTTCAGCACAGTCCGTTTTTCTCCATCTGAATCCTTTGTTCAGAAGACAGTGAAACTTTGTCTGTGTGTCTCCCTGCCCAAATATCTATTGTGAAATAAAATGTTGATTTTCCGTGTTTCTGTTGTTCTTTTACATTCCTGAAGTGGTAGATGTTCATTAATATGAAATCTGGGGAAATTGAAGTTTTGAGACTTGAAATAAAGCCCCAAAGTATCCCATCACCAGCAGGAAGCATATAATATGACAGAATACCTATATTTGGATGAATGGCAAATAAGAAATATTACTTTCTTCCAGCTTATGGAAGACTCCCCTGAACCTTTCTCATGGGTTGTGTGAATTGGCAAAGAACCCTCTATACAACTCCTAATGTTAACTCAGTTCCTTAAAGGTCTTCATCTGCAGAGGCCGTGTGGTTAGGAGGTAACGAGATGCGCCCAAGCTCTCTGCAGGGAAGGGGAGAGATTCCAAGAGGCACTGACACATCCAGCTGAAGGGAACAGTCACAGGGAAGGTTCAGAAGAGAAGGGGAGGGCGTCCTTTCAGGATGTGGGTCTCCTTCTCCAGAAGGTAATTTACAGCAGAATTTCACGAGGAACGTTTGTCCATTAAAATGTCTTATTCTACTGGGAATGCTCAAGTGTCTCGATAAAGGAATGTGCACCACACTGACAAAGGGGCATTTCTAGGGACAGTAGGTAGCTCAGTTATGCTGTAGAGCCACAGGAGGTGTGTGAGCGGCTACTAACTGTAGGCTGGCGGCTCCATCAAGTCAATTATGTCTGCTAGCGAATGCATAAGACAGAGCACTTCTCCTTGTAGGTTTCTGAGGCCATAAATTCTAATGGGAATAGAAAGCCTTATCTTTGTCCTAAGGAGAAACTGGGTTTCAATAACTGACCTGCCTTTTAGCATGCCAATGTGTATATTTGTAGGGTTCAGCAGGATACCTAGAACATTCTTCCCTGCTCTTGGAATGATCTTCCCAGAATACATGCAACGTCACTTACTGCTATAGAAATGAAGTGCATGCAAATGGACTCCTGTCCTCTGCTATTCAAACCATCCCAGCCCTCAACCTACATCCCTGGCAGAGGCGCCAAAGCTCCGCAATTCTCAGGGGCCCCCATTCAGTGATCAGGACTGCGCACATCGAGACATCACCGTGTCTGTGCTGAGCTGGGTTTCCCTGAATTGGGTATTAACAGGTCTTTTCAGGAGAGCAAGAGTGTGTTACTGGCCCTCACTGAGCACCAGTGGGTGTGTGTGAGGGTTTTCCTAATCAATCTGTGTTTGCAGGTGTCCAGTGTGAGGTGCTGCTGGTGGAGTTGGGGGCTGTACAGAAAGCCTGGGGGGATTATCTGAGACTCTCCTGTGCAGCCTCTGGGTTCACCTTCAGTAGCTGCGGCATGCCACGTGTCTGCCAGGCTCCAGGGAAGGGCCTGCAGTGGGTAGCAGGCATTAGTGGTGATGGTAGTAGTTACATAGCCTACACTGACTCTGTTGAGGGTGGATTCGCCACCTCCAGAGACAGATCCAAGAACATAGTGTACCTTCCAACGGACAAACTGAAAATTGAGGACACGGCCATCTACTACTGTGCAAGATACACACGGCAAATCAATGAGAACCCAGACACTAATCGCCGCTGTATCGAGAAGACTGGTCTCGAGGCGGCGCTCAAGCCCCACCAGCAAAGACTCCGACCTAGAGCAGGTGCCGCTGAAGGTTCAGGGCTGGTTTTCTGCTGCATCCTGGGATTCTTCTCCATCTGTTTTTCTAAGGAATAAGTGGATCTCAGCCTTTCTTTCAGCACTACTCCTCCAGCTGCCTGTGATGATATCACGACTTAGAACTTAAACCCGACTCCACTTAGTAGGGCTTCCATGGGACTAATTATGTATACATACAGATATGTATCTACTAAGGAGCAGGAGTCCAGAGGGTACATTAATTAAATGATCCAAGCATATCATCAGACAAACAGCTTTTAAACATAAGATATTCAGATGTCACGCCTTGGTGACAGGACCTGGACTGTGTGTTGAAGAGAGAAGTGGTGGATCAGAGGTAGTGGCGTGGGCATGAGTCCAGGTTCATCAGAAAACAATTAGCAAAGGTGGAGCATATAGAAACTCACTGAAAATACATACATACCCCGGAATTCTAGCGTGTGAAATATGGAACCAAGACCATATGTTAACACAAAACCACTCATGGAAAAGGCTCTGGGCCTGTCAATTTTGCAATTACTATGATCATTGATATCAGATGCGCAGGTTTGGATCATTCATCAAAAGAGTGGTCAGAAAAAGTCGTTTTTACTGCACAGCCCGGGAGGAACTGCCTTGAATTCAGGTGTAGATTTCATAGCAGTCGGGATCCTGTCAGGCCCTCCCATGGCGCATCAACTGCCTTTTACCCAGTTACCAGTTAGCTGCTTATGCTGGAGGGGATGAGGGTAAAAACTATACACCTGTTCAGAATCAGAACTCTTGATGGACCCAAAATGTTTTCAAGTGGTGTCTGCACCACTAAAGGTGTGGTCACAAGAATGGACAGACCTTGTCAGCGTTGGGTCCTTTCAGTGAGAAGAATTCTCTCTGTGTAGTGTTTGGGGACGATACAGAGGAACACATTCCACAGAGATTTGGTCTGTGCCTTCAGCACCCTGTAGACTCGTGTTCTCTGTGATTCATTTCTTCTCAGGCTCTGCAGGCCTTGAGCTATAACATACTCTGGCTTTTGAATATGCAAATAATATAAAGTCTATTCAGGCAAATACAGATGTGTCTCTGACCTCCACAACTTCACTCAATAAGAACTTTTCTCGTACACAGACTCCTCTGAGGACAGAGCCCCCTCACTATGGAGTCGTGCTGGGGAATCTCTTTCGACAGCTGTGACTGCAGGAAATGCACACCCAGTTCCTAGGAGAGTGTGGTGGAACTTGAAGAATTATGCTTCTTATGTTCCTGTCTCCTCTTTGCAGCCATCCACCCGCAGGTCCAACTAGTGCAGTCTGGCACTGAGATGAAGAAGCCGGGGGCCTCTGTGAAGGTCTCCTGCCAGGCTTCCAGATATACTTTCATGGACAAATGTATGCACTGTGTGCAACAGGTTGCTGGTCAACCTCTTCCTTGACTTGAGTTAACCTCAAAGTGGTAGTACAAACTATGGACCAAAGTTCCAGGGCAGACTCCCTGATGAGACACAGCGTTCATGGAGCTGATCAGTCTGAGCTCTGAGGACACAGCCATGTATTACTGTGCAAGAGACACAGTGTGATAACCACATCCTGAGGGCGTGAAAACCACGGCAGGGAAATCCACTGTATGAGGATTCGATGAAACATGGAAAGATGAATAGCTCTAATTATCTGAGTGAAACTGTAATCCAAGTAAACAGACAAAAATGTGCTACCTTTCTTCATTTCCATGGATGAAATTTATCCACTTTCACGGACTTATTTTTATAGTATAAAGCTCCGTTGCATTTGGTAGAATTGTATGTCTTGACTGAACCATTGAGTGCTAAGCACGTCAATTTTAACTTGTCAATTTCCCTAATTAACCCCAAAATTGTGTGTGTGGGGGGGAGTTGAACATTAATTAACAAATAAGACTTTTCTCCTCTCTCTCTCTCTCTCTCTCTCTCTCTCTCTCTCTCTCTCTCTCTCTCTCTCTCTCTCTCACTCACTCCCTTCATCCCTTTCTTTCCTTCTCTGTCTGTTTCCACCTCACCTCTGCTAAATGAAGTGTGATGTTTGGATCCAGCCCACCAACTAATCTGTGAGATAAGGATGATGTGATCACATCCCATAGAGATTTATAGCCTCAGAAACTCTAGGAAGAAGTTCTTCCCTGTTATATACACTCTCTCTATGAGTCAGAATTGCCAGGATGCATTATTGTTGTTGTCTTTATTTCTTGTTGTTTGTTTGGGTTCTATGTTCCCCAAAGATAAAGCAGTAAACACCATTAATGTATCCTTGTTCTCTACCTTGTGTGTTTTCCTAACAAGAGGTTCTCCAGTCAGTCACTGGAGTGGCTTAGTGCCTCCTTCCTCAGAACACGAGCCATGGAATCTGTCCTAGTGTCCATAACACTCAGTTACAACTCTGTGTTAGGCCAGGGCAAGTGAGGCTCAGCAAGGACTCTTAGCTCAGAACTCATCCATGTGTGCTTAAAGATAGGCTGAGAGAAAGAAGAAAAGTAATCTAGTTGGTGAGCACTAGAAATTGAGGCTAGAGGGTTTATTAGTGTCCCAGATGGACCAGGATCAGAACACGAACTCACATTTGTTGGTAACACTTGGTGAAGAGAAGTTTATAGTACAACTAGGTCCTAATATCCCAATGCAAATGGACTTCTGCCAAAGATTTCCATTAACTCTCATTCTTCACACGCTGATCCTTCTGGCAGACACTGCACTAACCGATGTCTGATCGGCTATCTAGAGAAGGACATGCAGCCTGCTCTCTCTGCTGCTGACTGTGATTTTAAGGAAAGCTCAGCCCAGTGTCTGAGATTACTCCATTCAGAAGCCAGCACCAAGCCAGGACTCTCACTATGGCGCCTGAGCTGGGATGGGTTTTTTATTCTTGCAATATTACAAGGAAATGATTTTGAAAAATATGAACATAGATTTGGGAGTCTGAGAAGAAGAGAGAGATTGGTGTAGGCTTTTAAACACATGTGTTTTCTGTGTTTGCAGGTGTCCAGTGTGAGGTGAAGCTGGTGGTATCTGGTGGAGACCTGAGACCACTTGGGGGTTCTCTGAGACTCTCTTGTGCTGCCTCTGGATTCACTTTTAGCAGCTTCTGGATGAATTGGTTTTGCCAGCTCCCAGGGAAGGGGCCACAGTGGGTGGCTGCTGTTAGTCCTGATGGAAATACTAAAATCTATACAGAAACTGTGAGGGGCTGATTCTCTATCTCCAGCGATAATGGCAAGAGCATGATGTAGCTGCAGATGAGCAATCTAAGAGCAGAGGACATAGATGTATACTACTGTGTGAGAGACACATGTAACAGGAGGCATAGACATAAACTTCCCCTGCAGAAGGCCTCAGGAAACTAAGATGGCTTAGTTGTGGTTGCTGTATGAGCCAGCTCTAGGAGCAGGATAAGAAAAAATGCCCAGTATCTTCTGAGGACCTGTGGTTTCCTCTTAAACCCAGAAAGAATTTCCCCTGTGAATACAGTCTTTATAAAACTTCATAATGTCTTTATCTTGAATTCATCCCTTTAGTAAATTAGGCTTTTCCTCCTTAAAACCATTCATAAGCTACTCCTCCTCAGATGAGCTAGGAGCCCATCAGCACTGGGAAAAGGTTTCTTTCCTGTGCACACAGATCACTGCAAAGAGTCGGGAAAGGTGTATCAAGCAAATGTAAAATGGTTTGAGGCAGCAAGAATTGGAGACTGCTGTGACTTTTTCATTTGTTAATTTTCTATAGGGTAGTGATTATATTTCAGATAATTATTTTTATTAAAAAATTCAAACAACGTATCAAACCTGAGAGCTTTCTCTGGCCCATTTTGTTGTTTCAGTGCTTTGACTATGTTCAAACAATAAATGGCTAGTAAATTTACTCTTGAAGATTAAAAGGTACAGTAAAGCACATAGCTTATAATTAGAAGATTATTTTTTAAAATGTAGTGGACACCGGGCAGATGTAACATGAAAGATGAAAAGGGGATTTTTTTTCTCTCCATGAGCACTAAACAAATACTCTAAATGCCCATGAAAAAAGGATGTGTGTGTGTGTGTGGCCATTTCCAATAACAGCAAGGGTAAATCCAATAGCTTTGCATGTATTAATTTCTGGATGTAAATAAAATGGTTTATTTAAAATAGGAATATAATATTAATGCATAAGAAATATGTAGAATCAGACCTATTGAATGTATGATGTATAATAATGGAATTTAAATCTCAACAGCAGAAAGTGGTGGTAAAGGAGCAAATAAAATTAATTTTTATTTATTAGTGTTATACCTTCCTTATTTGTATGTTAAAGTTGGTAGCAAATGCATTGTTAAAGTAATGTTTGATAATAGTTGAATTGATTGGATTTCCTTGAAGGTGGATATAATCTTATCACAGACAGTACTATATTTCATGATGGGTGTAGCAAGATCCTTTCTGACAATGAGTGCCATGCCATTCTCTTGACTGTGCTATTCTTAGCATAGTAAATCCGATGATTATCTGATTCAAATTGGCCAATACCAACCAGTCCATTTAAGCTTACTAATGCTGAGGATACTGATATTCATGCATTCCATTTTATTTTTGACTATTTTCAATTTTCCTAAATTCATAGTATGCAAATTCCATGTTCTGGTATTGAGAAGACATTTGCAGCTGTTTCTCTTTACCTTAAGGCATGTCGCATCAGCAAATGAAGAACCTGACGTCTCCACTCCCAGAGGCTTTACTCAAATCACGTCCTCATGGACGACTCCCCTCCAAGAAATCAACCTCTCTTCAGTCACATTTTGAGTGCCCTCGAACCTGAGGGGCCCATCCTCTGGCAGTAACTTCAACAATTTCCTATAGAAGAAGAAGGATATATCTTTTAGTTTTAAGCACCTACATGTGATTACCTAAACAGGCAGTAAGAGGAGGAAAAACAGGATAAATTAACTCTGTTAATCAGAATTGGATTTCATTGATTAGCTCAGAGAATTTTAAGTATAGATGTCTTAGTAAAATAAAACAGAATTGATGGAAGTTTATTATTGTGGTTTAAAAGAGGTTTGCCATAGCTCCCAGGGTGTAAGAAAAAGTATAAAGGGTTATTCTATGGGTAATATAAACAAAAACAACTGTCGTTGGAGCAGTTAATATTTAAGGAGAATGGGAATGACAGCATTGTCTCAACTA
This sequence comes from Tenrec ecaudatus, assembly GCF_050624435.1. Classification (NCBI taxonomy): domain Eukaryota; kingdom Metazoa; phylum Chordata; class Mammalia; order Afrosoricida; family Tenrecidae; genus Tenrec; species Tenrec ecaudatus. The sequence continues at coordinate 22,925,118 of NC_134532.1, forward strand.
TGGCAACAGGTAGCCCTGTTGGTCTTCGAAGTGGCTACAGGAAAGTGTTCCACATGTTGCAAGGGAGCATCCTGCCATTGATCTCACTGAATGACAAGAACCCACATTTGCTAAGTTTTGCGACCTTCTAGTACTTAATATTTTCACCTCTTAAATATTCTCAGAAGGAAAAGCTTATCAGATATATATTTTGACTTTTAGCCTACCAAGCACTATACTTTTTCCCATAGTATTTACCTCATGTTTGTGTCTGTTTCGCTATGGGTTGGCTTTATGGTAAATCATGTCTGGGTTTCAAATGTTTAAGGAGAACTCAGCAACATCTGCCAACAGTCCCTCTGGAGCCACATGACGATGTTGGCTGTGAATAACGCAGTGTTTGCCCACACGGCAAATAACCCGTGTTATGTGTCAATCCTTTGTAGTGTTAATGTTTGTTCTCATAAGCAGACGCATTATGGCAAAATGTACCAATCCTGTCACCACTGTGATCTTTAAAAACCTATTAGCAGCAGTCTAATTAAAGAACTGTCTAGGTTTTTTTTGCAATAACTAAAATTAAAGGAAGTAACTTCAATCATTCGTTACAAGTGAATTCAATGTATGGATCACTATTTTTAATATTTTTATGGTTTGACAGGAAATAAAGGCAAGAAAGTCAATATCCAACTTTCTCATGTCATCTCAGAGTTGTCCCTGCCGAAAATTGACAATGCTTGTCTCTGTAATGGTATGACTTACTGTCATAGCTTCATTCTTGGCTGCATGTTGAAAATGTGATTAAAGTTAATAGAGGAAACCGGAAAAAAACTGATGAAACTGAAATATTCCCCATGTTGGACTTTTAACTTCTCTTCTGAACAGAGCTCCACTGTCAGAGAGACGGTGACAAGGGCCAGGTTGCCCATGAGTATTCAGAGTGACACACTCATCTTTGGCTTTAATCTGCACAGATTTGTCTGACACTCTGAGTAAAGCTGACATTCCCTGAGATGTGTTTCCTCTCCTCAGGCAGCCGGAAGCACAGGGCAGACCTGGGCGCTGGGACACACCTGAGAGGTCTACTGAGAAGGGACCATCAGGGACATCAGAGTCTTCAGCTTTCTCTAAGGAGACATAGGTACTTTCTCTCCTGGCCATAATTCCCCACAGATAGTAAGGAAGGACCGTTTGTGAGGGCTTATTGGTCACACTGGGTTTCAAACACTCTCCCCCAAATGTGTACTGAGAGATGCACTGAGTGTGGAGCCACAGTTCAATACTGTCCGGGGTCAAGGTGCCAATACGCATGTGCATGTGTGTGTGTATTGTGTGATGTTATTAGAATCAGGTTCTGTCCCTCCCAGCAGTCCCAAGACCTGCACCTTCCCCTGCCTTGGGTTTCCAGGGTTGTGAGGCTGGAGGAGTCTGAAATGGAGGGCCGGGCAGAAATATGCAAAGTGGAAGACCCACAGGCTACGTCCACAGGGGAAGCGCCCTCATCACCCAGCTGGGGATCACAGTGTGATTCCTTTCCATTCTCCTTGCAAGATGGGGTCTTTCCCGTAGATCACCTCACTGCTCTTCTGCTAGGTCAGGATCGCCACAGGGTTTGAGATGAATGGAGTGTGTGTGTGTGTGTGTGTGTGTGTGTGTGTGTGTGTGTGTTTGTGTGTGTGTAGAGGGAATCTCTGATCTCTGAATCCTATCTCCACAGGTGTGTGTGCTCAGGTGCAGCTGGTGCAGAGGTGAAGAGACCCGGGGAGTCTTTGAGGATCTTCTGTAAGACATCTGGGTACAGCTTTACTGGAAGCTGGATCGGCTGGTTTAAGCAGACACCTGGAACGGGCTTGACATGGATAGGAATGATTTATCCTAGTGACTCTGAAACCAAGTACAACACATCCTTCCAAGGAAAAGACACCATCTCCACAGACAACCCAATCAGCACCATGTCCCTGCAGTTGAGCAGCCTGCAAGACTCAGGCATGGCCATGTATTACTGTGCAGGAGACACCGTGAGAGAAACTCCTTCCTGAGAGGAACAGAAACCCTCAGCCTGATGCAGCTGCAGAGCAGGAGTCTCAGAGCATCTCTCAGCTCAGCATCAGAGGACACAGTGTCTGATGTCTCCTCGGGAGTGAGAACAAGAACACAGGCCACTGACACGACAGGGAAACATCTCTCCACGCGGGGGCACTGATGCCTCTTACTGGATCGGGGTTCTCAATAGTGGTCACTCTGTGACTTTTGAATAACTTCAGGACTAAAGAGCAGATGAAGTAAGTTTTCTTCATGAAATTCTCAGAGTTCAGCCCTTGCTGCCCTTGAAGAATGAGCAGGTGCATTGTTGTAATAAGATGGTGGTTATGGTGGGGGGTTAATTCTCAGCTCAATTTTCCTGACCTTTTTCTCACAAAATCTTCCCCCAATATTTTCAGAACTTTTTCCGTAAAAGTAGCCGATTATCGCTTCTCAACCTTTTGGCTAAGATCTAGTGTAATCATAGTAGCCATGATCACTCTGTATGTTCATTTGCTCGCTTTTGTACTTGACTCACCTGCCTGCATTCAACTTGATTCAGAAAGGTGCTTTGTAGAAATCTCCTGGTGGAGCGGTGGAGCTGTGGCTTTAGCAAACTTCTCATGGTTCCCAGACCTGATACCAGTCAGTTACACTCATAGGAAAATGCTTGGTGTAGTTTCCTGGTTAAACGTGGCCTTACCAGGAGGAGACTCTGGAGCCTGCTGAGCCAGGGCGACCTTAGTTCAGAAATATCTATCTCCTTCCTCCCCCTCCTTCTCCTGAAGGTGCTGGTCATACCATGGGGTCGGTGTCAGAGAGGGTATTTGGGATTGGATCAGGCAGCACCCAGGGAGAGGCCGTGGCGATGGAGAGCTCCTACTATTGGTCACTATGGTAGTGACCTTGATCCTTCCAAAAATCAGTGCTACCTACCTGTGACCTCTGAGAGCACAAACCTGTGTGTTACAGTGTTACAGTGCAGGTGGACACAGACAGGGAAGCCAGGGTGGCCCTCACATACACTATCCTGTACGACAGCCTGGGGCGCTGAGACCAGCAGGGGGCGCTCAGGACTAACAGCACAGGCCCAGGAGCAGGAGCAGGAGCAGGTGCAGGGCTGAGCACAGATGCGGCTTTCTGCTTTCACTTCATCTGATTTTGTTCCCACTGCTCTCAAAGAGCTTCTGGGGGATCACTATCTACAATCATAGAAAGTGTATAAGTTTCTCCTAAACTGTAAGAAAGAAACTCACCATCATCAAGTTGATGGCGACCGAGAATGACCTTCTCAGACAGGCTTGAACTACTCCTGTAAAAAATATTTGCATAGTTTTGTTCTTACGAAATTCTGTCATGTGATCTGCAGGGTTTTTTACTTAGACTCAACTTAATTACTTCAAAATAGAAAATGTGATGTTATATAAATAAACCTTCAGTTTGCATGAGAGTAACATCATAATAACCTGTGAGATTGGCCCATGGAACGGAAAAATAAACGGGCATGGTGATGTTGAAAGCTAAGTATTGGGCTTTTTACCTCAAGGTCAGTGGTTCAAATCCTCTGCTGTGGGATTGTACTATTGTCTCTCAATTTCGAAGAAAGGAAACAAATATAGTAAAACCCCAAAAAGTTGGTGCCTGTGGAAGGGGAATACCTGCCACAAAACTAGAACATGGATATATTCCAAAAAATAAGGGATAGCAAAGTGGTAAGCTTATTTCATGTCAATAGTTGAAAATATGTAAGTCCATGAGGCTGAGGGTGTGGGGTGGTCAGGCAGTCCCACTGGCTTCCCACTCTCAACAGATTGTATGTTTACTCACTGCACAGGGTGGTGTGGATTAACAATATTACAGCCTTTGCAGGCTAAACAGTATGACTTTCTAATTTGCTAGTGTTATGATGAAGCTAAAAATTATTTTGTTTTTATGTTGACATTTACTTAGAGAACTATGACTCTTTCTCATAAAATGGACTTTGACATGAATGCCATCTAAGTGTCTGAAAAATTCTTCAACTTGATATAAAAAATAGAGTATTTAAGAATTGGAATATTTTTGATTGAATATATGAAGACTAAAAGTTCAAATTCTAGGGCAACTCTAAAGGACTTTTTTTTGACTGTTGAAAAAAATCATTTGATGAAAAAACCTTTTGAGCAAATAACACAAAAAGTGAAAACAAAGAAATTTCATCCACACTTTATTCCTGTCAGTGATCATGGAAATAGCACTCAAGAGATCAAAAGACGAGTTCCATGAGATGAGTCTGTTGCACAAGATATCTGTGAGTACTGGAAACAAGGACGTTCCTGTGAGGACTAAGGTTACTTTGAGGACCAAGCCATGATCATTTCACTTGCCTCATATGCATACGAAAGTTGCACATTGGATAGGAAACCGAAGAAGAATCGAAGTATTTGAATGTTGGTGTTTGAAAAGAAGATTGAATATACCATGGACAGCTAAAAGGACAAACCTATCTGCCTTAGTAAAAATACATGCAGAGTGCTTCTCAAAGGCAAGGATGGCAAGATGTTTGGTCAGCACACTGCCTGATCTAGATGCCCTTCCTCAACACATGTGCTGTGCAAGCTGTGGGCTGTGCAGTACTCTGCTCAACCTGGCCAAATTTGGTGGACCACATCACTGTGCCATGCTATACCACGCCACCATGTGGTCACAATGTGCAGTGTCTGCTGCCTGTGAGCCAACATCACTCTACTTGCCACCACTCCAGATGCTGCACCTCCCGCCAGTCATTTTGCATCCCTACACTGTGAGGCTCCACTGGGACTTGCCTCACTAAGCTGTGTTACTGGCCTCCACTATACCTCACCACCTCCCCTTCCCACTGCCTGCTTCCTTGTGTGTGTGTGTTTTCTACCAAGAATTTATCTTACCTATCTACTGGTTCTAATAGCATGCTTAAAGACTTGCTTTTCTTTTTCATATTGTAGAATGAAATCATACATGTCTAAACTGGAATTACACTAGGGGTACTTTTTAATGTAACACTATAAGGTTGCAAACAAGCATGTTCCTCAATAATAAAGGAAACCTTTATTTCAGATCTTTCTACAAGTTACAAAATCATGAAAGTATAAAAAAAATTTCGACTCTATTTTTTAAAACTCATTATTCTACATGACTATATCACTAATGTTACAAATATTTGAGAAACATCTGCAAAACAAAATAGAGTGTCCAAATGCTGAATAAACCAACAAACCCATGGTATCAAGAAAAAGAACAACAACAAACTCGGATAGAATATCTGTAGAAAGAAAGGAAATACTGAAAATTCACACACACGCACACACATACATATACACACATACATTTAAGTATCCTATTAAGGTTTTTATAGAGATGCATTCACCCTTTCCTACTAAGAATTGAAAGCCTGGTTGCCATCTCCCTGGAATGAATCTGAGGATCTTATTGGCCCTCATGACAAAATCTAGGTGGCAATTTATCACATTACCATGTCTCACTTCACATGTAGCAGAACCCAATACCAGCCTTGAGCACCCAGTCATCATAGAATAGATCCCTTCTTAACACCTATCAATTGGAGGCAGTGGCACCTGTGTGTCTTCCTGGGTCAGAGCCAGATATGAGATTTAAATGCAACAGACAAAGTCTTGCAAAGAATTCAGCTCTCAAATCTACTCAATGCCATCCTAACACAATATCGTTACATTCTCCTATGAAACCTGACTCATGTATAGTCAGCCTCATTTACAGCAGGACCTGCGGCATCTCATCGTATGAGAAGCCAGAAGGGCCAGGATGCCGACCCTAAAGGCAGAAGTCAGTAATGTAAAATATTCTGCGGTTTCCTGGCAGTTCTTTCATGAGAAGGCTGGATGAAAAAGGAAGTGAGGCGAGCACAGATTCAGCTTCCTCCCCTAATCCTCACTGACGTAGGGAAAAGTGTCCAAGGAAAGGGGAGATGCATTTTCCTCTGTGCAGAAAGGAAGAGGGGATGATCACCCTCCACCTCTGAGACCAGTGTGTGCTCTCAGCATCCTCCAACCTTATGGCCCTGTCTAAGCACTCTTCAGAGATAGAAATGACTCTTCCTGAGAATTCTTGTAGACATTATATTTTCATTCCAAACTGCTCGACTATCAAAGCCTGGGACATCCTGGCGACCATGCGCCTGCTGCCGCCTGCACAGCTGGCCAAGCAGCCGTGGCCGAGGGCACCAGGGCCAACGTCCACCACACCAGCCCCAAGTAAATTTTCCTTTAGCCTCACAACGTTCAAAGCCCAAGGGCCCATTTCACGGTCACTTCCATTTAGTATTACCTTGTTTTTGGTTTCTTTGTTTCAGTTTGGGTTTTGATTCTTCTGTGCATGTTTAGTTAGATTACTTTTGTGATGGAGAGCTTCTTTCTTTTTTTTTAAACACTTTTTGGGGCACTTAATCCATATATCTCACATAATCCCACAATTCCATAGTTCATCCATCTTAAGCATTGCACAATCATTACCACAATCGATTTCATATTGTCTATTTTCCCACTATGATTAAATCACCTTTAAAAAGACTTGTTAGTCACCTTCAGTTCTAGTGCTCAGTCCCCCTCCATCCTTCATTCTTACTCCACAAGTCCCCTCACCCTCCCCAACTCCGCCACCCACCCACCCGACCCCACCCAGACATCCTTACAAACCCTCACGTTATTTCATCTCCAGACATCCACCCCTTCTGTGCTTCACAAACTGAACCCAACAGAAACAATAAAGAATAGAAAGGAAATGAAATGGGAATGATTTTTAAAACCATAGTAATATATAGATAAAAATTCAAACAAGGAGTAAGAAAAAAGGGCCGCGGCCAATATTTTAAAACCAGGGAAGACGTTTCTGTCACAGACCAGCAAGAGATCTTGCGCCTAGAACAGACTCTGGTCGGGTCCAGAGGGAGGTCAGCAGAACAAGACCCCGGGGCTCACCTTTGAGCTGAGGAGGCGCAAGGAGTATCGGGAGGAGGCATCGCTGTGTGGAAGGAAACAAGGGAGGGGGGTTAGGAGACCCACAAAGAGAGAATCAGGGAACCACAAAGCCCCAAACCCCAGCCGGGATCCCCTTTCTCCAAAAGGGACTCCGACCATGAACCCCAATCAATCCGAAAGCAGGGAAATAGGACCTGCCTCAAGGACACCCGCCCACCTCTCACCAAGAGAAGCGCTGGCAGGGTTCCTGGGGGAGAGAAAGGGCGCTTGCACCCTAGTCAGCTGAACTAAAATAGCCTCCACCCACACACATGTCCCAGAGCCCAGAGCCTCCCACCTGGGAGCGCCGGCAACAGGGTGCTCAGGCTGTGGGCGCTTCTCTGGCACTGCGAGCAGAGCATGGACAATGGGATCCTTGCTGTGAGCTGCAGTTCAGAATAAGACACCGCCACTTCCGGCCCTTTCTGGGCGTGATCCGGAAGGGGAGGAGCTAGCGGGGTCAGGGAGGAGTAGGGTCTCTGCCTTCACTCCTCTCAAGGCAGCTCTTGCCCCGCCCATTTCTGCTGAGGCGCCAAAACAGGTGCCTGGTGAGGGTGGGCGGGGTCTGGTGGGTTTGGGGCGGGGCTTGGGGAGGAGCCAGGCATAGGCGGTCCACTCAAGAGGGTCCACAGCTGTGGCTGAGACTGCAGCTGCAAAGACTCAGATAACAATGGCCAAGTCAACCAGGGCTTTCCCCCATAGCAGAGAGCGTGCATGGGTGACATGGGTGAAATAGAACAATGTACGTTGGGTGTGTAAGCCTGTGATCAGATTCCCCAGATGTCCATCCTCCTAACAAACTGGAAACACCCAACCATCCAATCCTGCCAAGGTGTTAATGGGGCTGAAACACGAACTAAGGGTCCTCGCTTAACCTTTGTGATGACAATCCATTCTGTGACCTAAAGCACTGCCGTGTATGACTGATTTTTAGGAAAAGAGAAGTACCTAGCATGCACGTCTAGGTAACTTATATGTCAGTTTAACAAAATTTAAAAATAAATCTTAAGCAGAAGCAGTGGAAGGGAATGAAGGAACGTGGATGGGAGGATGGTTGTTAAACTCGCCTGTCCTAAGAGCTGGAATTTGTACAGTCTTCTAGTTTGATTTCACCGGGAAGCTTTGGGGACAGCTAAACATGAGAGTTATGTTCTTCTATGATGCTTATCATGATTTATGTACTCTGCTAATTTAATGTATCACTCACTCAAGTTTCTATCGGTCCAAGAGGTCGTGTATGGACAGTGGGAAAGACTTTACCAAGTTGAGTGATCTGAAATTTAAATTTGCTTCCTGCAAGTAACTCTTGGCTGCCCAGACTCTCAGAACAAGTGTTTTTGGGAAAGATCAAAGTGAACTATTTCCCGATTAACTTGCATCCATAAAGATTGTGCTTCTTTCATGCCTGACATACTTGGGAATTCCTTTCTGAAAGTTCACGTCAAATTCCAAAGTTCCAGGCTTAAAATGGAGATAGGAGAATTGTAACACTCTGTTACATTTCCCAATATGGTTACATAATTCCCCAGACAGAAAACTGTCACCTGACTTTATCAGGAATCCAAAAATATCAGTTATCAGTCAATATTTTCTGAATTAAACTGGTTTATGTTGCTAGTTCTGCTGGAGCCAGCTTATCCTTAGATCTTGGGAAACGTAGCCTAGATTTTGCAACTAAAGGGTGACTTCTCTGGAAATACTTGCTGTGTTAGACTGGGTAGACTAGAGAAACATATCCAGGGTCATTCAAATATGTGTAAGAAAGAGATTTACACCAATAACTAATAGATAACAAGAAAACATTGCATCCCAGGCCAGATCAACTCTAAAAGTCCGATATTAGCCCATATGTCTAATAGTAGTCCATAATTTCCTCTTCAGACTCACACAGCACATGCAATGATGACGAATGCAGGAAGACCACAGGCCAGTGTGTATCCAATGGTGGTAGAAGCATTTTGCACTGGCATGGGTCTCCATGTGGCTCTTCCAGCTCTCCAAGTGACTCAAGAGCAGGAAGGTGAAGCAGAAAGAGAGGGTAGCCCAGCTCCTGGGAAAAAGAGTAGAAATTCCCAGAATCTACATGAGAAGGTCATGACCACCAGGAGCATAATCAAGTTGTGATCTGATTGACAGGCTAACCTCTACCCCTAGACTTATTTCCCAAGTTGAAATGAAACTATGTAGCTACTACACCTGCTTTCATGTGAGGTTTCCTGTTTCCCGTTCCCCCACCCCCACCATAAAAACCTCATTGTAATCGAGTCAATGCAGATTCACATAGATACTGTAGGGCAGGGGAGAACTTCCCTGGTAAGTTTCCAAGAATGAAAATGTTTGCTGGAGTAGAACGCTCATTCGTTCTCCTGTGGTGTTATAGGTGGTTCCAAACTGCTAGTCTTAAAGTTAGCAGCCCAACTTATACCCTCTTCACAAACAAGGGTTTGTTCATTCATTGTAGATCCACCCACTATAGCATGCAACTAGAGTCCAAAAGGTTCCCTTGGTTATACAAGCCACTTCCCATTGGGTTGCTCACCTAAAATTAGTGAATGATCAGCAGAACGAGATGTGCACAGCCACCGCTACCAAGTGCTCCAAAAGGAATCCCATTAGAAAGTCCTGGAGAGAGTGGGAGAAAAATGGGGACCCAAACTCAGACTCACAAAAGAGACCCTCAAGGAAATGGCCTTCGGTCACTTTCATGTCCAGAACTGAACTCACCCCCTGCTAGGCTAACCAGTCATGTAAGTAAGATCAAGGACAGGATTTAGCTGATGGGGAAGAATGGAAACAGGAAAGTCCTGGAAAAAAATTTGATAGTGTGTGTTGTTTTTAGTTGCCCTCAAGTAGGTTCCAGCTCACAGAGGACCTAGGTACAATCGGATGAAACACTGCCAAGTCCAGCTCCATCTCAGGGTGGATTTTATGTTTGAGCTCATTGCTGAAGCCAATGATCCAGTCCCTCACAAGGGTCTTCCTCTTTTCAATTGCCCTTTTACTTTACCAGGCATGATATCATTTTCCCAGGATGAATCTCTCCTGATAACATATTCAAAGTACATGAGACAACATGTCACCATCCTCACTTCTCAGGAGCATTAGCATGTGTGGTCAATGCTATTGTTAGTGTTGTTAATTCCTGTAAAAATCTCCTTGAAACAATGGATGAATATATGAATTGTGATAAGAGATGTAAGGGCCCCCACTAAAACATTTAATAAAAAAATGAAATAAATAGAATTACATGAGACACTTCTAGCCTAATTGTAAGACTTTTAAAGCTGCAGATTCTGGGAATTATGAATAAATACTATTTTATTGTATTGTTATTTAAGTTCAAGTTATTTGGGAACAAATTTTTCATGTAACTCCATTATCAATATTTGTCTACAGTTTTCTTGAAGTAACATTATCTGACACTGGTGTCAGAATATTACTGGTTTCATAGAATGTGTTGTTAAGTGTTCTCTCTCAACCATTGTTATGTTTGTACCCAATTAACTTGAACTTAACTAACAATACAGTAAAATGCCAAGTTGTTATAACAAGGTGTTCTTGTGTTGAGGGAGGGCTGGAGCAGAGGCCCAAAGTCCATCCAGTTCCTCAATGTATGACTATAAAAATACACACATAGGCCAATACTTCTATTTTATGAATTAATGTATTTATGTATGTATGACAATATGTTTAGACCTCCATCCATACCGTTCTTCCCAGATCTTTTCTCTATTTTGTTTTACATCCCCCCTACAATAACACTCACCCCTTTTCTGCCTCTTAGTAATGCCTCTCAGCTAAATTGCTATTGCTCCAACAGCCCCAGGATCTCTAAGTCCTCCTCATTTTTGATTTAATTCCCTAGTTCTTCCCCTATCTATGAAATTGTCTGATCACCGCTCCCTCCCACAAGACCCTCCAGAACCATTGGTCCAGTTGCTTCCCATGCCTATATGGATAGGCAAAACAATAAGAGCCGAGACAAAACAAATAGATTGAATTAAAACTGGGGGAAACTAGCACCCCCCCCAAAAAATATATAAGCATACATAATCCCAGGTTTGTCTGCTGACATTTATGACTATCTGCCCACGGGTCCTGGGGTTCCAGGAACTGCCCCTCCTGGCCTGAAGTCTATTTTTGCTGCTCCTCAGGGGTTTTATGGCTTGGCTTGGTTCCCGTTGCTGACCTGTTCTGTTCCCTTATTGGTTCACCCCACTGTGGAGGGAGGTGGGGGTCAGACCAGGCTCACTCCACACCATGTATCCCCAGTATGGTCCTCTGACGATGTACTCTCCAGCAAGGGGATATCATGTCTCAAGCTGATGTTGGTCTTACAGTCTTCTCTTTGTGTCCGGGCATTCGTTGTTAATCCCATTCATTCTAATATCTCCAAAAAAACCACACATAATTAAAAAGACATAATTGAGCTAAAACCCTGTATAAGTAATTGATTTGCTTTCATTGGTAATTATGCCCTGCAATGATGTTGTAGTGCCCTATTAGTATACATAAATTACAAACGTGAAAAAATTTAAGCAGTCCACACTGAAAGGAGAGAGAAAGAGAGATAGGTGAGAGAGAAAGAGAGAGAGAGAGAGATTATAAAATTAAGGGGTGGTTCTGGTTGAACAATGCACACTGAAGTTTGACAAGATTTCATTTACTGATGAAAAAACCTTGCTTGATAAATGAGATTAACAGGAAAAAAGTGTCATCAAGTATTACATTTTATAATGCAAGAAACACGCAGATCATGATGCTAAGCTCTGGATTTTGGGTGAGCCCTTATTTTATGGTAAATATTATACATGGTCTCCTACATCACTTGGCTTTCGAATTCTCTCTGCATAACATTTTAGATTCTTGTTTGCTATTATATTCATGTGTTTGCCTGTGTACATGTGTGTCAGTGTGTACAAGGTGTTCCTAGAACTGCCAAGTGTTTCCTAAGAACACCTCCCACAGCAACTTCACCCAATCCACCCCGGGCTTATTCTGCCTGCATCTGGACCAGTGGTTCTCATCCTGTGGGTCGCGACCCCTTTAGGGGTTGAATGACCCTTTCACATGGTTCTCCTGATGCATAACAGTAGCAAAATGATAGTTATGAAGTACCAATGAAAATAATTTTATGTTTGGACGTCGCCACAACATGAGAAACTGTATTAAAGGGGCATGGCCTTAGGAAAGTTGAGAATCCCTGATTTTCTGGACTCACCAAAGGATGGATAATCCAATAAGGAAGGCTCCTGGAGTATAAATTACGTCGATTTAATAATGATGCTGAAGTACTACAGGTGATTATCCTTTAATCAGTCTCTTGCCTTCCCTCCTTTATTTCCCAGCTCCTGCTCAGGATCCAGGTGACCCTGGACACAGATAATTCAAGGTGCTGAAATTGGGGCAGTTGTGGATTTCAGATCAGAGTGGATCATCCTTGCTTGGATGTTTTGTGCTTCCTGGAAGCTAAAAGTACCTGGGACCTGGGCATGTGGACCTATTACACGCCAGGTACCCTCAGCTAGTAGGTATGTAAGACAGGCTCAGGGAAGAACATAACTTTTGCCTCCGGAAGCCCCTGGGGTTGAGCTCAAAGATATCCAGCCTGTGCTAACACGCTGACTCTGAAACCTCCACTAATGGCTTCTTAGTTGCTGATTTGTCCACATCCGGGCCTCACTTTCATTCCAGGGTATATTTAGATAGCCACACGCCCAGGGTGCCTGGTCAGGATTTAACCAATTAAGTCAGCACGGGGTGTGCCTACTGTTGTTATCACGAGTGACTCTTTGAGGACTTACTTCTCCCTGAGTGGAGAGCCCAGTGTGCGCTGAGAGGGAGATCCTGGCACTGGACCCACAGGATGTCCCTGGGATTAACATCATTACACTTAAGGGGTGAAGCTGCAGCTCCTACTTGAAGTATGTCTTGTGAGGTTAAGTGGTTGGTTTACTGGAAACTCAAGTAGTCACAGACCCAAATATTTTAGGGTTAGAAAGGTGTACTAGATCTTCCTCAGAGCCCTTAAGTCTGAGGAAAAAGTCCAATATTGTGAAAAATGGAGATCATGGTTCCAATATAAGCACTTTTAATTTGATACGACCTCCATCTCTAGTGACATGAGGGTCCCTGGGAAAGAGGGAATGGAGGAGATCAAAGGTAGAATAACCAGTCATTTATTTGTTTCATTAAACATGGTTTCACTACATCTTTTTTTTTTTCAGGCCTGCACCTTTTATTGGGCACATTCTCAAGGGCTCTTGCCGGGTGGAGGGGAGGGGGTGGTGGCAAGGCAAGTGGCCAGACCAGGAAAGCAGGCCGCCCTCACCGCGGCGTACTCAATGGTACTTCCTTAACCGCTCGTGTTTGAGCTCCTTGTAGGATAGGCAGTAGCTGAAAACCACATAGGCCGCCAACACCATGGACAGGCCTGCGACGCTCCCCTTCCTCAAGTTGACATACTTGCTATAATACCGATCGTAACCTCTCCGAAAGGCGCCGACAATGCCCGTCGGGGTGAAGTCCCGCATCAGCACCCAGCTGGGCAGCTCCGAGATCCTGACATCCAGGAGGCGCTTCTCCTTCAGGGTCACCGGAGACGCCATCTTTCAGTCCTGGGTGTCCGCTGCGCTGGGCCGTGCGGGCGCTGCTGTGTCGGTTTCACTACATCTTTGAGGGAGAAACCAGGATACGCTGTGACCTGCAAATTAGTGAGTGAGTACTTGAGCTCTTGGTCAACTTGGTTATTGGGTAACACATCCCAGCATATGTCTAATAGCAGAGAAGGCTCCCTAAGTGTAGGACACAGTAGAGCTGAAAAACATGAGTCCTGTGATGGATCTCAGTCATAATGCTTTTTGTCATATTTAAACATTTGTATATCCCTTCCGTTTGCCAAATTTCACGAACCATTTGTAAAAGTTAACTGTAAACAGAGGATGTGTTGGTATTTCCTAATTTTGCATGTCTACCTCTGGCAGTCTCTTACATTTAGGTAAAATCTGGGAGAGGAGACAGATCCACACACATACTTAGCAGCATGAGTTTTTTTGGTGTGTTAGGTTTGGTGCTTAGATTAGGGTTTTAGTGTGTTAGAGACAGAGTCTGTACCTAAGATCGGAAGCTAGGTCCTGAGATTAATCAATGTTCCTGGTTCAAGAAAAAGAATCAAGGGATAGAATTGGGTTAATTGAGATGATTTGAGATTCAGATGTTGGTGGAGAGATTAAAAGTCATTACGTTTAGAAAGTTTCTGCCTAACAGATTATGTTTCGAGTTGATTAGGAGCGTATCTGTTAAGGTATAATGATGTAGAGATACAGTTTAAGGATTAGAATATTCGGGGTAGTTTCTGAATTTGAGATTTAGGGTCATAAGGTTAGGATTAAGTTGATAGACTCTGATTCCAAGAATTAGAATGAATGCATTAGGTTAGATTAGGGTGTGTGGTCATTGGATTTGTTAAGCACATGTTAACTTTGTTGTGGCATCAGGAGATGCTCAGGGTGTTAGTGGAAGTTCTGGAGTATGAGTGACTTTTCATCTAGTTATCAGTGTGTTGGAAGGATACTCAGCACATTAACGTATAAGGGTTAATGGTTTGGGAGAAGGTGATAAGCAGTAAATGCATAGGGATTGAAGTACCGAGTTAAAATTGTGGACTGAAATGTAGCTGACAACACGTTTCAATTTATCAGCTATAAATAAAAAAGTTTTATATTTGGATGAAAAGCTCTGTTAATATCAATCAGGTCAAATTGTCCAATTATGGAGTTTCGCTCTCTAGTCTCCTTGTTGAGTTTCTTTCCCTGTGATCTCTTTCTCGGTGAGTGGTGTGTTAAAGTCACCCACTATAATTGTCGAGTCTGTGATTTCTTTCTTAATCTTTTGGAGGGTTTGGTTGATGTATTGAGCTGATCTCTCATTCAGGGAATATATGTTTACAATGCTTAGTGGTTCATTGTCTATGATTCCCTTGAGCATTATATCGTGTCCCCCCTTATCTCTTTTTATGGTTTGCACTTTGAGGTCAATTTTATCCGAGATTAGGATTGCAACCCCTACTTTTTTTGTATTGCTGTTTGCTTGGTAGGTCCTTCTCCAACCTTTAATTCTCAGCCTAATTTTGTCTTTAGCCTTGAGATGTGTCTCCTGCAGGCAGCAAATTGATGGGTTGTGTTTTCGAAGCCATTCTGTTAGTCTCAGTCTTTTAATGCCTGAGTTCAGGCCATTGATATTCAGGGTTATTATCTCCATGTGCAGACTCTGATGTCATTTTACACCTTTTGTGTTGGGAGTTTTCCTACTTTCCTTTCTCATTAGTGTGTGTTTTGTGTGTGTATTATTCTTGACTTCTTTCTATCCTTAAGCCATTGCTATGTTGGGGTCTGTTTTCTCTTTGTTGTGCTCTGGGTGAGGTTGTTCTATGTGTTGGTCTCTTATTTGTGCTTGGTGAGTGTTGTTCTTCTGCCCATACTGAGTCGGTGAGAATCTTTTGTAAGGCTGGGTTTGTTGTAATGTATTTTTTGAGTTTTTCCTTGTCTGGGAAGACTTTTACTTCTCCATCGATCTTGATCGATAATTTGGCTGGGTAGAGTATTCTTGGATTTGTGTTGTTTTCCTTCAATTTTTGGAATATGCTACTCCACTCTCCTTTTTTTCATAGTTTCTGCTGATAGGTCTGAGCATATCCTTATGTGGTGACCTTTATATGTGATTGCTTGTTTTGCCCTAGCTGCTCTCATGACTTTCCCCTTTCCCTCAAAGTTGGATAGTTTCACTATTATGTGCCTTGGTGATTTCTTCTTGGGGTCCTGTCATGCTGGTGTTCTTTCAGCCTCCTGGATGGTGGCCTGGTTTTCATTCATTAGGCTGGGGAAGTTTTCCTCCAAGAATTCTCTTGCCATTGTTGCAGATGACTTCTTTGTTGTGTCTTCCTCTGGTAGGCCAATAATTCTAATATTGTTCTGCTTCATAGCATCAGACATAGCTCTTAGGTTTTCTTCAGCTTATCTAATGCTCTTATTAGAATTTTGTTCACGTTTATTAAAGTCTGCTTGGCTGTCCTCCAAGACACTGATGCGGTTCTCTGATTCCTCCAATCGATTCTCAAGGAACATGATTTTGCTATTGTTTTTCATTATTTCCTCCCTAAGCTCCTGTATTTGCCTTCGGTGTATGGCTTTTATCTCCTCTATCATTTCATCCTTTTTCTGTATTGTTTCCCTCATATCCTGCATGGTTCCAAGCAGCATTCTGAGAGTTTCTTTGTATGGCATCTCAATATCTGCTTCTTCTATGTATGTTGCTATGTTCAGGACATCTTCTGCCTTTGTCTTTTGTTTCTCCTGTGTTTTCATTGAGGTTGTTGGGGCTGATAGTTGTTTGCATTGAGTTGTTTAGAGGGACCAGGTGCCATTTTCTAGTCTCTCTCTGAAAGACTTATAGGAATACTTCTTTGAACTGCCTACAGCTGATTTTGCTATGGGATTAACCTACCACTTTATCTTCCTGTGGCTTCCCTATCAGAGAAGTGCCCCAGGTGGCAGGTCAGCTGCCTGCCCCAGTGTTGCAGAGGCTGGGCTGAAGTTCCTGCTATTTGTTTGAATGTTGATATTTGTTGCCTGAGCTGCCAAATGTTTCCAGGTACACCGGAAGGACCTCCCTGGTGAGAAGTCCGAGGAGTATCCCCGGGACAGCAAGCAGGCCTTTCCCTAGCCTTGGGCTATCTATGCAGGGTGGAGCTCACCTATCTGGGTGTGGCCCAGGCGCAAATGCCCTAGGGCAATGGGAGTGCCTGTAAGTCCGCAATGGAGTGTGAGAGAGCTGGGAAGGAATAGGAGGGGGAGAAAAATTAAGAAGTGAGATTAGACTAAGCAAGGGTATAGGGAAGTGAGGGAAGCAAAAGCAACTATGTTGCTGAGTCCCACTGCCTGCCTGTGGAGCTGCACAGGCTTACTCCCTGCCCCAAGCCCCAGCAGCAGTCCGCAGCTGAGCCCCAAGAAGAGTCGCAAGAAAGCTGTTGAGCAGCCTCTGAGAAGTGGGGGGACAGAGAGCAGAGTTGTTAACAGACCCCGCAGTGTACCTGAACCCTGTTCCCTGCCTGTGGATGTGTGGGGGTTTGGGTTTAGTCCCTGCTCAGACAACACGGTGTGGCAAGCTGTGGCCGTGCTGTGAAAAAGCCCCTATGCAGCCCTCCAAAGCTGTGTGGGAATAGAGAGCAGAGATGCAAACAGAAGCAACAATGTATCAGAAACGGATCCCTGCCAGTGGAGCCGCAAGGGTCCTGTCCCTGCCCTGAAGCAGGTAGGTGAAAACTGTGGCTGTGCTGAGACCAAGCCCTGCTACAGGCTCCAAATGGTCCCAGTTCCGGCAGATACAGCAGCTGGGCTAGTGTCGAGCCCCAGCTGGCTTCCACTGAGGTAAGCCAAAAGCCCCCAGCCCCTCAAAACCCCGTGGATCTGTGCCTACTTAACTTTATGATGGGCCTCCTGCGATCCAGTGGCGTTGAATTTCCCTCTAAGCAACTCTCCTGGGCTGGATTCTGCCGAGTCCCTCTGGTATGTGTGAGAAATATTGATTTTTATAAGAATGATCATGTCATATTTCTCATAGTGTGTGGCCGATTTGTTAGAACCATTCTCCTTCCAGATAGCAATCAAATGCTTAATACCACCAGCTTTATGTTTCTGTGTCGACATATGCATAGTATACAAACATACATTTATATTCATCTACATTAGCATGAGATGGGCATCAAAGGTTTCTGGGAAAATTCCACTTCTTCATGTTTTATTGATGTACCTATTCTATCTCAAAATTCACTTTAATTGAGTAGATTATAACTCAGGTCAAACCTTTAGGTCCATGTAAAAAATCACCTGTATTTTTCTGAGACAATAACTCTTTAGAGAAGTAGAACACTTTAAGTTTCTCCCTTAGGATACATGGTGATTTAGAACTGATGACCTTGTAGTTGTCAAGCAGTATTCAAAGAGAAATTGGCAATTAAATTAATCCTTGAAGTTTTACAACAGTAACAAATATAGATTATGATTAGAATATCAAGTTAGAAAGATATAGGGCAAAAGCCAGATATAACACTAAAGATGAAAAGAGGACTACTTTCCCCTTCACCACTACACCAGGTGAGTAGGTTTGGGCTGCAAATCATGGTGCTGTTGAAATGAACAAAATTGATCTCCGTATTTAAGATGAGGCGATCTAGGTTTATAGAGATTAACATCCTCAAGAAATCCTATGTAGAACTCCACTCTGTAATTCTTTGTCACTATAGTTTCAAATGGACTAAAGAGCAGGGTTTGAGTATGTGTAGACTGTGTGTTCATTGTGCACAATTAGTTATATATATCACATATAACAACTCATCTTTATATATTTATAACACTTATTACATATAACAACATAAGTCTATATGTGTATGTAAATATACGGTATTAAAGATGATAAGGCAATTTTGGCTAGGAGGGCTTATCTAAAACTATTTTTTAACATTTTATTAGGGACTCATACAACTCTTATCACAATCCATACATATACATACATCAATTGTATAAAGTACATCTGTACATTCTTTGCCCTTATCATTTTCAAAGCATTTGCTCTCCACTTAAGCCCTTTGCATCAAGTCCTCATTTTTCCCCTTCCTCCCTGCTCCCCCCCCCTCATGAGCCCTTGATAATTTATAAATTATTATTTTGTCATATCTTGCCCTATCCGTCGTCTCCCTTCACCCCCTTTTCTGTTGTCCATCACCGAGGGAGGAGGTCACATGTAGATCCTTGTAATTGGTTCCCCCTTTCCAACCCACTCTCCCTCTACCCTCCCAGTATCGGCCCTCACACCCCTGCTCCTGAAGGTTTCATTCACCCTGGATTCCCTGTGCCTCCTGCTCCTATATGCACCAGTGTACAACCTCTTCTCTATCCAGACTTGCAAGGTAGAATTCAGATCATGATACTGGGGGGAGGAAGTATTTAGGAACTGGAGGAAAGCTGTATTCTTCATCGGTGCTACATCATACCCTGACTGATTAATCTCTTCCTCTACACCCCTCTGCAAGGGGATCTCCAGTGGCCAACAAATGGGCTTTAGGTCTCCACTCTGTACTTCACCCTTCATTCCCTATGGTAAGATTTTTTTAAATGATGATGCCTTATACCTGATCCCTTTGGCACCTTGTGATCGCACAGGCTGGTGTGCTTCTTTCATGTGGCCTTTGTTGTTTCTGAGCTAGATGGCCGCTTGTTCACTTTCAAGTCTTTAAGACCCCAGACACTATCTCTTTGAAGAGCCGGTCACCATCAGCTTTCTTTGCCACATTTGCTTATGCACCCCTTGGTCCTCGGCGATCGTATCATGGAGCTGTGCAGCCAATGATATGAATTTTTGTTCTTTGATGCCTGACAACTGATCCCTTTAGGACCATGTGATCACACAGGCTGGCGTGTTCTTCCATGTGGGCTTTGTTGCTTCTGAGCTAGATGGCCGCTTGTTTATCTTCAAGCCTTTAAGACCCCAGACACTATCGTTTTTGATAGCCGGGTACCATCAGCTTTCTTCACCACACTTACTTGTTCACCCGCTTTGGCTTCAGCAGTTGTGTCGGGAGGGTGAGCATCATAGAATGCCAATTTAGTAGAAGAAAGTATTCATGCATTGAAGGAGTGCTTGAGTAGAGACCCAGGATCCTTCCATCACCTTAATACTAAACCTATAAATATAGACACAGATCTATTTCCACATCCTCATATATATTTGCATGCACATGTCTTTGTCTAGACCTCTATAAATGCCCTTTGCCTCCTAGATATTTCCTCTATTTCCCTTGACTTTCCTCCTGCCCCACTATCATGGTCCGTCCCCACCTGGGTTACAGCTATACCTCTTCTTTATGTTACCTTACCCTTGATCATTCCCTACCAGGCCTGTCACTCCCCCCTCACCACCAATTTGGATCTCATGTTTTTCCCTTGTCCCTGGGTTTGTTAACACCACTTCCTTACCCCCCACCTCCGCTTCTCCCAAGTCCCCCCGGAACTGTCGGTCCCGTTATTTTTCCTTCAGACAGTTCATCCAGCCTATCTTTTTATCTGTAACTATTAAAGAAGGATCTCACCCAAACATTTATTTGCTAGAGTCACTGGCAGGTTCTGAATTGCCACCTTTTATGCTGTGAGCTGAGTGCTTAAACATCTGTATATAAGACAGAGTTTAAAAAGACTCCCCAATGGCACAGTGTGTAAAACACTTGGCTTCCACCCAAAAGGTTGGAAGTTCAAGCCCACCAGCTGCTCTTGGTGAGAAAGACAGAG
Source organism: Tenrec ecaudatus (assembly GCF_050624435.1). Lineage (NCBI taxonomy): Eukaryota > Metazoa > Chordata > Mammalia > Afrosoricida > Tenrecidae > Tenrec > Tenrec ecaudatus. Next base: position 22,945,465 of record NC_134532.1, read on the forward strand.
TTTAATATCAAGGGTAAGTGTACATCAAGAAAGCATCCCAACATGCTTAGAGTCAGGTTTGGATGCATTTGAATTGTGGCTACTTTCCTGCTACCCTAACCACCATAAAGGGAAGAGAAGGAAATTTATTTTGTTTACTCTCTACATCATAATGGAATGTTCTGCAATAAAACAAGTATTATCTTAAATCTGTGCTCCCGGGAGAACTTATTCACCTTAACACAAAAAGTCTTTAAATTATTTTAAATGTTCCAGGCTAACCTTTATAGAGATTAAATGCCATTCAAGACATATACTCCAGCGAAGTTCAGACCTTGGTTTTGTACTTCTTCTTTTTTAAATCATTTTATTGGGGGTTCATACAACTCTTATCACAATCCATACATATATCCATTGTGTCAAGCATATTGGTATATTTGTTGCCATCATCATTCTTAAAACAGTTGGTTTCTGCTTGAGCCCTTGTTATCAGCTCCTCATTTTCCCTCTCCCTCCCCACTATCATGAACCCTTGATAATTTGTAAATTATTATTATTTTGTCATATCTTACACTGTCCAATGTCTCCTTTCACCCACTTTTCTGTTGTCCATCCCCATGGGAGGTGATTATATATAGATCCTTGTAATCAGTTCCCCACTTTCCACTCCACCCTCCCCCCAAACTCCAGGTATCGCCACTCTCAGCACTGGTCCTGAAGGGATCATCTGTCCTGGATTCCCTGTGTTTCCAGTTCCTATCTGTACCAGTGTACATCCTCTCATCAAGCCAGAATTGTAAGGTAGAATTGGGATCATGACAGTGCATGGAGCGGGGAGAGGAAGCATTTAGTAACTAGAGGAAAGTCGTATGTTTTATCATTGCTACATTGCACCCTGACTGTCTTGTGTCCTCCCTGAATCCTTCTATAAGGGATTTCCAGTTGCCTACAGATGGGTCTTGGGTCCCCAATCTGCACTCCCCCTCATTCATAATAGGATTTTTTGTTCTTTGATGTCTGGTACCTGATCCCTTTGACACATTGTGATCACACAGGCTGTTGTGCTTCTTCCATGTGGCCTTTGTTGCTTCTGAGCTAGATGGCCACTTGTTTACCTTCAAGCTTTAAAGACCCCAGATGCTGTATCTTTTGATAACAGGAATCCATCAGCTTTCTTCATCACATTTGCTTATGCACCTGCTTTGTCTTCAGCGATCAAGTCAGGAAGGTGAACATCATGAAATGCCAGTAGTATAGAACAAAATATTCTTGCATTGAAAGAATACTTAAGTGGAGGTCCAATGTCCATCTGCTACCTTAATTTTAACCTATAAATATATGCACATAGGTCTATTTCCCCATTCTCATAAATATATTTACATATGTACATGAACTCTATAACTGCCCATTTGCTTCCTAGTTCTTTCATCTATTTCCTTTTTTCATTTCTCATGTCCTACTATCATGCTCAGCCTTCATTTGGGTTTCAGTAATTCCTCTCGGTTACATTACCCTTGATCACACTCTATCAGGCCTCCTACACCTTCCTCACCACCGATTTGGATCCCTTGTTTTTCCCTTGTTCCTGGGTTTGTTAACACCACTTCCTTTTCACCCCCTCCCCCTCTCCCAAGTCCTCCCAGAATTGACAGTCCTGTTGTTTTCTTCTCCAGATTGTTCATCTAGCCTATCTTATTTAGACAGACCTGCGGAGATAATAACATCCACAAAAACAAGACATAGGAAAACAAAGCAACAAAAGAAAACAAAACAACAACAATAAAAACAATTACCACAAAAAAAAGCCTATCTATGTTCAAGGACTGTTTGTTGCCCTTTAGGAGTGTTTTCTGGTCAAGTCTGATAGGGTGCTATGCCCTAGCACCAATGTCTATTTTTGGTATTCCCTCCAGACTTTGTTGCTCTGGCCCCCTTGCTGGTCTGTTGCATACCCTTAGTGTTTTGCCTCGGTGTGGTGGAGTCAGATAGGGCCGAATTCTAACACTGTGTCTCCAGTGTTGTCTCCTGTAGAGCTATGTGTCAGTAAGGGATGCTATATCACATAGTGGGTCCTGCCATAGGGTCCTCTCTGTGGATTGGTTGCTGTGAGTGGGGATATTGTCTTCAAGGCTTGCTGGGCCAGGGTGTGTTCCACTATCTTTTCCTAGTCCCTTCTTTCAGAGTATTCTGAATCTATTCAAAAGAACCTACATTTTCTTGCACTGAGTAAGGTGGTGTGGCTGGCACCTGAGCGTGGAGAATTGTTTGAAGTAGGGCAGGGAGGTTCAGTATTTCTTAACATCTATGTTTTTGATTCTCTGGTGCAAAATGTTCTGTACCTGGGTGCTTCCAGACCTTGACTAAATAGCATGAATTGTAGGAAACGAGCGTTTTCTTTCAGTTAGATCTTCAAATAAGCTTTTGTTTTCACTATAGTTTTGGGAGTGTGCATTAGCATAATCATCCCTAATTTGGAAAAAGAGCCCACGTATATTACATAGAGGCTTTACGTCTTCTTTGTAATCAGAGAACAATTGCAAGAGTCCTCCCATTAAAGGGCCCACTGGTCCTTTGTGGGATCATGGCTTTATATTCCTCTTCAGTGGGACAAGAGCAATTGTCCCTCCAAGGGTAATTGTCTAGGTCTTGTTCCTGATGGAGTTCTAAAAGACGGTGGGTAAAAAGTTTTCCTGTTTTCCTGTATCTGAGTGATCAAAGGTCAAGATTTTCCCCAAAGAAATAAAATATATATAAATAGCAAGTGGTGACAAAAGGAATTTTATTGATACTGTGAGCCACTGTCAAGCCAGGTCTAAGTTCTCAGTTGTCTTTGTTATCATCAGTGAGCAAACTGGCTTTATGAGACACTTTGGTCACTTCACTAATAACCTGTAGTTTGTCTTCTGGAACTTTCAGTCAATGATTAAAAGCTTCAGAAAGCTTGATTTTTACTTGTTTACCTGGTAACTGAAGTAAGTTGGGTTCTAGAAGACTTCTTTGGATTCTTTCTTGAGCAGTCATCACTGTTTTATAATTTCAGAGCAGATAGTTTAAAGTGGCTATCATGGCTTGCTCGGTACGGGTCTGGAAGCGGCTGTGCTCAGGATTAAGTTCCCACTTCACAGCTTAGACCACAGTTCCCTCTGACCCCGATTTGACTCCCTGCCCTACTTCATACAATTTTCCACGCTCAGGTGCCAGCCACACCAACTTACTCAGTGCAAGAAAATACATCATCCAGTCCCCAATGTAATTGTTCTTAATAAGTTACTTTATTTAAAACATATTTCTTATTGCAGTTGGTGTTTACTAATAATTCATTTATTTGGAAGGATGGGATCAAAATTATCCTACTTTGGAAATATATTAATTTCAAAATACATTTTCCACACTTTGTAACACAGAAAGCTGGGTTCCTGGATGCTGTCATTAGGAAAATATGTTTGAAATTCTTTACATTTTCAGGGCAAGTAAAATCTTTAATGCGACTCTTCCAGACAACGTTTCTAACTCCCACAAATGACCTTTCCCTGCTTGGGTCTATTCGGAAGGTTTGGGGGCAATATTGATGGGGTTCACCTGAGTAATTCAGAATAGGATTCCCTAGAGAGGATCCCACTTTCTATAAAATGAACCACATGAAAAGCAGGAGGAAGGATGGCATTGCCCACAGGAGTCACGGATGGATGAAATTCTCCAGTCCTATGATCCCTGCACAGTGGACTCCCCGATCCAGATGACAGCTACTCCATCAGAGACTGAGCGTGGAACCGTGATGCACTTCCCAATCCACAGAGTAAATTAACATAACTGTTCTTGGGCAGGAGGCTTGCTTAATGGACTCAAGTGTCTCTGGGGGTTCCTTCAGAACTTTGGGCTCACTCACCCTGGATACTGGTGCCGAGTGCCTCCCGGATGAGGCTTGCTGGAGTTGGGTGCCGCAAGGTGCTTGAGCGGAATGCCTTCCGTTTGATATTTATAACAGAGTGGTATGCGCTTCCGGCATATATTAGCGACTTGACTGAACTTTACATGTCCTCATAAAGAACTCAGTGACGTTTCCACTGGCACTACTCTTACTGGAGTTGCTCTGAAGGAGTTGCCACGGGTCATATCAAAAAGGAAGAACTTTATTGTACCCACATGTGTCGCAGTGAGTCTGTATCCAGAAAATGAGCCTTCACACCTGGGGTGTTGAGGACTTTCACAGGAAATGGGTCACTCACAGGAGGCTGTTGGGGATTGGCAGGCCAGTGGAGGACAGCAGCTAAAAAAGGCAGGTGAGGTTATATTAGTGGAGGGTGTGCTAGCAATGTCAGGGGCTTCCTTTGAGGCCTGTTGTCTCTGGAGCAATGAGTTGTCCCTGCCGCATTACAACTTGTCCATGAATTGTGCAGCTATTACAATGGATAGTAGAACCTAGATATGTTCAATAGTGAACAGTAAGATATTGTCCTATCCATAAGAGTTTAGGAAGTTAGTCTCTTCTGTATACAAGGAAAGAACGTTGTCCTTAGGTCACAGGGATACACAGAGCTCTCTCTCGCACTGGGGAAACTTTTCTCAAACCCAGGAGTGCAGGAGCATCTGAGTGGAGAGTGGCCATTTCTCCCGGGCAAGGTTTCCTTCCTCATGTGTGACATTCAGTGGCATTGGCTGTGCACTACAATCCGTAGTGGTTCCCAACTGAGTATTTGCATTCTCTAGACAACCCCCAGCAGCACTTGAGGAGAAGCAATGGAAGCGCTGGGAGGTGATCATTTCCTCTGGATTTCCACCTCTCCTTACATGTGGTCCACTTCAATTTCCTCTCTGTCAGGACTAGGGAAACACAGGAACAACTGTATTCAAAGGCAGCTGATGTACAGAGTCCTCTCTACACAATGTTCTTGTATCACTTCCGAACCCCCACCTGCAAAAAACTCTTTCGGCCATGGAGAGAGGAGAGTTTTAAGCTTGGGCAGGTCAGTGCTGCTTTCAGTGAGGACTGGAGTTTGTGAGCAACGCAAGATCCTCCAAGAGGAGAACATGGTGTGGCTGTGTCTACTTCTCTTCCTGGTGGCTGCAGCCCCAGGTGAGATCGTCCCTGATTTTAGAGATCAGAACAAGGCACGGTAGGTCTGTCTGGAACTCACTGTGGTTTTCTTTGTTCCAAGGTGTTCTGTCCCAGGTGCAGCTGCAGGAGTCAGGGGCCGGACTGGTGAAGCCCTCACAGACCCTGTCACTCACCTGCACAGTCTGTGATTCTCCATCACCACCAGTGGTTACTGCTGGGAGTGGACCCGCCAGTGCACAGGGAAGGGGCTGCAGTGGACTGGGGAGATTTGTGCTAGTGGTAACACTTACTACAGCTCTTCCTTCAAGAGTAGCAACTCCATCTCTAGGGACACAGCCAGCAACCAATTCTCCCTGCAAGTGAATTCACTAACTGCTGAGGACACAGCTGTGCATTATTGTGCAAGAAACACAGGGAGGGGAAGTTAGTGTGAGCCCAGACACAAGCCTACCCTACTGTCTGATGAAGACTCAGGCTGAAGGTTGTGCCCAGAGCCCAAGTGTCAGAGCTCATACCCAGGTGCGCGGAGATGGTGTTAGGAGAAAAATCACACCAGCTCTGTGCTCTGCTTGCTGTTCTTAAGTTTTCCCACTGCTCTGCTCTTCTTTTTCCCTCTATGAACAAACAGTGACCCTTAGCCCTCTGCCCCCATCCTGCCTTCATAACTTCTATTTCAAACAAGCTAACAAACAAAAACAAAACAAAACTTTCTAATCTGTTTTCTTCACATATGGGGTCTTAAAGGATTGCTTCCAAACAAGCGGCCCTCTAAGTGAGATGTCAACTAAGCCTACATGGAGGAAGCACACCATCATCACTGAAGGATGGTAAACCATTTAATCTGAAGTTGAAGGAGGATCTAGTATCAAAGACTAAATTGTGATGGTTGAGAGTGGTAGCCCAAGATTCATTTGTCGAACTTCATAGGAAATAAGTCTCTGGAGAAGTCCCTCCATCTACAATTGAGGCATGGAGAAAAGTGGTTATCTAACAGAGAGCTTTGGAGAGATGAGTATAATGGATCAAAAACGTCAATCTGGCTTGAACAGTTACAACATTGTCAGTAGATTCCGCTTGCTCTACTGATGAGGCTGACCCTTATCTGGTGTCCTACATTTTCTTTATTTTTGGTTTGTGGTATTTGCTTTGGTTTGTGCTTGTCCATATTAGAATGTATCTCAGAGGTGTTATGTCATTGGAGGTCACCTTCTTGAATTTGTGTTATATGTTTTTCCATTTTTTGTTATATGCATCCTATGATTGATGAACCCATAGACACAGCAAGGAGAATAGGGTTTCAGGAGGAGGGGGTACAATGGTGGAGGGGGGTAAAGGGGAGACAATATCAAGGAGGCCATGCACGAAAAGAATGTTTGGAAACCGTCATAGCAATTGTACAACTCTGCTGAATGTTTTAACTATCGAATTATATGATATCTATCATATTATTATTATTATGTATAATAAAATAAAACCTGGCTTCTTCAATAGTGTACTTCTTAGTTGGGGCATCATTGAGCATTCTCATAATGCAGAACTCTGACAAACCCTTCCTCAGCCAGGTGATCAAGGTCAAATTAACACTGATAAGTTTGTGACGGTGTATATACTGTCACAATAACATAGACAGTTTCCAATCAGGCTATTCTCCAAAACAAATCAACAACAACAACAACAAACAAAAAAAAACAAAATAAAACCTGACAAACACCGTCAGAGCTGTCAAGACAATTTTAAAAATAGAAAGGAATTTCTCAGAATTTGTCACAATAGAGAGCAAGCTAAAGGGGCATGATGACTAAATGTAATATGATGTCTTGTATGGAATCCTATGGCAGGGATAGTACCTTATGTAAGATTTAAGGAAATCCAAACAAATCATAGATTTTAATTCATAACAGTGTATCAATATTGGTGTTTGATGATTAATATGTGCCATTATAATGCAAGGGAAAATCAGGAAAGGCTGGGAGGTAATGGTTTGGGGGAGATTATATAGGTATGTCTTTCTATTATATTTACTGGTAAAATTAAAAATAAATTAATGAGTTTACATCTCTGCCATTGTATTAAACATGCAGAAACTGGTCCGAAGTCCATTCCCTCCCACTGATCCGCTGCCATGAAGTCATTTCTGTCTCAAACCAGTGGATGGGAGAGCAGTGCTTCCCTGCTTCTCTGAAAGGGTGTTTCCAAAAGAAGCAAAATGATACACTGTTCTCTTTAGGAGCAGCTGACAGATTTGAACCACAAACACATATAGTTACCACGCCCATGTTTGACCCGTTGCACCACCAGCAATCTTTGATGTAAATTTGACCTCATCCCTCCATCTTCCCAATAAACAGTTTGGTTCCTTGGAGGCAACTTTATAAAGTTCTCTTCAAATAACTCGAGTCACTCCAGGCAGTGTCATACCAAGGGCACTTTCCCATGGACTCGGAGACATTATAATCTTCCAGAACCTCTTTTGCAAGCCTTCCAAGTCCAACATTTCAAGTAGCCAGTGAAGCAGGGTTAATGATCCTGATTATATGATTGCCCAGTTGATAGGAATCTATGAAGAACTGATATGAACTAAGATGATATCCATTCAATATGTTGGTACATAAAATCTCGAGGGAAAATGTACATTTTTCAAAAGTGAATAATTGCAGTTTTAAAATGTGCTTTATTGTATTGGGTTACACATTTCACCATTAAGTTTGAATGAACCAGGAAAACAAAGTTCTGGAATCTGTTCTTCTAGATCCTTTTGAATAAATTTCTCTCTCCACTATCTTCCCAGTAACTTACCAGGTGTTGGCAGATGTTGCTGTTGCCTCCACCTGCAACCCAGAGGTTTCTCACAGGCTGCAGCATCCAGCTCCTACAGCTGGGTTTGTGCCTTCTTCTAGAGAGAACTGTCCTCAGTCAAAGCTGCTCCTTAGGTTGAGGTGTGTGCCCTCTGTACCATGGGCTGACGCAGTGCCCACAAGTTCCTCTTCTGGCTCAGGACAGGATGAGTTTGCAGGGGAAGGTATGAGAGCAGCAAGAGCCCTTGCTGTCTGTCCTGGTTGTTCATTGACACGTGTCCCCCATTCACCAAAAGACAGCTTTGGATCGTCACCCTCAGAAGCATGAAAGACAACTGAAACTTCAGCTCATGTACAAATAGGTCGAACACAAGATTGACCTAATGTCAATCCCAGAGCTATAGATACCATCTATAAGGATGCAGGAACACACTTAAGTGACCCCATTGCAGGACGTTCATACACCGTCAAGCAGAGCAAAGGAAGCACACAAAAAGAAGACAGCATAGATGAGGGTGACTTTCTAAAATCAGATATTTATGTGCATCAGGAGAGTAAAAAGGGAACTCAAGCAATGAATAAAAAGCAAAAGGCTCTTGTAATTTTAAGCTGCAGAGTTGTATATTTATTTAATGTACAACAATAGACAACCAGGGAAAATATTATTGCATTTTCCTTGGACATATTTTGTATCATTTCCACCTTTCAGAATTTTGAGAGATACAGTGTACCTTGACTAAGTGATTGACCAAACCTAAACCAGGAGATGGGGGACCGCAAAACAAACACAGAAATCCGAGTCTAGAAGAGCTCAATGCGTTGCTTCTTTGGAGTGCAGGGAGCACTCAGGAGCTCATTGAGAACATGTGTAAAAAACCTGTTAGGAAAGTGATGTGCAGATGGATAATGTCATAAAAGTTGTCACTTAAGGAGACCCCTACTAACCACTGCTATGAAATTATCTTGAGACAATCATGGCAGTCAAATTCAGAGACGGATGTTACTTGAATTCCTTGAACTCTTGCGCAGCTACATCACGGTCTCAAGCTTAAATAAGTTAGGAAACCACCAAGAGCAGATAGTGAGATGGGAGTTCAGTAAAATGAACAGGATCAAGTGATGCTCTGCCAGTGTGCATATGAAAAGGGAACTGACTCAATGATCTCCAAACAGAAAATGCTAGAGTGTCCTGTGCTTGAACCCCTGGATTTTAGTGAAATTCATGTGTATCCGTTTCAAAGCATTTGCTTATTCCCTTCAGCAAATTCTGGCCCGAAGAAGTCCAGGTGACCAATACTGAGTGCTTGGATTTCCCTATTGAAAAATATATATTAATTTGGAGATATAAAGAGATTCTAATTCAGTAAATGAGTGGTGTCAAACCTTAGTCTGGGGAAAATATTTTAAACTTTGTTATTGAGGCAGATAACAAAAGAAATTCCATTTTTGTAAGCTGCTAAGTAACTTGCCCATTCCTCCCTCCCATCTCAGAAAGTTGACTGCTAATTGATCTTCTTGTTCTCCCTCCCCTTATGGGAAATCCTCTGCTGGTGATTAATTTTAGCATGTACTTCCATGTGTTCCTAGGTTCTGGACACTACAATTACTTTTGACTATTCTTCAATATATCATTTGTTCTGATTCAATATTGTTCCCTGTGATGTGATCATCTGAACGGTGTAGTTCATCTTGTTATGGTAACCAGGATGTTATAGTCAATTTTGGTATTGTTTCTTTCTGATTAGGAACGTATCATGTAATGCATACTTGGTCTTCTTGAAGTTACCAGAATGTTATAATCAATGCTGTACCCTGTAAGGCTCCCTAACCCTAAAGAATAGTAACATCAATTTTGCTTTCTGCTTCTATTCATGCTAGCTTAAGTCTTAGACAATGATAACTGAGTTTTTTTCTTTAAAAGATGGACTAAAACGTGGACTTAGGACTTCAACCAAGGACTCACTTTTATAATCTAGCAGTCCAGTTATAAGTGAACAAAGACTCTTCTAAATTATGAAGACATTACCATGGCTGTCATATATTCGAACCTGCAATATTATCTAGAAAGAATCTGAAGGGTTTTCCGTTTTAAAACTGCATGGTTAGAGACAGTGTCACAGCTTCAAGAGTCAGATATATGAACAGTTTTCAAAAATTAGACAATCCTTGAGTTTAGGGAATAAATGTAAGGTGAGATCCATGAGCATTTGTGATGGGGCTGTGCGCAGAGCACAAATGGAGAGGCTGTCCTTGGTTGGAGATGCTCACACTTTGATTGAACCAGAACCCCCTGGGTAAGGGGCATTTACAAGAGTGTCTGAGCTCATTCTCTAAATTTTGAGGATCAGTTGTATGGATGAACCTAATTTTAGTGGAAAGTGCCTACTGGGTCTCAAGAAAATATCTTTTTGTGGAAGATCTAAATCACTGCACTTGGCTTTTCTTCTTACTCTGATTATTTTCAGAAATGATTATTTTCCATCTACTTCTCTACTGAATCTTTATACTTGAAATCAGGACTCAACTTATTGTGCATCATTTTGGATATTCCAGCAAACAAAGGTGTGTGTGTGTGTGTGGGGGGGGTCTGTTCAGAATCTTACTTTTTTAGAGACTACAGAGTTAAAATAGTAACTTGTCTGAAGACCAACTTTTCTTGGTGGCACGTTCTTCCCTGAGACCCTAAGGCACTTGAATCTCTTTCCTTACATTGAGGTTGACCTCATTCATCAGACTCTGGGATGTAGTGTGGATATTGCTTATAAGAGTGGTGGGATTGGTAAAGACTATGGCCCAAGGTCAGAAATATCCTGGCTAAATAAGATTAGTAGCAGAACAACGCCTACTGGAAACATTCTGTCAGGGACTTCACCTCGTGTGTGCATAAATAAAATGCAAAGCAAGGAGTGGAGACTGTTCTTCAGGCCCAGCAACTGGTTTACCCTTTTCTGAACTTCAGAATTTTGACTGAACAGAACACTCAAACTTTCATGAATTTCTGTTGGGTGCTGCAGTGATTCTCAGAACCCAGAAATCTGAGGGGATCTCCTCAAGGGTGGAGTGGGTGGGAATTGGAGCTGAATGGCTTCATTGAGGAGTTGGACCTTTGGGACATTATCAATCCTTGGAACAAATTTGGTATTCGTGTTTCTAAAAGATGTTGCTCTCACACAAGGAAAACTACTAAGGACTATGAGGAGGTTAATTAAGAGGTGTCAGGGCGTACAGGAAAAAATGGGTCTTAGAGAGTATTAAGACTGAAGATGCTTTCAACAAACATCATATAGAAACCCAAGGCAGGGCAGGGGCAACGAGGGGCTGGAAGGAAAGAACACTGGGCTCAGAAATTCTGGGCATTCTTTGACCTTTCCACTCACTTCTTGAAAAACCTTTCATTATAGATTAACATGCACATGAGTTAAAACAAGCAGTTACCCTACAATGGGCTCATAAGGAAGAGGGGAGTCTGATCTCCATTACGTTCTGCTTATAAGGACAGGGCTCCCTCACATGCAAGTTATCCTTCAGGCACTGAGGTCAAATTCATCACTGACCTGGGAAGGCTATCAGTTCTCTTCAGACATGGGTGTAGGTCTCTTGGGAAAGCCCGGCTGCGGTCTAAAGATGCTATTGCTGTGTGTTCTCCAGTACCTGGTGACAGTTCCCCAAGGCGGGAGATTCAGATATCTGACCTGGGTCTATGGGGATGTTTTTGACCGCAAGTGACCGACAGGGAACATTTGTGTTTGTTTGCCAGTGCAGCTTCAGGAGTCGGGTCCAGGACTGGTGAAGCCTCCCAGAAGCTGTCCCTCACCTGCACTGTTTCTGGTTTCTCCATCACAAGCAGTGGTTACAGCTGGAACTGGATCCGCCAGACCTCGGGGAAGGGGCTGCAGTGGATGGGAAACATATGGTATGATGGTGATACATATTATAACCCGTCCTTCCAAAACTGACTCTCCATAACCAGAGACACATCAAAGAATCAGTTCTCCCTGCAGCTGAGCTCCATGACTGCTGTGCAGGGAGTACAGTGAGGGGGAGTCAGTGTGAGCCCAGACAAAACCCTCCCCTGCAGGGAAGACAGTGGGCAGCAGGGGGCGCGCAGGACCCTCAAAGCACAGACACCCAGCCCTAGACAAGCCCAGATGTATGACAGGGAGAATTTCCTGTTGGAATTCCTCTCTTAGCTCTCAGTGTCCCCAAGGATGGTTTTTCTTTTTCTCTGAATTCTCTCCTCACTGAAGGCTTGAAATAAGGAATTAGCATTTTCTGTTGACAGTACAAATATTAAACCTGACTCTGATCCTTTATTGTCATCAATACGATCCTTTTTTTTCTTGACAAACAGGTTAACATGGTCATTCTCACCCTATCTCTTTTTTTCTCTCTTTAAAAAATATTTTATTGGAAGCTCTTACATATATCATAACCTTCCTTCAATCACATGAAACAGTATTGTACAATTGCTACCACAGTCAGTTTCAAAACATTTTCTTTCATATTTTTACATAGATGGGCTGAAGTCAAGTACTAGAGCTCCACAGAATCTAGACTCTAGATTCTAGAGCATCTCCATATTCAGAGGTTAGACAGTCCAGGACAGGATTTCACTGCAAGAGTTCCCGGAGGAAGACTGTGGGATGGGGAGAAAAGGAGGAGTATGGGAACACCACTAAATCACCCACTTGCTTGAGAAGTAAAGCAATTTATTATTTGCCTGGACAAGATTGCTGTCACAAGACCTCTCAGGACTCAATAATATATAGCTGTGAGCAAGTATTTGCATCAGGAGAATACAAAACAGGCCACACGATAAAGACACACCAATAGTTGGGTGTAATGAAGGTGTGAACATATACATAGATATGGTGCTTCCTCATGCTTCTGCTTCAGCATGTTTCATACCTACCATGTTATCACCAGTCTGCATACCCCACATCCCATTTCTTCTGCTGAAATCTGAGAGATCAGTATCTCTCACTATATATGGCGAGTACATTCAAACAGTAGTGGATGCGCATGATCATGTAAGCACTAGGATAATTCTAGAACCATGTTGAAAGAAAAGGCCAATATTTCTCTAAGAATGTATGATTTCCATTTTAATGCAGAGATCACTACCCCCCCTCCTTCCCACTCTCCTTTCTGTCTTATGTGTTGTTTTCTGTGAATCTTGATCATCTGGGATATGTAATGCTTAGCCGTTGAAGAGTGCTTACCAAAAGTTGAGCTGAGAGCAGATTGTCTTTGGTTTCTTGAGGAGATGATAGGACAGAAATTAGAATCAAAAGGACGTAGGCATGCACATCATTAACTTCTACAGCATAATGGGCAATGGGTTGTATCTCAGGCATGAGAAATATAGTGCGTCCAGAGTGAAGGGTCTAGGACATCTGGAGAAAAATACATATATGTTCAGAAGAACTCTGTGGACTGAGAGTTCATGGGAATATAGAGGCATTTTGTAAATAAGTAATGAATTAATTTAGTATTATATGAGTGTTGGCAGAGGGCAGGGGTTCTACTAAAGAATTAAAACTGGGACAAAGGTTGAAAGAAACAGAGCTCCTTTCTTCAGTCTCAAAGTTATCCATGGAACTTAGTACATTGCCCACCTTGCATTCCTTCATAGAAGAATTTGGAACAGAAAGCCTTGGGGCAGAATAGGTAAGTGCCCAACTTCTAACTGTGCTAGTTGCATAATCTGGTGCCAATTTGATGATTAAGAACTTAGGGGTGGAGTCTAGGTTGCCAATTAGGATATAGCAAATAAAGCCTCTGTGTGGACATGGCCTTCCCCTGAGGGTTCTGGGAATTCCTGTATTTCCTCCTTGGAGGCAGGAGGCATTCTCTCTCTGCTCACTCACTGAGAGATGCTCTACTCACAAGATACATAGCACTGCACTGATAGATCCGTGCCCTGGAAACTGGAGGAGCCACATGGAGACCCCTGACAGCACTGAGATGCTTACAACACCATTAGATCCACAAGACTTCCCACCCACTGGCCTGTGCTCTTCCTGTATTTGGCATCATAGCATGTGTTTCGTGAGTCTGAAGAGAACTTTATAGATTGGTATTGGACATATGGGCTAATATCGGGCTTATGAACTTGATCTAGACTGGGCAGGGATGTTTCCTTAATGTACAATTACACTTTGATATAACACTCTCTCTTATACACATGTGTGTGTCCATGGATTTGTTTCTCTAGTCTACCATGACTAATACACTAACCAAAAGTTAGGCAATGCAAAGCCACTTGGTATCTCAGTTGGAAAAAGATCTGATGGCCTGCTCCCCTCAGGATCACAGACTAGAAAACCGTATGGGGCAGCTCTCTTTCATGAACTGTCACTCTGAGTGTCTCCTAAAGCAATGTAGGGCTCTTGGTTAATATATTTATAGTTTCAACAGCACAAAACATTCTTAAATGTTGTAACCTGGATTCTGTCCAGGATACAATTCTGGCTTATTTTTGTTCTTCTTGTTTCATGGAAGAAATATATATTTTTAAAATTGTGAACATCTATTTTACCACTTTATGAAATAGGAAATAAGTTTCATAATTATTTTAATCATAAAATCTCAAAAAGTATAATATTGCAGAGAAATCGGTTGGTATTTTGATAATTATGAATAAGCCACTGATATCACGGTTGTTGGTAGGTGTACTGCAGTTGTTATTCCACGCATCACAACACCATCTGGTAGAGTACAATAGCTTGCCTCAGTGGAACAGAATCCTAGATTTTTCTAAGGAAAATAGCCTGGTGGATTAGAAATATGAACATTTTCCCAACAAGCAAGTGCATAAACTGCACATCAATGAGACCACTTGAAATAATATTAAACTTAGTACTATGTAATTAGAAAATAAGAAGGCTTGAGGTAAATATGAGTTTCTTTAAAATTTGGGTTTCAAAATAATGGCATTTACTTCTAGTTGAACAATTAGTTTAATTTAAATCACTTTCAATTACTTTGGGGATATATAGATATTCACATAGGATATCATTCCACTAAATTATTTTCAACAGTAATAGACAATGAAAACCAAAACACAAAAAATGATATAAATTATGTTTGTTGATATTTCAATGCAGTGAAATATTCTATAAGTCACTGTTAGGTTAGCTGAATTGAAAATGTTCTCAATAACACACACACATGCACATCCATACACATACTTATCTGAGTTACCCAGAGGAATAAACCTGGTGAAATATATATATATATACACACACACACACACACACAGATTGATATCAAGAAATAGCTCACATGATAAATGAGGACTCACAAGTACCAAATCCTTGGATTAAGTGGCAGGCTGATGTCTTATGTGATAAGCAAAACGAAACAAAGCCTCACTGTCATCAAGCCAATTCTGACTAATAGCATCCCTACAGGACAGGCAGATCTGCTTCTGTGAGCTTCAGGGACTATAACTCTTTAGGGGAACACAAATCTCAGTCTTTCTTCCATGTAGTGGCTGGTGGGTTCCAACTACTGACCTTGAATATGATAGGGGCAGGTGGATGTCAGGCTGCAGGGCAGGTGATAATAATCAGAGATCAAAGTATGAAGTCCTGGTTATTCAGGAACATAGTTGTGAACTGAGGACCATGTATTATCTTTGTTTGCGGTCCTGATGGTTTCTGCTTCCCAAAGTTCTCCTTCAAGTCATGATCTACAGACTCTGAAGAAATTCCATTTCAGGGGAAAGGAAGTATTTTCTAGGCAGAGAGGTAAACTTAGGGCAGAGAGACAGACACATCGGCGGAGAAAAACAAAATCTACTTCATGTTGACATGGAGATATTGCCCGGCACAATAACTCTTAAGTGCACCTGACTCCAAAAGATAGTTTTGGTGCAGACTATTCGCCCACGTTAATGAATGTTTCAAGGTGCATGACAAATAGCACCTTGATTCCGGTTTCATCATGAGTCAATGTTTGGGAACCATTTAATTCCTTTATTCATACTTTGGAATATTTAATATTTTCAACAAGTGTGAATGGACATTTGTAATGATTAAAAATGTAAGCATTCATGGAACCCTGGGGAGTTGGTGACTCTTTGATGTTTATTGGTCTACTTCTCCATTTACCATTATCTGTCATTCTTTATGAAAAAAATCACTGCCATTGAGCCGATGCTGACTCACAGGGCCCCTATAGGGCAGGGTAGAATTGCCCTCATGAGATTCCGAGACTGGAGCTTGTTAGGGGAGTAGAAAGCCCAGTGTGACTCTGATGTATGGGTGAGGATTTTGAACTGTTGACCTTATGGATCACGACTCAACATGATCCATGGTGGTGTAGTGAGTACGTGTGAGGCTGTGTTCTTTAAGGTCAGTAGCTGAAAACCACCAGCTGCTGTGCAGAGAAAGATCAGGCTTTCTATTCCCATAAAAAATTAGTCTCCAAAACTCATAGGAGCAGTTCAACCCTGTCCTACAGATTCGTGCTGAGTCTGACTGGACTCAACAGCTGTGAGAGATCTCTCTTTATATCTATTTATTATCTCCACATATCTAACATAAATTATTTATCTGCAGGTGTGTTCACCAATCTATCTTTTATTTTTGACACTATCTAAATATCTATCCACACCTTGGAGTATAAGTTCATTTACCCTATTCCTAGGAGATTTTCTTGATCCATAACTATATCCGGATGCCTGAATATGTCCTGATGTGGATAAAGAGAACCCTGGACTAGTTGAAGTGAAGAACTCTGAGCCAGAAATGTCTTCTCTCAATGGTACGCTCAGCATCAGTCTCCCCGCAGTGTGAGTCTCTAAGCCAGGGACCTTCCTTCACCTTATTTAACCTCTACATACAAATGCATGTACTACATGCAAACCCCTCTTAGGCAGCCACATGAGAACACTGCACATGTGAACTTAAACTCAGGTTCCTCCTCATCGTGGAGAACAGTTCCTGGGCATCAGAGACCTCACACACAGGGACATGAAACAAGTGGTGGTTTTCCTTTTTCTGGCAGCAACTCCTAGAGGTACATGCTTCAGGGGTTCCCTGTGAAATCCGGAATTCTACCTCGGAACAAATGGTTCGGTGGGTTCTCCCTGTTCCCAGGGACTCTGTCACAGGAGCAGCTGCAGGAGCCAGGCCCGGGACTGGTGAAGCCCTCGCAGACCCTGTCCCTCACCTGCACGGTCTCTGGATTCTCTTCAACCAGCAATCATGTGCACTGGGTCCACCAGACTCAAGGAAAGGGGCTGATGTGGGTTGGTATGATATGGAGTGGGGAGAGCACAAACGGTGCTCCAACTCTCCAGTCCCGAGTCAGCATCACCAGACATATCACCAAGAGCCAAGATGATTTAAAGCTGAGTTCTGTGTATTATGAAGATACAGCAGTCTATTACTGTGCAAGAGACAGGCATAGTGATGGGAAAACAGTGTGAGCTCAGACAAAAAGTTCCTTGTGGTAGCCAGCAGGGTGCTGGTGTGTTGGGGTCCCCAGTACACACTCAGTTTAGTGCCCTGTCTTCTCAGCAGATGCTATGGAAAACAGTTAGGTGTGGGATTCTTCTCAGAAGCTGTGGTTTCCACATCTTGTCACCACCTCCCTGGGGACTCCCAAGCACAGTAACTCTAGGGAAAATTTGAGAGAGAACAATACTTTTTCATGGGGATGGATTTGTTTGTCTTCCACTGATCATCCCAGAGATTATTTTAAAGAAATAGTTCTTGGTGAGACTTTGGTTTGCAGTTCACGGAACTAAAAGGCGTCATTAATGGCAAAGTTTAGAAACCATGCAGAATTGGTTGTAACATTGATCATGTTAAAACTACATCTGGGGTGAGGGGGTAATGGAGGGAAAAAAGAGGAGCTGATAATAAGAGCTCTATAGACAGTAAATGTCTAGAAAAGAACGATGTCAACATATGTACAAATATGCCTGATACAATTGATATATGGATTATAATAAGAGTTGTAAAAGCTCCCAATAAAATTATCTTTTAACAATAAAAAAACTAAATCTTTCCCCAGCTTTCACATATATCATCAATCTTCTCATTTATATGAATACTCATCAATCTATGTTACTGCAATATCATATTTAGAATAACCTGGGTAATGTTATGTACATTGATATTAACAATCTCACATTGCAGAGGAAATTTATTCTCCCAGAGATACCTTGAAATTCTTGAAGTTTATCTCAATTTGCCAAACCTAGGGAAGTTCTGCTGGCACTAGTAGATAGAATCCAGGGATTCTTATTTTAAAATCACAATAAATATATAACCCCAAATATCAATTATGCTAAGATTGAAAAACTGTACTATATAGCCTTAAAACTTACTACGTAAATACAAATATTCATCTGCAGAGTAAATGACAGTTTATGAAAATTACGCTTATGACCATCTTCACCAAATCAAATTAGAACCCTTAACCTTTTATAAATATTTGGTTATGTTATTAATAAAGTCAAAGTTGCAGTTATCCACACATTCATACATATTTAAGCCTAGCCAAGAAGAGCTTTAGTTTATGTAAGAATTAGGAAAGTAAGTTCTGCATTCATGTGTTTATTCCAAGTAAAACATGTTTAAACATGCCTCTGCTATCAGGGGATGGCTGTGGCCAAATTTTCTCAGTAACACACTTAACTTGGTTTCATTAGGGTGATTTAAAACACATGTTTGTGTGGAAGTCATGAAAGAAAGACAGACAGACAGACAGACAGAAAGAAAGAAAGAAAGAAAGAAAGAAAGAAAAAAAGAAAGAAAGAAAGAAAGAAAGAAAGAAAGAAAGAAAGAAAGAAAGAAAGAAACTAGGTCGACAGAAATTCTGTCTTCTACACACAAGACAGTTAAAAAATGGATCAAGTGCTATAAGGAAAGTAGTGGAAACTTCACACATGGGTCAAAGAGGGGAAAAGTCAACTGCTACAAATGATGAAACTGGCAGACATGAAGTACTTGTGGAAGAAGACTGTCGAGTTACTATTCAGGAGGTAACTTATGAAGTGGGAAAATCACATGGTTCGGTATTTTAAATTTTAAGTGATAAATTTGGTTTCTTGATTGGTGCCAGAAAGCTGTTCACACAGATCAATGAGCTCCAAAAATTGATATTACACAACTGTTTTAAAAGAAAACTGAAGTTAATGAAGCCAGCTTTATGTAATGAAACTTAATTATTGATAATTCTTAGATGTATCACTATGATCCAAAGAGAAAGATACAATGAAAACAGTTCTGAGGGAATCATCTAGGTTGATATTCAAGGCATAAAGGTCA
Organism: Tenrec ecaudatus; assembly: GCF_050624435.1. NCBI lineage: Eukaryota > Metazoa > Chordata > Mammalia > Afrosoricida > Tenrecidae > Tenrec > Tenrec ecaudatus. Next base: position 22,964,583 of record NC_134532.1, read on the forward strand.
ATTCAGAATATGACAGCGGTTTTGTGGATTCTAACAGGTAGGTCTGGAGTGAAATTCTCATAAGACATAGAAAACCTAAGAATATTACTATGAATAAGTTTAAAGAAAATGAAACATGACATTAGTGAGAAAACATCCTAGAATATTGCACAAAGGATCTTTTCTATCTATCGTGACAATACACCAGCTCATTCTTCAAGAGTTGGAAAGGTTGTCCATAGAGGATTTTGTTGACAAACTTTACACCATGGACACTGAAGAGCTGACCTTCCCCTGCATATTTCTGGGTGTCCCCCAAAATCAGAGAACTTTCTTGAGGCTTGTGGAACTATCATTCTGACGTGCTGTCAATCAAGGGGGATAGAATTCTTTGGGGGAAAGTTTAGAAGAATAGCTTTACATTTTAATTTTTTTCTTTAGAAAAATGTTTAAAATTGTAGAGAAACATATTTTGTATATATATATATATATATATATATATATATATATACTTTATCTCAGAGACGGAGCAATATGGTGACTGAGTAGCACACATGGGAGGGACTCCACAAAGACCAGTGGAAAATAACTTCGAGAGGGATATCCTATACTTCCAGAATGCAGGATTATCAGCATAAAGTAAACACAAATTTAGTAAAAGATCAGTAACATTTGCTGATAGACTTCACATTGATATCGACTCGCTGGCTGTGTAAAGATCCCCAAATCTCTAGACCTAATTTTCCCAGTCCAGGAGCTAGCTTGGATGGTGGAGCTGCTCAGATTCAGGGACATAGGTCTACAAGACCAGCATGAGGCTGATACATGCACAAATAACTTGGCTTGCAGAACAAGTCAAGAAAGCTCTAGTAGGATGCCCTAGAAGCCTTAGCTCCCCAATAACAGAGATAGTACAACCTATCTGTGGTAGTCAAAAAATCTGGTGTCAACTTGACACTGTTACGGGTGGAGGGGTAGAGTTTAACCTGTCAATCGGGTTGCAGCCTGATGACCTCATTTAGAGGTCCCATTGAGATTAATATCTCACTGGAGGCCAGACACATACTCTCTGCTTTGTCTTCCTACTGACAAGACATATAGAGCTAGGCTGATGGAGCCAGAGACCTGGAACTGGAGGAGCCACGTGGAGACCCATGCCAGCACTGAGAGGCTTCCACCACCACTGGATCCACAAGACTTTTCACCCATTGGCTTGTGATCTTCCTGTATTCAACAACATTGCATGGCTGCGTGGGTCTAAAGAAGAATTTATGCACTAGTATTGACATGTGGGGTAATACCAGACTTATGGACTTGATCTAGACTGGAATAGGATGTTTTCATAATGTAAAATTGCTCTTTAGTATCAGGTTCTCTCGTACACACAAATGAGTGTTTCAGGATTGTTTCTCTAGTCAACCCGGACTAACACACTACCCAAGAAGTGTGACAATCACTCTACAGTACAGCCTGCAGTGATCACAAATAGTGCTTAGAGTAACTCTCCACAGAAACTGGGGGAGGTGAGTTCCAGGTTAGAGATATGCAGGCAATTAGTTAGGGAATGGACCACATCATAGCAGAATGTGCCTCCCATAGGACTCTCATCTTCAGTAGGAAGTGTGCAGGCCAGACTCAGAACTGGTCCAAAATCTCTTTGTGTCTTTATTTATCTATTTTCAGTCTCTCTTTTTCAGTAAGATGACATGATTCAGGAATGTTCATGCTTCCCAATGCAAATCTGTTCACATTCTCAATATGCCACATTCATGGATAAGGATGCTAAATATAAAGGAAATGTCAATACTACCTAATGAGATATTTAAATACAATTCAATTCCAATCCAAATACCAACTTAATCATTTAAAGAAATGAAAACAGCAACAACAACAAAAACCTATGACTGACTTCATACGGAGAGTCCCTGGATAAGTAAGAGACCCCAAAGAATAAGAACAAGGTAGGGGCCTCACAGAAACCAACCTTAAAATTATTACAGCCACAGCCATCAAAACAGTCTGGCACTCATACAATGACAGGCATGCTGACCAATGGAACAGAATAGAAAACAAATAAATAATCCATCCACAAGCAGGCAACTGATCTTCAGTAAAGGTCCAAGGGGAATTTATAAGGGACAGCAACATTCTCTTCAACAATGGTGCCAGCACAATTGAATCACAACTCTCAGAAGATGAAAGAGACCTGAAACCTCAGCTCATGTACAAAAACGAACACAAGATGATCAAGGACCTAATGTCAATACCAGAGCCATAGGGTCCATCTATAAGGAAGCAGGGACACATGTAAGTGCCCCATTGCAGGGCACTCATACACTGTCAAACATAGCAAAAGAAGTACACACAAAGAAAACAATATGGATGAGAGTGACCTTCTAAAAATCAGACATTTGTGCATCAAAAGAATAAAAGGGGAACCAAGCAACAAATAAAACAACAACAAAAATTCTTGTAATTTTAGGCTGCAGTGTTGTATGTCTATTTCGTGTACAACTATAGACAACTGGAGCAAATATGATTGAATTTTCCTTGGAGCATATTTTCATCATTTCCGCCTTTCATAATTAAGAGAGATGCAGGGCACCTTGATTAAGTGACCGACTAAGCCTAACTCCAGGAGATGGAGGACTGCAAAGCAAACCCAGACCATCTGCGTCTAGAGCTCGATGTGTTGCTGCTTCAGAGTACAGGGAGCACTCAGGAGCTCACTGAGAACATGTGTAGCAACCCTGTTAGGAAAGTGATGTGCAGATGGGTCATGTCATAAAGGTGACATTTAAGGAGACCCCTATGAACCACTGCTATGAAATTATCTGAGACGATCGTTGCAGTCAAACTCAGACATGGAGGTGAGCTGAACTCGTGTGCAGCTACATCATGGTCTCAAGCTTAAATCGGTCAGACAAGCACCAAGGGCAGACGGTGAGATGGGGGCTTGGTAAAATGAACAGGATCAGGTGATGCTCTGCAAGTGCGCATATGAAAAGGGAACTGACTCAATTATCTCCAAACAAAAAATGCTAGTGTCCTGTGCTTATACCCCTGGATTGTACTGAAATCTATGTGTCTTCATTTCAAAGCAATTGCTTATTCCCTTCAGCAAATTCTGTCCAACATAAGTCCAGGTGACCAAAACATTGTGCTTGGATTCCCCCATTGTAATATGTATGTGTGTGTGTATGTATGTGTGTATATATATATATATATATATATATTTGGAGATATACAGAGGTTTTAATTCAGTAAATTAATGGTGTCAAAGCTTAGTCTGGGGAAAATATTTTAAACTGTGTTATTGAGGCAGACTAGCAAAAAAACTCCATTTTTGTAAGCTTCTAAGTGACTTGGTTTTGTAAGCTGCTAAGTGACTTACCAGTTCCTCCGTCCCATCTCAGAATGTAGACTGCTAGTTGACCTATCCTTTCTCCCTTCCCTTATGGGAAAGTATCTGCTGGTGATTAATTTTAGCATGTACTTCCATGTTCCCAGGTTCTGGACACAATTAGTTTTGACTATTCTTCAATATATCATTTGTTCTGATTCAATATTGCTTCCTTTGATGTTGTAATCTGAACGGTGTAGTTAATCTTATGGTTATGGTAACCAGGATGTTATAGTCAATTTTGGCATTGTTTCTTTTATGATAAGGAATGTACCTGGTAATGCATGGTTGGTTTTTTTAGTTGCCAGAATGTTATAATCAATGCTGTGCCCTGTAATGCTCCCTAAGCCTAAAGAATAGTAGCATTAGTTTTTCTTTCTGCTTCTGTCCATGCTTGATTACATCTTAGACAAAGGATAAATAAGTTTTCTGCCTTTAGAAGGATGACTGAAAAAAGATTGACTGAAATGTGGACTTGGGACTGCAAACAACAAATCACTTTTAGATTCTAGCCATCCAGTTATAACCAAATAAAGACTCTTCTAAATTATCAAGACATTATACTGACTGTCATTTATTCGGAAATGATACATTATGAAGAAAGTATTTGAAGGGGTTTCCGCTTTAAAACAGCATGGCTGGAGATAGTGGCACAGCTTCTAGAGTCAATAATATGAACAGTTTTACAAAAGTAGACTCTCCTTGAGTTTAGGGAATAAATGTAAGGTGAGACCCATGAGTAGTTGTGATGGGGCTGTGTCCAGAGCACAAATGGAGAGGCTATCTTTGGTTGGAGATGCTCCCATTTCAATTGAACCAGAGCCCCCTGGGTAAGGGATATTTACAAGAGTGGCTGCGCTCATTCTCTAAATGTTGAGGATCAGCTGCATGGATGGACCTAAAGTTAATGGAGAGTGCCTGTTGGGTCTCAAGAAACTGTGTTTTGGTTCAAGAACTAAAACACTGTTCTTGGTTCTTCTTCTTATTCTGATTATTTTCACAAACGATTGTTTTCCACCTACTGCTCTTCTGAATCTTTATACTTGAAACCAGGACTCAACTGATTTGACATCATTTTGGGTATTCCAGAAAGCAAAGGGGTGTGTGTGTGTGTGTGTGTGTGTGTGTGTGTGTGTGTGTGTGTGTGTGCGCGCGTGTCTATTCAGTATCTTGCTTTTTTTTTTTTAGAGGCTACAGAGTTAAAACATTATCTGTCTTAAGCCCAACTTTTATAGGCCACATGTGCTTCCCTGAGACTCTTTGGCACTTGAATACCTTTCCTTACACTGAGGGTGACCTCGATCATTAGGCTCTGGGATGTGGTGTGTCTATTGCTTGTAAGAGCAGTGGAGTTGTTGATGACCATGACCCAAGGTTGGAAAAACCCTGGTGGATAAGCTTAGTAGCAGGACAATGCCAACTGGAAACATTCTGTCAGAGGCTTAGGGTCAGATGTGCATAAATAAAATGCAAAGCTAGGAGTGGGGAATATCTTTCTACCCAGTGTCTGGTTTAGCCTCTCCTGATCTTCAGAATTTGGACTGACCAGACCCCACCACCACGTGATTCATTCCTTCAAGCGTTCATGAATTTCCAGTGGACGCTGCAGTGATTCTCGGAACCCTGAAGCATGAGGGGATCTCCTCAAGGGTAGAGTGCCTAGAAATTGGAACTGAATGGCATCATAGAAGAGTTGGACCTTTGGGACATTATCAACCCCAACTCCTTGGGACTGATTTGGTGTTAATATTTCTAATAGATATTACTCTCACACATGTATAACTTCTCAGGAATATGAGGATGTTAATTAGGAGGTGTCAGGGTGGACAGGAAAAAAATGGGTCTTGGAGAGTGTGATCTGAAGATGCCTTGGTGTCCAATGGATGTTTTCAACAAACCCTGTCCTGCCCACTCTCTGGGACACAGGACTTATAGAAGTCCAAGGCAGGGCAGGGGCAATGAGGGGCTGGAAGGAGAGAACACTGGGCTCAGACATTCTGGACATTTTTTGTCCTTTACCACACACCTCTTGAGAAAAACCTTTCATTATAGATTAACATGCATATGAGTTAAAGCAAGCAGTTATCCTACAATGGGCTCAGAAGGAAGAGGGGAATCTGGTCTCCAACACTTTCTGCTTATGAGGACAGGGGTCCCTCACATGCAAATTATTCTTCAGGCACCAAGGTAAAATTTACCATTGGGCTGGGAAGGCTATCAGTCCTCTTCAGACAGGGCTGTAGGTCTCTTGGGAAAGCAAAGCTGTGGTCTAAAGATGCTATTGCTGTTTGTTCTCCTGTGCCTGGTGACAGTTCCCCAAGGTGGGGGTCTCAGATATCTGACATGAGTCTATGGGGATGGTTGTGACTTCAAGTGGCTGACTGGGACCATCTGTTTTTGTTTGCAGGGATCCTGTCCCAGGTGCAGCTTCAGGAGTCTGGCCCAGGATTGGTGAAGCCCTCCCAGGAGCTGTCCCTCACGTGCACTATCTCTAGTGTCTCCATCACCAGTGTTTAGAGCTGGAGCTGGTTCTGCCAGCCCTTGGGAAAGGGACTGCAGTGGATGGGAGATATAAGGTATGATGGTAATACATATTATAATCCATTCTTCCAAACCGGACTCTCCATCACCAGAGACACACCGAAGAATCAGTTCTCCCTGCAGCTGAGCTCCGTGACTGCTGAGGACACGGTCGTGTATTACTGTGCAAGGAGCACAGTGAGGGGAAGTCAATGTGAGCCCAGACACAAACATCCCCTGCAGGGAAGACAATGGGCAGCAGGGGGCACAAAGGACCCACAGAGCACAGACACCCAGGTCTAGACAACACAGATGGATGACAGGGAGAATTTCCTGTTGGAATCGGGGTTCCCTCACTTAGCTCTCAGCATCCCCAAGGATGGTGTTTCTTTTCTCTAAATTTTCTCCTCACTGAAAGCTTGAAAGAAGGAACTAGCCTTCTCAGTTCGCAGTACAAATAGTCAACAGATTAACATGGTCATTCTCATCCTATCTCATAATCAGTTTGTTGAAGGGTCAGGTCTCTGGAGATGTCTCTCTGCATTGCTCCCTGTGTGCTGTGGGTAGTGATTGACTAAAGATCTCTAGGTCTGAGAAAATAATTGTGGTGACTTCTGGGGCCAAACTTGTGGCATGTCTTCAGGGATGCTTGCTACCCATTGTCTCTCTTGATGCACAAACAAAGCATATGGAGACCCTCGACACCGGGAACAGGTGCACTGGAGTGGCCTATCTGCTTGGCGGCGTCCTTTGGGAGAGTCCTCTTTGGAGTTATAAAGAGTCCACATTCTTTGGAAGGACAGTTTTGATTTTAAAAATAAATGTATCACAAGAGGAGGAAATTCCAGACTAATATCTAAGAATTCTCTTTAGAATTGAGAATAGTGAGACCTCACATATTTTGAACATGTTATTGGGGAACCAGTCCCGAGAGAAGAACATCCTGTTTAGTACAGTGTCAGCAAAACAGAGGAAAATGCTCAGTTAGATGCACAAACAGAGTGGCTGTAAACATGGTCTCAAACTCAGGAGCAAGTGAGGATGGTTCAAGACGTGGTAGTTTATGTGTTTGCTCTCTGGTACACAGTTATTGTGAGTAAAACTGACTCAAAAACATCGAACAACATCCCTGATGAAGTGAGGTACATAACATTTAGATTAATTCTAGTTAGCCAAGTAACTACCTAAAATAACAATATATTACAGCTTTTTATATTCAGAAAGTGATAAATTATTTAATATTTAAAATTCAATACATATACCATTCCTTATTAAATTTAACTATATGGCTATCATAATCAGGAAAAATAAAGTTTAATAAATAAGTAATAAACATGGTAGACAAATATACTCTCCCTGATACAACATTGGATTTCACATTGCAATGCCAAGTACAAGATCAGCAGTTCAAAATCACCAGCCAATCCAAGGGAGAGCGTTAAGGATCTAAAAAGATGTGCCGGAATTGTAAATTGTATCATTAAAATCCAAAAGGGGGGATAGTATCAGGGCGTAAATTGTGAGATTATGGTGTGCAGAAAGCTGTGGGTGACACTGAAAACTCAAAACACACTTACAGGGAAAACTCAAAACACACAGGATTTACACTGGTTATAAGCCTCTGGAATTTCCCTCGAACCATAATTGAGGAATGGGAATAACCTGGTGCTCAGATTGAGAGCATTGGAGAAAGGACTTAAGTAAATTAAAATGGCAAATCTGACTTCAATGATTAAAACTTTATCATTTGATCTCCCTTTTGATACCCTTTGTGCTTGATTTGGTTTTCAATATTTTCTGTGGGTTATTTTTCCAGATACAGGTTTATTGCTCTTGTATTTTGTCATTGTTGGTAATCTTTTTGAATCCTGGTTAGGTATTTTTCAAAATTTTTAAACCCCAGGATGGGTGAACCTACAGAGACAATTAGAATTAGGGTTCTGAGGGCTATGGCAGGGGATGTGGCAGGTAAAGGGAAGTTAACATAAAGGATTTCAAGAAGGAAGACAATGTTTTGAAATGCATTGTGGTAGTGATTGTACAACACTGCTTAATAGGACTGAATTATAGAATAGTATGATGTCTGAAATAGATCATAAAATGTTTTTAAGACAATATTAAAGGATCTTAGTTGATAAATGTTTCAGAACATTTTTATTTTGAACATATTTAAAAATCACTTTTATAAAACACAGTTGCACGTACAAAGGGGAGTCTAAAATTGATTATCTAATACATATTTCATAGTAAAATGTGTCAATTTCTCAATGAAGGAAAAAGATCTCTGGCAGTTGAAACAACCCTAAGGAGCAGTCTCCTCAGTCCTAGAGGGTCACTGTGAATGTGGGTTCACTTGGTGCCAGTGGGTTATGGAAATTGTGTCTCCAATTTGTATCTTATTTTGGTTGCGTTTCTCCAGTAGTTTCTTTTCTGTGTGTTCTGTATTTTGTTTAACCATATTTAATATTATCAGGAATTGTTCTATTTTTCCATTACCTTGGTCTCCACAGAATTTTCTTCATGGCGTTCTTATTTTAATTATGCCCTTTCATCTGTGACATCACTTATGATATCATTTATAATATCTTTATTAAGATGTTAATGGTTTGTGTTGTTTATTTTATAGTTTATTTACTCAATCCTGTCACAGAGAATTTTACAATTGGCCCCACATCAATTATAGAGCACGCCCCCCTGCCCTGCCATAGGTAAATTGTCTCTAAGAAGATTTATACAATCACAATCTGTCCTAGTGCTCCCTCCCCCCTCCCATCTTCATTAGTTACTCCCCAAATCCTGTTTCCCTCCCGATCTCCCCCTACCTATTCCTATAGACCCTTATAGACGTTATTATCAATATGCATCTGCTCTACCTGTACATCACTGCGGGAAGACCGAACAAAAACAAACAAAAATTCGCTAAGGTGGTAAGGTAAAAACATAATAGTATAAAGGCAAATGTGTAAGAAGGAAAAGACCACGAAAAATATTCAAAAAGCCAGGGAAGAGGTTTCTGTCATTGAACCGGTAAGAATTGCTTGCGCTCAGAACCAAGTCAAGTCTCATCTGTTTGGCGGTCCCCTAGCCGAGTGTTGAATTCAACCTTGCATAATCAGGATGACCATGGTCTCTGTCTGATAGTAAGGTTGATGGAGACTCTTTTCTGTGACTAGAGCCATCTGCCAGTGGATCCATCTGACCAGATGCTCTGCAGATGGGTTTGGGGCTCTCACCATCCCCAAAGGCCTCCCCAAATTGGGTGTTCACAATGTGTGCTCTCATGCTTTTCTCCTCACTGTACTGATGGTTTGTAATTGCCATCTTTGGGTCACATGAGCTGCTGTGCTTTCTCAGTGTGGAGTTAGCGGACTCCTTGCTTCGATGGCTGCTTGTTTGAATGCAAGCTTTTAAGACCTCAGACACTGTTCTGATTGATAGTCAGGGACCATCTGGTTTCTTCAACACTTTGCTCTAGCACCCTTATATCAAGTGATCATTTCATTAAGCTGAGGATCAAGCAGGGCCATGAAGTAAGAACTGATTGTTCTTAAATTGGGGCTAGGATTTAGTGCAAGCTCCAAACCCATTCCTTGATCTATTCCTTTATTTCCTTTTATTTGATAAAATTAAAATGATTTAACTTGGGAACCACTGTATAGGTCATACAGTTTCAATTCTATCGAAACTGTGCAATTTCTTGCATACTCATACATGTTTTCCAAATGATAGGGTTCCTTCCTAGACTTCTGGAAATCATCTCCCTTTTGTCTCCTCCACTCTTCAAGCACCCACCCTAAACCCTTGTTATACTTTCTTTCCCTGTGGGCTCAACATCCCTAGGTTTCACTTTCTGAAAAATAATAAAACAAATTACACTCCTTCAAGACGGTGAGCCCCAATGGCGGCACACCTCTGAGACACAGTCTAATGTAGATGAGTATAAGCAGACTGCAACAGGACAGCCATCACAGGGTTGCCAGGATAATACGTCTTAACACAGCACACTCGCTGTACCAAGACTTGTTTGACAACCAATAGTACACAGCTCTTGGTACAGCTGTTTTCTTCAACCCCAGACACCATGTGTTTTCCTGCTTAAATCCTCAGGTTAGAGAGTCTGGGGTAGAATCCAGTTCCCCCAGTGGAGTTCCCATTTGGGGATCTCACAGATGCAGCTCTGCAGCATGACTTGTACTCTGAGAGTCAAGATTCGATGTCCACTGTTCTGTGACATCTGGCCTGGCTTCCCAGGTAACCCCAGAGCCCTAGGTCAGCTCTGCTCTCTGAGTGCAAGTCATGAAATACCCTCCCTACCTGTTGATCCCAAGAGCACCTGAAGTCCCTCCTTCCCCCACTTGGCTGTCAGCTCTCCTTTCCCACACCCCAACAGACACGCACTTATGTTCACCCAAAATTGACTGTTCCATCTCCCCTCTTCAGTGCTGTCCACTCCCTATCATCACTAAGCCTCACCCCTTTGAGAGGACCACCACCCTCTCCAGGGGACCTCACCCCAGATCCATATTGCTATCACTCAGCACCCTGCCCTCTTTCCCCCCACCAATGGATCCCAGCTATCAGGAAGTGCCCTCTGGCCAAATGACCTCCACTATACTTACCTTGACCAGAGGATTTGTGGTTCATTGCCTGGTCCAGCTATTTCCCAGCCGATCTAGCTCCCTGCCAGAAGACCAGATGGCCTGCAAACTTGAGCTTGTGCCCTTTCTGCCACTTTTCCCAAGTGCAGTGGACTTAGATAGCATTTGTCCTTTTGTGCTTGACTAACTTCACTCAGCCTAATCTCTTCCAGAGCCCTCCACGAGTTGAGGTGTTTCAATGCTGCTTTTTAGGGATTCATATTACTTAATTGTGTGTATCAGAATTTTTTAAAAATGTATCCACTCTTCTCTTGATGGGAATTTAGGCCGTTTCCAGCTTCGTGCTATTGTGAACTGTGCTGCAATGATCATGGGGGAACACATGTCTGTTCGTCATCGCTTCCTTATTTCTTTGGGGTTTATGCCCAGTAATGGTATTGGTGAGTCAGATGGTAGTTCAATTTCCATGTTTTAGGTATCGCCGTATCTCCTTCCATAGTGGCTGTACAGATTTACATGTCTACTAGCAGTGTGCAAGAGTCCCTATCCCACCAGACCCTGTCCACCCTTTATTGTTGTTTTGCTTTGCTTTGTTTTAAAATTGGGATACAGTACTGGGCTTTAGTTGGTATCACATTGTTGTGTTGATTTCCAATTCCTGGATGACTAATGACCTGGAACATTTCCACATGTGTTTATTAGCCATTTAAGTGTCATCTTGTGTGAATTGTTTGTTCAGGTCTTTTTCCCATCTTATCAAAAGTTTGTTTTTTCCTTGCTATAAGCTTGTAAAATTCTGTGGATCTCAGTAATTACTCTTTTATCTGATGTGTCATTACTAAATACCTTCTTCCGGTCTGTGGGTTCTCTTTTTACTCGTTTAATAAATAAACTCTTTTGATTTACACAAGTGTTTTTCTCCATAGGTCCCACTCATCTATTTTACCTTTTATGGAGTATGTTTCTTTCGCTAATTCTGCCAGCCCATGTAGTCCCTGAACTAGGCCTCCTACCAATGACCCGATCTTCTGATGATCCTGCTAGCTCTGGATTTTACATATAGGTCTTTAATCCACCTGGAATTTGTTTTGGTGCATGGAATGGGATATTTCATTTCATTCTTTGGCAGGTGGATATCCGGATTTTCCAGCACCATTTGTTGAGGAGGCACCTGCTTCCCATTTAATGTCTTTTGGGCCATTGTAAAAATCAATTGTATGTGGATGTTTTTATTGCTGGGTTTTATCCTGATTCATTGGCCTGAGAATATTGGTCTTAACAAAAAATCATATGCTGTTGGATTCTATTGGCCAGGACTTTGTTGAGGATTTTTTGCATCTATATTCATGACAGATACTGGTCTGCATTTCCAGAGGTTATTGTGGTTTGGGGCAAAGAAGGAGTATAAACAGTCTACTAGAGTCCCTTATGGACTCTCTGTATTATTTTTAGAAGAGTACACTTTTATTTTTGCTTATAACAGTGATTTCCTATACAGCTCAGAATTATCCGCTGTTTATGCGTGGTCCTGGGGTTTCAATTTTCTAGTACAGTGGATGGCTCGGGAAGGAGGGGTGTACATTCAGAAGTGGATCATGCTAGAGTCTGGGCACCAGTTCTGAAAGGTACCTGGCCTGTAGCAGGAAAACTGCTGGGAAATCTGGAGGTGCCAGGTCCCATTTCTACTAGCAGGATGAGAAGCTTTGTAATTCCTTTCTCAAAACAAAATAGAAACACCTCCACTGACACCTAGCCCAGCTCCTGGCAGATTCCAAGCACTCCTGTTTCCCCAGTGCTGAGCCTCTCTCCAGGTAGCCTGATCTAATCATCTGCAGGAGGGAGCTGGGCATAGCTAGGAATTATCACCAGTGGGAGCTCTCCTCCCTCTGCGGACCTTGTGGTTCAGCATCAAGCCTCCAGATGCCTCTACAGGCTTCTGTGGGATGCTCCTGAAGTATCAACAGCTAGGAAGGGAGTTGCCACAGCACCTGCAAGGGAAGCAAAGCACAGGAAGGTGCTGTGAACTGGGACGGCATGACTGAGAGCACAGCTGTGCGCTCTGTGGGTAAACCAGTTTAAAGGACACCCGGTATTATATCCCAGTCTCCCAACCCAGCTACCTATCCGCAAATTTGGCGATCCCACAGCAGTAAGCTGTACACAGGGGCGATCCAATACTTAGTTTTCCTTTTAAATACATTTTTTCACTTGCTGTGCTTCAATTGAAAGGTAGATGTATAAAAATAGCCTCATTCTTCCTTCCAAGAGTATTCCCCTCTATTGCAGTGTAAGGTCAACTTAACAGCATAATTCTGTTAAACCATTGTCTGTGGTCACCAGCAAAAGCAGTTTACCCACAGACATTGCAACAGTACTTTGCTAACACAGAGAAGAGATGGAGCCGGCTCATGATCAGGAGTGGGTCCCACTCCCCACAGTCAGCGGTCTCATTTTGCGGCCAGTGCAGGGATGGTGGTTTATAAGCATCCCTCATTTGTGCTGCTAAAAGAACAGTGTTCCCTCCTCACCAGCAAAGATGACAAAATAGGGCTGTGTTATGGGGAGAATCTACTGGAAGGCAGGGAGTTAGTTTTGTCGTTGTCGTCTGTATTCCTTGTAATATGTTTAACAATCAGTTTGGGGAATGTTAGCATGTGTTCAGTCAAAGGTACAAGGGGCAGGCTGTAGAACACCAGACCTAAAGAGTATGTTTGAACACTGAAGCCCTGGAAAGGCAGTTATCCAGCAAGGTCACCACCTTCCAGGAGCCAGACTGACATAATTGATCCTAAACACATCTGGCTCAGTCCTGGACTCCAGGGAAGGACAGAAGACTACACTTGGACTGCCTTCTTCCTCAACTTCCAATTCCTATTGGGGTTCATCTTAGATGAATTTTGCAACTGGGGGTAATACTCTTGAGTTTTGTTATGTGTTTTTCTGTTTAACAGTATATGAACCCAGAATGAACGTATAGAGGCAGCAAGACAAACAAGGGTTTCTTGGAGGTACAGTGGGGTAGCGGGTGGGGTAAAAGGGCACCGATATTAAAGAGTTCAAGAAAGAAGAGGATGTTTTCATACTGATTGTGGTAGCAATCAGAAAATACTGCTTGATGTGATTGAACTGTGGAATGATACGGCATCTGTGTTACTCTGGGTAGACTAGACAAACAAATTCATAGACACTCGTTTCCTTGAGAAATAGCTTTATATACAAGAGAAATCAAATATCGAGAAAACATCCCAGCCCAGATCAAGTCCTTAAGTCCAATCTTAGACCATGTGTCCGATACCTATTTTTAAAGTCTTCTTCAGACTCACAAAACACATGCAATGATGCCAAATGCAGGAAAAGCACAGGCCAGTGGGTGGGAAGTCTTCTGGATCCGGTGGCATTGCAAGCATCTAAGTGCTGGCATGGGTCCACGTGGTTTCTCCAGCTCAGGGCATTAGCATACTTCTATGTATCTTGTAAGCTGCAATGTCTCCCAGGGAGAGAACAGAGAGAAACAGGGACAGAGAAAGAGACTCCGACATCCAAGGAGGAATGCAGGAGTTCCCAGAATCCTCAGAAGGCCATGCCAACACAGAGGTCACATTGGCTATGATCTGATTAACTGACTAGACTCCACCCCTTCACTCTTAATCGTGTCAAATTGACAAATTATATGATGACCACAGCTAACAATAAAATGCTTTGGGCAAAAAACAAACAATAAAATAAAATAATAAACAGACGATTTCATTATGAATTTTTTTCTTGTAAATTCAGTTATTGGTTTATATCATAATCCCTTTTCCTGTTCAATATTTTAAAGTTTTAGAAATGTTGGACTGGCAAGAATTTCCATGAGTTTCCAGCTATGTGTGCAAAACTTTCTGTCATGTATTTGAACGTATTTTTCTCATGAAACATGCAACAAAATACTATTTGCAACATTCTTCTCAGGTGTAGTTCAGTGGCATTAGATTACTGTTTTCAACAATTACAAACACCTGCAAAATTTCCTATCAAACATAACAGAAAACCACCCCCAAAATAGTCTGCCTAGCAGGTTTCCCCATAACGTCGAATAATTAACTAAAATTTTCCTGCTTCAATTATTTTGAATAGAAGCCTGATTTAAATACTTCCCCGTTACTCTCTAAAGAATGCAGCCTAAATCCTGTAGAATATCTCTTTGAGCCAGATTTTTTTTACCAGTATTTTATTGTGGTATATATCTCAATATCAAAATCTACATAAATAGCTATGTCTGTAGATCATACTTCCTTTCACTGTATCCAACTCACAGTGTTTGAAACTTGTAGCACTCTCTAACTCTAAAGCTTTTCACACTGAGGGACCAGAGATAAAAATAACCTCAAGGATGGGGAAATAGATCTGTGTGTCTATATTTATAGTTTTAGTATTAAGGTGGCGGAAGGACCTTGGGCCTCTACTCAAGCACTTCCTCAATGCATGAATACTTTATTCTACTAAATTGGCATTCTATGGTGCTCCCCCCTCCGACACAACTGCTGAAGCCAAAATGGGTGAACAAGTAAATACAGTTAAGGAAGCTGATGTTGCCTGGCTATCAAAAGAGATAGTGTCTGGGGTCTTAAAGGCTTGAAGGTGAACAAGCGGCCATCTAGCTCAGAAGCAACAAAGCCCACATGGAAGAAGCACACCAGTCCGTGCAAGCACGAGGTGGCAAAAGGGATCAGGTATAAGGCATCATAAAAAGAAAAAATCTTACCATAGTGAATGAAGGGAGAAGTGCAGAGTGGAGACCCAAAGCCCTTATGTCGGCCACTGGTGATCCCCTCACAGAGGGGTCTAGGGGAGATGGGTCAGTCAGGGTGCGATGTAGCACCAATGAAGAATACATCTTTCCCCCAGTTCTTAAATGCTTCCTCCCCCCAACTACCATGATCCCAATTCTACCTTGCAAGTCTGGATAGAGCAGAGGTTGTACACGGGTGCATATAGGAGCTGGAGGCACAGGGAATCCAGGGTGGATGATACCTTAAGGACCAGGGGTGTGAGGGGTGATATTGGGAGTGTAGAGGGTGAGTGGGTTGGAAAGGGGGGACCGATTACAAGGATCTACATGTGACCTCCTCCCTGGGGGACGGACAACAGAAAAGGAGGTGAAGGGAGACGCCGGATAGGGCAAGATATCACAAAATAATAATCCATAAATTATCAAGGGCTCCTGAGGGAGGCGGGCGCAGGGAGGGAGGGGGAAAAAAAAGTCCTGATGCAAAGGGCTTAAATGGAGAGCAAATGCTTTGAAAATGATTAGGGTGAAGAATGTACAGATGTGCTTTATACAATTGATGTATTTATATGTATGGATTATAAGAATTATATGAGCCACTAATAAAATGTTTAAAAAATAATAACCTCAGGGAGAAAGTTGACTTGCAGGGTTGCTAAGGCCCCACAGGAGCCTGGATACAGACTGCAGTTAAAGCTGCTGTGCTGACCACTATGGAAGCTCCACTCCCCGTGTTTGGAAATCGGCAGAGACAACTCCAGGTAACACTCCTGACCAATCGTCTGAATGCTTATGACCAGAGAAAATGTTACTGTGTGCCCCACAGAAGTTGGAAGACAGTGTAAGCCCAGGAAACACCTCTCCTGTATGTGATGGGTTGCTGTCAGCAGGGGGCTCAGAATACCCATCACCCACATAGGGTACTAATCCATGGGAAGAAAAACGACCTTCTTTTGATTTCTGTGGGTTCCTGTAACCCCACAAATAAACTTGTTAGGAAACACTTTTATTCCAATATTAAATATAGAATATAACAAAGTGTCTTTTATCCCTTCCCAAATATTCTGGAACGTTATAGGGGAAAGGAGTTTTAGGGATGACATATACTTGTTTCCCTACATGGGCAAAGGAATGACAAGATTCAGGTAGGCTTAGTCTTGATTCCATTGCTTGGTAAGGATAGAGACTGTCTTTAATTTCACCAGATCATCTGTGTACTTCTGATGGTAATGGATGTAAAGCTACATTCAACTTAAAATCTGCACAGCTGTCCGCATGACTGGTAGAGTGAAGACCTCAGAGAGGGCTGTGTTCTCCCAAGGACTCCACCAGCATCGCTTTTCTAGTGTGAGTGCCAGAGGCAGGGGCCCCATTCAGCCCTTTCTACCTTTACATACCGTTCACCTCCCACACGCAAATGCCTGACTAGAACCCAAATGAAACCACAGCACGCATGGACTTAAATTCATATTCCTTCTCACCAGGAGAGCATTTTCTGGGTGTCACGGATCTTATCCACATGAACAAGAAGCATGTGTGGGTTTTCCTCTTTCTGGCAACTCAGGGAGGTGAGTGGTTCAGGGAGTCAGACATGAAGTCTGGGAGTGCAGCATCCGAGCACATGACTCACTGGGTTTCTCTCTATCCCCAGCTGTACAGGCCCAGGTGCAGCTACAAGAGTCAGGCCCTGGACTAGTGATGCCCTCACAGACCCTGTCTCTCACTTGTGTTGTCTCTAGATTCTCTTTAACCAGCTATCATGTGACCTGAGTCCACCAGACTCCAGGAAAGGGTCTGGAGTGGATTGGGATAATATGGGAGAATGGGGGGCACGAAGTATAATCCAGCTCTCCAGTACTGAGTCAGCATCACCAGGGACACTGCCCAGAGCCATGTTTATTTAAAAACTGAGCTCTGTGAATCCTGAGAGCACAGCCATGTATTACTGTGCAAGATACACAGTGATGGGAGGTCATTGTGAGCACAGACAAACTCGGTTTCAGCAGAGAAAAGGGAATGAAGGCAGTGAGGCTTTACTATCAGAAATTGTGGTTTCCCTACCTTGTCAGCACTTCTCCAGGGACCACTGTGCATAGAGTCTAGGGAACCTTCATGCATCTGACCATGCCTTCTTTTCATTGGAATGGGTTTTGTCTATCTTTCACCAGGCAGATTTCAGAGCACTATGTATTGCTCAGACCTCAGTTTACAATCCAGATACTACCTACTGCCATTTGTTGTCAAAGTTAGAAATATTTAATGCAGTAAAAAAATGATCATGTTGAGTCTCAAATTTTGTCCACACCCTCAGATATATCTTGAATTTTTTCATTCTAATGAATACTCACTAGTGCACATTGTGCGATAATTTCCTCTTAGAACACCCTAAAAAAATATTGTCTATGCCAATACTAGTGTTAGGAAACAAATAATTATTAACAAATTCTCAAAAAACATGAATTCAAAAGAAAAAGTACAAAGTGAGGTAAGGGTCTTGCTTCATTTTTCTGCAGGTAGATATCCATTTTTTCTGGCACCATTTATTGAAGATGGCATCTGCTTCCCATTTAATATTTTTGGGGCCCTTATCAAAGATAAGTTGCCTGTATGCTGATGTTTTTATTTCTGGTCTTCGGCTTTTTTACATTGGTCTGAATATCTGTCATTAAGCCAGTACCACTCTGTTCTGACTACAGTAACCGTAATGTATGTGCAAAGTTCAGGTAGAGCAATCCTTCCGAATAGCCTGATTTAAATACTTCCCCTTTCCTCAGTAAAGAAAGCAGCCTAAACCCTGTGGAATATCTTTATTGTCTTTGAGCCAGATTTTTTTTTACCAGTATTTTACTGTGGTATATATCTCAATATCAAAATCTATATAAATAGCTATGTCTATAGATTACACTTCCTTGAGCTTGTGCCCTTTCTGCTACTTTTTCCAAGTGCAGTGGACTTAGAGGTTAAAATCCTAATGTAGTTTACTGACAGAGAGAAACCAAGGAGGTATTTGCGAAGTCACTATATTGCCAGAAATTTCCTTCTGCGTGACATCACTGGTATGTGATGTCATATGACTACCAGTGGAGAGTTTCCCATCTTGACTGAATTTAAGGCTTTTACATTTTGTAGATTTACGTCAAGAAAACTTAGAAACACAGGTAAAAGTTTGTTACACACTCATTACAGCTACCTGGTAACTACCCTACAAGAAAGCATTGATGAGACATGAGCTCTTCAATTTTTTAAAAAACTTTTTTATGATTCAAAACTTTACAGAGTAAATTGAAGAGAAACCCCATGTATGTGGTTGCCACATTCATACATTGATTGCAATTCCCGAGACATACCAACCTTCTTCCCACTTCAGCCCTCCTTGTGTTTTTATATTATTCATCCTTCTTTCCTATTCCTTCTTGTTTTCAAAAGTTCTTATCCATAAGCAAATGCTGTCCTTTTGATTTAGTATCGTTGATTGTTCTAAGGAGTGTATACCTCTCAGATGTAATTCTTCCCCTCTGAGCCTGTAAATTGTTGGGCTGAAATCTGAGTCAGAGGAGTGAGTACAGATCCAAGAGTGAAGAGTCACCAGAGGACATAATCTGGGGATTCCAAGTCTACATCAGATCAGTAAGCCTGATCTATTTTATGACTTTGGTTTGTTCCACTTTCTTCTCCCACTCAAATCAGGACCCTCTTTTGTGATCCCTTTAGAGTAATTAGCAGTGGAAGCTAGGCACCATCTAGTTCTTATCTCAGGGTTGTGGAGGTTGAAGCTCACTGTGGTCCATTCATCCTCAGGATGAATTGTTCCCACACATCCTCTCTTTTCTTTATTTTTATTTTATGGTAATTCTGTGCTGTCTCTGGCAGGAGGGGAAGGTAACAAAGAACATGCAAGTGCGGCAGGCACAACTGGCAACTAGGTGGGCACTCTACTGGTTGGTACATCTGTTATCCAAAAACACCAGGTTCAGCTCTCTTTCAGGCACTGAAAGCTGGAAGAGCATACATTCTGTGGAAGTCTGGAAAGTCATCTGCCCCCAAAATGGTGGGCCATGTCATTAGAGGGACAGCAACACATAACATAGGTACCCATGTGGTAAGCCACAACTGTCCGTTCACATACTTGGCTCAGGACAAACTCCAGCACCTCTTCCTTTGTTTTTAAAACTTTATTACAGTAACACCAATGAAAGGTTTTCTTGTAGAAAATTTCTCATGTTTAATGAGATCTGACGTCCACATATAAGATGTTCCATTTGATGTTCCATTTAATTCAAGCAAAGGGCTTCTTTCCTTGTGAAATCTCTGATGTGCTGTAAGGCATTGCGTCTGGCTGAAAGCTTTACCACAATCACCACCTACATAGGGTTTTTCTCCTGTGAATTTATAGATGAGTTTTCAAATTTCCTTCATGAATGAAGTTTTTGCCACATTCACTACTTATATGGGGTTTCTCTCCAGTATGAGTTCGCCGATAAACAGTGTGTGCATTCTTCTGAGAAAGGCTTTTCCATATTGACTACATACATGGGATTTCTCACCAGTATGAGTTCACCAATGAACAGTGATAGAAGTCTTCTGGATAAACCCTTTGCCACACTCACCACATACATAGGGTTTTTCTCCTGTGAATTTGTAGATGAGTTTTGAGATTTCCTTTACGAATGAAGCTTTTGCCACATTCACTACATTTATGTGGTTTCTGTCCAGTATGAGTTCGCTGATGAACAGTGAGAGAAGGCTTCTGGATAAAGCCTTTTCCACATTCACCACATACATGGGGTTTCTCTCCAGTATGAGCTCGCTGATGCTCAGTAAGTTTACTCTTTCTGATAAAAGCTTTTCCACATTCACCACATACATGGGGTTTCTCTCCAGTATGAGTTCGCTGATGAATAGTGAGAGTACACTTCAAGGTAAAGGCTTTTCCACATTCACCACATACATGGGGTTTCTCTCCAGTATGAGTTCGCTGATGAACAGTGAGAGCAGTCTTCTGGATAAAGCCTTTTCCACATTCACCACATACATGGGGTTTCTCTCCAGTATGAGTTCGCTGATGAAGAGTGAGACCATCCTTCCTGAGAAAGGTTTTTCCACATTGACCACATACAAAGGATTTCTCTCCAGTATGAGCTCGCTGATGCTCAGTAAGTTTACCCTTTCTGATAAAAGCTTTTCCACATTCACCACATACATGGGGTTTCTCTCCAGTATGAGTTCGCTGATGAACAGTGAGAAAAGTCTTCCTGATAAAGGCTTTTCCACATTCACCACATACATGGGGTTTCACTCCAGTATGATTTCGCTGATGAACAGTGAGAGAAGCCTTCTGGATAAAGCCTTTGCCACATTCACCACATACATGGGGTTTCTGTCCAGTATGAATTCGCTGATGACCCGTGAGACCATCCTTCCTGAGAAAGGCTTTTCCACATTGACCACATACAAAGGATTTCTCTCCAGTATGAGCTCGCTGATGCTCAGTAAGTTTACCCTTTCTGATAAAAGCTTTTCCACATTCACCACATACATGGGGTTTCTCTCCAGTATGAGTTCGCTGATGAACAGTGAGAAAAATCTTCCTGATAAAGGCTTTTCCACATTCACCACATACATGGGGTTTCTGTCCAGTATGAATTCGCTGATGACCCGTGAGACCATCCTTCCTGAGAAAGGCTTTTCCACATTGACCACATACATGGGATTTCTCTCCAGTATGAGTTTGCTGATGAACAGTAAGCATACACTTCCTGATAAAAGCTTTTCCACATTCACCACATATGTGGGGTTTCTCTCCAGTATGAGTTCGCCGATGAAAAGTGAGAGAACTCTTCCGGTTAAAGCCTTTTCCACATTCACCACATACATGGGGTTTCTCTCCAGTATGAGCTCGCTGATGCTCAGTAAGTTTACTCTTTCTGATAAAAGCTTTTCCACATTCACCACATACATGGGGTTTCTCTCCAGTATGAGTTCGCTGATGAATAGTGAGAGTACACTTCAAGGTAAAGGCTTTTCCACATTCACCACATACATGGGGTTTCTCTCCAGTATGAGTTCGCTGATGAACAGTGAGAGCAGTCTTCTGGATAAAGCCTTTTCCACATTCACCACATACATGGGGTTTCTCTCCAGTATGAGTTCGCTGATGAAGAGTGAGACCATCCTTCCTGAGAAAGGTTTTTCCACATTGACCACATACAAAGGATTTCTCTCCAGTATGAGCTCGCTGATGCTCAGTAAGTTTACCCTTTCTGATAAAAGCTTTTCCACATTCACCACATACATGGGGTTTCTCTCCAGTATGAGTTCGCTGATGAACAGTGAGAAAAATCTTCCTGATAAAGGCTTTTCCACATTCACCACATACATGGGGTTTCACTCCAGTATGATTTCGCTGATGAACAGTGAGAGAAGCCTTCTGGATAAAGCCTTTGCCACATTCATCACATACATGGGGTTTCTGTCCAGTATGAATTCGCTGATGACCCGTGAGACCATCCTTCCTGAGAAAGGCTTTTCCACATTGACCACATACATGGGATTTCTCTCCAGTATGAGTTTGCTGATGAACAGTAAGCATACACTTCCTGATAAAAGCTTTTCCACATTCACCACATATGTGGGGTTTCTCTCCAGTATGAGTTCGCCGATGAAAAGTGAGAGAACTCTTCTGGTTAAAGCCTTTGCCACATTCACAACATACATGGGGTTTCTCTCCAGTATAAGTTTGCTGATGAGCAGTGAGATCACTCTTCTTGGTGAAGCCTTTCCCATATTCACTGCATACATAGGACATGCCTGCCACATGAGATTCCTGATGTCCCTTGAGGTATGACACACTGTGGAAAGTTTTCCCACATTGCAAACATTTATATAGCTTTTGTCCTTTGTAACTTTTTTGATAATGCTCATTGAGTGTGAACACTTTCTTGAGTTTTTGCCCACGCTGACTGCATTCAGAGTCCTCGATGGAGGTTGTCCCACATTTATCGGCTGCGTGTGGTTTCTCAAGTTCATCAGACTCCTGATGCTGAATGCATTGTGACTTCATGAGCCTGGGTGGTTCACACTCAGGGAATTTTCTTTCAGTACAAAATTGCTCTTGTTCAATGTGGAGAAAAGTTTTCTCATCTTCACTGAGCACAACTGACTTCTGTATTTTGTTGCTTCTGTTCTGATTTAATTCTAGAATGATTAAATCTGATTTTACAATTTTTTCATGTAATTCAAACATCTTGTAAGCTTCCTTTGGAGGAAAATTATTTTTATGCTGAGAATAGGTATTAAATTTATAGCATTGTTCTATTCTGTCCATGCATCTTTCACATTGTAAGTGCTCAAGCAAATGATCATCATCTTCCTGGATTCCTATAAAAGAACAGAACAGAACATTGACTATTTTCAACATATTGGTTTACAATACAGCCCTTAAAATACGCATTGATACAAAGTAGATCTTTAGTGACAACCCTCTTATATGAATATAAATAAAACACTATGCTTAATGTTTATTGCCCATTGAACGAAATACAAACATGTAAACAATCCAAATGATAAAAATAGTTATTATAGAAATCAGGTTGGATATGAAAGTGATAAATGGACACAGATTTGATATTTGCTTAAAGAGGAACATGAATACATACAACAAACATAACAGAAGGAAGACATGAGACCAATAGACCACAGGACTGATAAGACTTGCTAATTCCAGTTGGTAGAGGTTAGATTTTTCATTGCATCAATCTAACTGAAAAACAATTAAGTACTAGACAAAATTGGGAATGTGAAACATGCTGAATATTCTACTTGGGAGAAAACCATTTTTACAGGTATATATGAAAAGGATTATGGAACAGAAACACATTCTTTATGTTTATGGAGCCTGTATTCTAGCTCACAGCACTCATCTTACAGTGCTGTCCTGTGGTGGCGTGCAGGTTGCTGTGATGCCAGAAGCACTGCCACCCAGTGTTTCAAAGACAAGCAGGGCCATCCATGGTGCACAGGTCTTAGTGGAATCTCCAGAAATAGGGACGGCGAGGAAGACCTGGTGATCAAACATGGACCCCTCAGGTTTGATGGCAATGAAATAACACTGAGGAAATACTGAATCCTCAAAGTACAGTCAACAGTAATGATGTGGATGGAGGAAGAGCTTTGGGGACCTTCAGTGCTTGACATGGCATAACTGAAAATGAGAAAAAATAGCTGCAAATATCCTCTAATAATTGGAAAATGGCATACATGCAATATTATAATGAAAAATTTGCAAGTTGTCAAGACAAAACGGAATGGTAAAAAATTGATAGTGTATGTATTATTCAACTTTAATAGACTGGTACTAGCTCTTCTTAACTAGATAATCAAGTGGTTTATAAGGCTGAGATTGACAAATTCAAGAAGATTGGCATCACATTCATTATCCAAAAGAACACTGCAATATCTTCCCTGATGTATAATTTTGTCAGTGGTAGGCTAATATTCATATGCCTGCAAGCAAGACCATTTAGTACAAGTGTTATTTAGTTTTGTGCACCAATTAAAGCAAACGCAGAAGCATTCAGATTTGTAAGTTGGAGAAGAGTCCCAGTCACATTCTCTCAATTAAAAATCATCCCCACAATACCCTCTCATTATAGTGCTACCTTAATGATACTTCATACAAGCATATGACTAATTACTATCTGCCAGCAGCTTTAACTACGAAAGCAGACATGTTGTTGGTATTGTTCTCCCTGCTCAGGAGACAGTTACTCTACTCCAGCTACCCTCAGCACAGGTCTTAAGTTGCTCATCCAATTATTTCAGGGATCCCCAGGGTAAAGATCCCGCCTACCTTGTTAGGTAGGTAGGTGTCTGCCTGTGTGTGTGTAGGCGGGGGTGGAGTGGGGGGGCGGTGAGTGGCGATGGGAGCTGCATGCCCTGAGTTTACATAAACTGGTGAAAGAATACAAAGCCTATTTATATCTGCCCTTCAATTACACAACTGTCCCTTAGGACCAATCCAGGGGGCATTAAAGAGACAAAGGGATAGTTGATTCCTTGAGTGACAGCAACAAAGGGAACCTGATTGCTTTTAAAGCTAGGCATCTTTCAGCTGAGTAGCAAGAAGTCAGGCGCCTGTAGCAGCTGTACACTAACATCTTACTGGAGGACAGTTCTGGGGAAAACTCTATCTGAAGATTGTGCATTAGCAGTTCAAGCTTTGGAGCTTGTGGAAGTTTTCTTCCAACACTAGTACTGGTCTCCCAAGCCCTATGGTCAGGAGTGTAGAGATAAGGCTGATCACACTTTCATCCAGGTTCTGTTTTCCACAATAAAGAAATTGAGGGGAGAGGGGTTAAAGGAGAGCTGACATCAAGGAATTTAAGAAGAAAATGTACTGTGGTAGCAATTGTACAATACTGCTCCATGTAATTGAACTACTGGAAGTTATGATATCTAATAAGAGCTCCCAATAAAATATTTTTAAAAATATACTGCACAATTTACATGAATTTTTCAGCCTGACATTGATCAACCATACAATCATGTACACTGATGAATGTAAAATTTGGGGAAAGTATCAGTAGTTGGAAAATGTGATCTTAGTAATAGAGATGACGCGCAAGTTTACTGATAAAATTTTGAGACTACCGATGAATTCATAGCAAATTCCTTATTAAACACCAGAAATGGAAACTACACATATGGATCTTTCGGAATGGAACAAATGAAAATCAAATCAACCACATCTAAAGAAAAAAATGGTGGAGACGCTTTATTAGTCAAAACACGCCCATGGGTTAACTATGGAACAGATCATAAATTGCTCAAATCCAAGTAGAAGCTATCCAAAGTAGCTAGAGCACAAAGTTTAGAGACTACGTAAAGAATAAACTTGGGGAATAAAAGACTGACTGAAGACTAATGACAGAAACCAGATGGGATGTGGGATGACATGAAAGCCAACTTCTATATGGAAATCAAAAGGCTACTCAAAAGACAGAAAAGAGAGCAATATTGAATATACTATGCATTGTTTGAATAACTAATAAAATCTATTGGAATATCTTGCAAAAATGTTCTTTACAAGCAGCAACGGTCATCTGTCGTGTATTGGACCTGTTAAGAAGTAGTGGGCCTAAGGAAGGCAAACTGTATACTAAGGGATCTACAGCAGACATGTGCGTAATGAAAAAAGCAAGAATACACGATGTTAAAAATGCCCTTTCCACTTAGAAAATTACTAGAGGTATAGACAACTTAAAATAAAAATCTTACAGGTACAAAAATATTGAAGGTACGGTGCTAAAGTATGTTCTAAGCTGATAACAATTTTCTTGCTAGGAAGACGATTTTAAATACCTAAAAATAACAGAAGTCATAAATGTGTTTTAACAAGAGGAATAAAATATGGAGAAACATGTCTGTTAAAGAATTCCAGCAGAGAAGGCAATTTGACCATCTCTCTAAGAAAACAAAAAAAGAACTGATATCATCTACATGAAGAAAAGTTTAAAGGAACAGGGCAACAAATGAGAAAATGGACACCAAAACCTTTAAAGAAACTCCAAGGGGGGAAGCTAAGGAAGCAGAAAGGAGACCCGTTTATGGTGGGAGCTCAAGATTCAAGACGGTGCTGCATACTGCAAATGGCAATCCATTCTGACTCAGTAGGGGAGGAATGTGCTGTATTCAGAGGACAGTTACAAATTCAGAGTTCTCTGTTTGGAGAGGTATGCAAGAAAGATTTTCATAGTAAAGTGGAAACATAAAAGAAGGGAAAATTTCAGAATGTTAAAGAAAATTATGGAAGCAAACATACAATAACAAGAAAATGGAAATCTAATCTCATTAGAGCTACAGGTGTACTTCTCTCAACATCTTGGACAAGTGAACTCTCACATTCAAAGTAGCACTTTCGGACCCCTATCATAGATAGGAGGCCTTCTCCCTGTTCAATCAACTACCCCACCAATTCCCCTTAAGGTATTTTGACAACGCATCTGAGAAAATTCCACTATAGTTTGCTTCTAATACCAAACACAGTTCTCTTGTTCCAATTGAGAGAAAGCTTCTGGGGTGACAAGTAGATAACCTGTTATGAGAAATTACAGAATCCTACACACCAACATTAACGTAAAGTTTGCAAAGCATGCACTTTTGTATTTCTAGGAAAATAACGTTCAAAGGAACAAAGTAAATAGTGTTCTCTCAAGGGTAGAAGACCTAACCCACTAACCTAGGATGAGACAATGCAATGAGAATCTACCTCTTTGAGAATACCACAAACACCGCAAAGTTTTTAACACATAAGACAGGAAAAGCCAGTGACGAGGTCAATGACTTGAGACTTCTTCTCACCAATGGAAACCAGTTTGTGATAGTTCTCCAACATCACATCCTTATATAGGGTTTTCTGAGCAGGGTTCAGGAGCTGCCATTCCTCCCGGGTGAACTTCACAGCCACATCGTTGAATGTCAGTGGTTCCTGTAGTAAGGGGAGTTTATTTAATGGAGTATTTTACATTTGAAGATTTAAAAAATATATCTTACAGTAAAGAAAGCAAAACAGTAATAAAAACTATTGTGGTAGCTCATTCCATAATGTGTCATTAACTGAGGACATGGTAGACAATATACTTACCTTATTTCTACATTCACGACCATCGGCCCAGAAAACTAGGCCTATTTTTAGAAAGATCTCCAGTGTTCTGAGAAATAAATGTTTTCAAATATACATTCTCCAGGTCAAATAATGTGCCCCCAACAATAGCTAGCTGTACATTAAGGAGCAGATTTAAAGAAGCTCCCATAGTAAATGAATCATTTCTGTGCCTGGCTACTTAATTATGCCTGAAAGTTATCTGTAGGTCTGAACAATCAGGCTCTAGAGCCAGCCCAACATAAATGCAGGAAATCCCTGGAGAGGGCACAGGGCCGGTTTGAAGTCAACTAACACTAGGTCAAGATGGTAACTCAGCATCTTGCTTGTTTATAATCTTACCTGCTTAAGATATGACCCATTAACTATGTACATGCTAACTGCATGACACGAACGCCTTATGGAAAGGTCTGTAAGCTC
The DNA here is from genome assembly GCF_050624435.1 of Tenrec ecaudatus. Classification (NCBI taxonomy): domain Eukaryota; kingdom Metazoa; phylum Chordata; class Mammalia; order Afrosoricida; family Tenrecidae; genus Tenrec; species Tenrec ecaudatus. The sequence goes on from NC_134532.1 coordinate 22,991,930, forward strand.
CATTATATATACCCATTGGAAAATATATTCACTCTCTCAGGCCTGACATGGGAAGAGAGCCCCTGTGTCCGGCTGTCTGCTCTCTGTCTTTTAATATTTCCCACAATTGCAATGTCACTCCTGAGGATCACTTTTGGAGTGTTGGGGACCCCAGTGTCCGAAAATAATGCACCCACTCATAAAATTAGAATTTTGAGCTCCAGTGACATTATCTGAATGTTCTAGCAATAGTTCAGCTTTATAATCACACAAAGTAGATAAACACCTGCTTGTTATTAAATGGAATTAGGGTTTCTACCGGCATCACCATTATAAGAGGCTCGGTACCTTCAGTGGCAATAAGTATCAGGAATAGGGCAGATGGCGGAGGTCAAACATACCTCACCTCTCCAACATTTTTTGTCAACACTAAAAAAAGTCAGTCCTTCCACACCACTCTGTCTCACTTACGGGTTTGATAATCTGTTGCTGTGGTCACACAACACTCAATAGATAAAAGTGGTCTATTAATGAACAAGGTACAACTCGGGATCAGGAAAAAGAAGCCATAACTCAGAACCAAGATCAGAATGTTCATAGACATAATCTCCCTTTCTGAGTGCAGAACAACTTTCTAAGCTCTTAAAGGCCACCTTAGGACAAGCTCCTCTTGACAACCTTAGGACCAATTCTCCTCAGCCACCTTTGGACCGAATTACCTTAACTTTAATTACAAGGTCCTCTTGAACTTGCCATCTTTCACCACATGCTCCCCAAGGGGCCCCTCCTAGTTCTGTTGGGTGGATCTCTGGAGCCTTCCTAATCTTGCCTAGGCAGGGAAGGTGCTAGGTTGGCCCAAGAAGCCATCTTATTAAGAGGGAGAGAGAGAACTGCCTGCAGGCAGGGTTTGAGAGGAGACAGTGAGGCATTAGCCTGTCATCTGAGCTGTTGATTTGGGTTTGTTTGCCCCTGCAGCCACACAGTTCAGAAGGAACCCATGGATTAGGGATTTGCAGCTTCCAGAAATTCATGAGCCATTTCTTTGAATGACAACTGCGAGCCGCCTGTGTGAACTTACTTGAGAGCTTCCTCCACTCCATGAGTCAACAGCTTGCTGTGTGACCTTCCCATTTGGGTTCCTCAGCCCCTGCAACCTATTATCGGACCAGATTCAACAACTTCACCTTGTGAGGCAGTGTACTGTTGTCCTGGTGATCTGGTTCATCAGCCTTCGCAAACACATCAATGAGAAGTTTCCAGAACAGCGGTTCTCAATCTATGGCTCTTAACCCCTTTGGGGGTCGAATGACACTTTCACAGGGGTCGCCAAAGACCATTGGAACACACATATTTCCAATGGTCTTAGGAACCAAGATACCACTCCTCTATCGTTATTCAGGCAAGTCCACTCACATGCAGATACGCCCACATATGAGTACCGGGTGTGAAGACTATTACCCATGCTACACATGCTTCAAAACAAAATTTCATTTTTTGTCATTAGAAAGAAATATTTCACAACATATAATTACATATTGTTTTGTGATTAATCACTATGCTTTAATTACGGTCAATTTGTAACAATGAAAACACATCCTGCTTACAGTATGATTCATAACTGTAGCAAAATTATACTTATGAAGTAATAACAAAAATAATTTTATGATTTGGGGTCACAACGTGAGAAACTGTATTAAAAGGTTGCGGCATTAGGAAGGTTGAGAACCACTGCTCCAGAGTGATACCTGACCTATGGATTTGGGACTCACCAGCTTCCACATCTTGAAGAGGGATTTATTTACTTGATGGCTATTTAGTTTTGTGAGATACAGCAGGGTAAATCATGGAGCATCCTGAAGCTCTACCTCACAGGGAAGGTCTACTGCTGGTCCTGCAAAATGAACTGTAATATTCATGGATCAAGATCTATACCAATGAAGATAATGACCAGGGCACATGGGACACAGTGACAGAGCCACAAAGAGCTTTCCAGCCAAGATCGAGGAACAGGCCGACAAGATCAAGAGGACAATCTCAATAACGAGCTGATCTAGATGAACTGATAAAGATGGAACCAAGAAATTAGCCTATATTCAGAAGGCACAATGTCTGAGAGGGACACAGAGAACAGGCCTGCTCTGAAGAAGAGCAAATCTGCCTACATGTTTCCTTAACATGAATCCCAATGTCTATCTTATTGATTCTGTTAGCAAGTTACATTTTGCTACTTAATAAAACTTGTGCCTGTGATTCTGGCATGTAATTTCTATGTGGCCACTGCAAAAAATAATGATCTGCGAAGGAGAGAACTATGTAAAGATAACTGCTGTCAGAACTGGAAAACCATTGGAGGGTAGATTTACGTTTAAGTTCTGCCTCACATGAATCAGGGTTGATGCTGATGGTTGGTTCGCTCTCCTACATCTCTAATTAGAGGAAGTGAGAAGCCATCAACCATTTTAAAATTAGTATTCCTACAAGGCCCATTTCAGAGGCATTAATGAGAATGCTGCAGTTTGGGATATTATTCAACACCACCTTCAGAAAGAAACATTACGGAAACTCACTCAGACAAAAAAACCCATGGAATAATGGACTCTCCTAAAGAAGTGATCTTATTTCTCCTTAAAAACTTAGCATAGTGTTAAATTTGAATGATTCTCATGGGTTGGCCATAAAATAATGAAATATCAGTTGAAAGCTAATATCATCCAAAGAATCCTTAGTGATGTATTATGTTCAATGTCAGTAGTTTAGTGTTATTCCTGTGATCAACATATTCCTAATCTTCTCCATCCCAATGTTGAAGTCAGAGTCAAAGTTCATCTCTAACTTCTACTACTTCAAATTTCCACTTTCCAGTGAACTGAATCAGTACTACACAGGCGTCTACACTTCTAGTAGGTAATACAGAAAAGGAAAAAATGCATCAGAATTACCTGAGTCTTGGTCATTTTCTTTGGTCCTTGTAATACGCCAGGAACTGGGATGTTCTATGTTTGTCTTATCTGTATCAGCTCCAATGATGCTCACAAATTTCAGCCTCTCATGAGGACATCCCAGAAATAATAATACCCAAACCAGGCACTTCTTCCTTCTTCCTAAAAGCTGCTGGTTGGTGAAAATCTGCAGGCTGATGGGAGGATACAATGTGAGTAGTTTAGGTCCAAATGCTGTAAGTGTTCCTGTCCGTCTTCTTAACACAGTCCCCAATACTGTTAATGGTCTCCTAATTGAGTGACAGAAAACATCTTAATACCATGAGCAATAAAAGCTAAAACTCATAATTTTCAGACCTATGTATAAAAGATGACTTTATAATAAAGAGATTGCGTAATCAAATACACATGTCAAAAATAAGAAACAATAAACCTGGACCGCTACCTCAAAGCACATGAAATATCAATTCCTTACTGTGTGACTCTCAAGGAGAATGACAAATCAATGAACCTTTATGATGACTGAAATGGGCTATATAAAGAACTATTTAAAACTGAAAGCTGTTTTTCTAGAGCTGTAAATTGTACAATCACTTTAGAAACACTTTAAAACTCACCATCAAGTAGAGTTACACATATAAGCAACGATAGGACACAGAAGAACGGTTCTATAGTGTTTCCGAGACTATAGAGCCACTACAGGCAGCTAATGGGTTAGCAGTCCAACACTTTACACTTGTCAAAAACCACAGCTCCATATTAAACACATATATCACCTATTACACTTTGAAATTCATATATATGTGTATATATATGTAGAAGTATATGTCCCCCCATAATGAGTGCACTTTTGAACTCCAAGACAAGTAACATTTTATTGTAGCATTATTTGCAGTAACCCAATGCAATGAGTTGCCTCTACGTCTTCCTTGCGATGGCCCCTTAACTCCTTCCAAATATTTAGGTGGGTGTGTCATCTGACAATGTGAATGAGGAAAAGGAGATCTGGTGGCATAGTGGTTACTGTTGGGCTTCTAACAGCAAGGTCAGCAGTTGGAAACCACCAATTTCTCCTAGAAAGTAAGTTGGGGATTTCTTCTTTCACGAGTGACATGGCTTTCTAGTCCACTGAAGAGTGACAGTCTTGGAAACCAACATGGGGCAGTTGTACCCTGTCATACAGGCTCGCTATGAGTCACTGTTAACTTGATGGCAATGAGTTTGGTTTTTTTGGTTTAAGAGAATTGTGAAAATTGCCAAACAATAGATTGCTACCCTTGAGACTTGGGGCTATGCAAATAAACTGCCTGAAAACCCAACCTGGAAATGAGTCACATTGGACGTCTGTTAGGTTTAACTGAGGCATTTCTCAGACAGAAATTGGGATCTCACTACCATCAAAAAAAAATGAGAGAGAGCCAGAGAGCCAGGAGTAGCAGCTTTTGGATCTCAGATTCTTGCATTGAAACTCTTCAATGTAGAAGACAGAGAGCTGTGACACAAAAGAGGAAGTGATGGGGAGAAGCAGCAACACAGACATGTTGGCAGCAGAACCAAGAGACTGAGACAGAGCAGTGCAATTCCCAAGGCACGGAACAAGAGAGCTGAGTGCCTCTGGGCAGGAGGTTAATACATGAAGTAGTATACATCTGAGTATTTATCTGGGGAACCAGATCTGCCAACCTACACAGAGGTCTGTGAGGCTAAGGGACAGAGTGGGCACTTCTCTGCAGAACTAAAAGACCTTTGTAACACTTGCCCATTCAGGACAGAAGCCAAGGGGCTGCAGGGCCGCACTTTAGCTGCAGGTATGGCTGTCAAGATGCTGTCCCAAAATTGAACTGTATCTTGAGTCATTTAGGATCCAAATTGTGTGTTAGGGTACAAAAGTTACCCCTATGCCAAATATAATTTAAGGAGATTTACTGAACTGTAAGAGAAAACAAAACACACACAAACACACACACACACACACACCGGATGGATAAGGGAGACCACTAGCACGAGGTCAAAATAACACCTGAGGATTCACAGCCTGGACCCTGGATAACAGGGCATAGAACAAAAAGCATGTCACAGATCATGACTGGTGGCAGATCAATACATCACAGGTACAGGTGGGACTTCAGAAGCAGGAAAGGGACCATGACTAGGACATGTACCTTATTCAATAGAAGAACTTACAAGACTGGTCCAGGACCTTCATACAAAGCCAGTCAAGGCAAGACTCGACAATGTCCCTTGTTCTGTGCTCAGTAAGGTGACCTCCATCAGGCATACACCGAGGCAGGCCAGAGAGGGCTGGCTGCAGAGGAGTGCAGGCAATCTACTTTCTAATGCATTCCCCCGGAGGGGGACATGATCTATACACTTGGTTAATGATCAGAGAGAAATTAATTGCAGCTTAATCAAAGTGGGAACACAGCAAATGGACACTGAGTTATCACTGTCACCAGCAACCCAAACCTAAAACCCCACTGACTGCCATCGAGTGGATTCCGATTATAGCGACCCTTTAGGAGCAGTTGGACCTGCCCCGGGTGGGTTCCCAAGACAAGAGTAGAAACCCTGCTTTTCTGTCCAGGTGTGGCTTGTATTTCTGAACTGCTGACCTTGCAGTCAGCAGCCCAATCTGTAACCAAGGAGGCCACCACTTTTTGCAAATTGGAGCGCTCAGAATTTAAGAAGCTCTAATACAATTATAAACGGTTGTCCACCCAGTGAATTCTGTCGTTCAGGGAGAGGCGCAAAGCCCTCTGGCCCTGATGGGCAGAACAGCCTAGCGATTGTGCGTGGGCGCTCTCCCCGTCGGACCCCAGAAAACATAGCTCCCGCCTGCTGCCCACCGAGCTTCTCTGCTCCGCCTCGCCCTCAGGAGCCCGGGTCCTGACGCCACACGTCCGCGCGTCGCTCGCCCTGTTTCAGAGACAGAAACGCACTTGTTCTCCTCTCACCGTCGTCCCGACAACTTACACTTACTTCCCAAAGGCTCCACCGCCCCGCCGGTGCGAAGGACCCTCCTCAAACTCCCGCCACAGCTCCCGGCGCGACGGGAACGCAGCGCGTGACTACGGCGGTCGCAAAAGGCCCAAATACACGCACTTCCGGCCCCGCCCTTCACAGACTTGCTGGAGGCCGCCATGCTTAGATCCTATCCGTACAAAATGGAAGCATGTGTTACTTTCCGTAAAAAAGGGGTGGGGGGGTGGGGTGTGTGTGTGTGTGTGTGTGTGTGTGTGTGTGTGTGGTGTGTGTGTGTGTGTGTGTGTGTGTGTGTGTGTGTGGTGTCCCCCCACCCTATTTGCATAGCCTTACCCATTCTTTTATTGGTAAGGACAAAGCAGTGAACAGAAAGGCCATATAAAAGCAATCCATCACTCCACACGGGTTCATGAGGTTAGTCACTCACTTTCAAATATATATACAATCTTTCTACTGTGTAATATCAACTAGTTTTGAAATTTTATTGTCTGGGATCATTTAAATGTTGATTTCACGGATTTTCATATATTTTTTTCAACATATATGTATATATATGCACGCACATACACAATTCTCATTATACTTTACATTTCTCATTATATAGTCAAAGCTATAAAACAGGAAGTCTTGGTCATTATCTCTGATGTTCAATTTGGTAGGGTGGTAACACATGTCTAGGTAACACATGAAATGGGATCAATATAAATAAAAAACTGGGTTGTAAATTTTAAGGTTTGTATTTTTAAATCGTAAAGTAGTGCCATCAAGTTATTGCTAATTTATTTAGGAATAAAAACTCAAAAACATTTAAGGAATTTGTAATAACCTGTGGGGACATATGCATTTATGATGTAGTTTAATTATTTGAGTAATTCACAATGGAATAGATTTGCAATCAACATAAAGGTGATTACTATAAGCTGGAGGTCAGATATACCACTACTGTTCTCCAACTCCTTCACTATTTCTAAACTCAACAGTTCCCTGTACTTCACTCCCTGCTCAGCTGGGTTTGACAACCCCATCCACTAGCTGTACAGACTCACACCACACTCACAGGTATGTAGTTAATTGGAGGCTGGAAACGGGTTATACATTGGGATGAAAATTAATTTGAAATCAGGGGCTCAAGTGGTAAGAGAATCCTTTGAAAATGATGATGGTGGCATTTGTGTAAATGTGCTTGACACATTTGAGGAACATATGGATTGTGATAAGAGATGTAAGAGCCCCCAAAAAAGGTATTTTTTAAAAGAAAAATAATAATTTGAAAGTAACAAGATACAAATTGTATGTAGTTTGCTAACCAGGGGAGCTTTCGAAGCAGATAAACCTTGGAACAGAAATATTCCCTGTTGATACAATTCTTGATCAGAGCATTGGACAGTTTTCTACCAGTGGGGTCTCTCTGCTGCTCACTGGTCTAACTCCAGGTCAGTACAGCATTTCTGCATTTGGTCTCTGCACTAGCAACCTCTCTACTCTTATGTGACCTAGCTCACAGGCAGTGGATAGCAGATTTCTCAGCCCTTACCTGCTATCTACATTGGGTAGCTCAGGTGCCAGAATCCCTGCCATCAGATTCTCTGCTACTAACTGGCCTGGAAGATCTTCTAGTCAGACCTCTCCACTGTACTACCTCTTGACTCATTACCTTTCTGCAATCACAGGATCAGATCCTAAACAAATGTTTACAGACACTGTATCACATTTGTGACCATTCTGCTTACACACGGCTCTGCGTTATGGTCAACCTACTTCCCAGCCAGCATGCTTTCTGTCATTCAAATGACTCAACCACAGCCATCACCCATTTGTTGTTGTTACCTGCCATCCAGCTGGTTACAACCCCATAGTGAACTGTACACAACAGAACAAAACACAACTCGGTCCTGCGCTTTCTTTACAATTGTCCCCATGCTTCAACCCATTGTTGTAGACACTGTCAGTCCAGTTCCTTGAAGGTCTTCTTCTTTCCGTACCCCTTCACTTCACTCCAAGTTAGACAGTTTGTCCTTTGAGCAGTCCCCAGTACTTTCAACTTTCTTCTTCAGGACCACAATTAAAATGGATAGATTTTTGGGGGTCTTCCTTATTCAATGCCAAACTTTTAAAACTCACACATGCAAATCATTCTTCAGGCACTAGGTCAAAATTTCACTCTTGGGCACTGAAGGTTGTCAGTTCTCTTCAGCAGAACTCTAGGTCTCTTGGCAAAGCAGAGCTGTGGTATAAAGATGATATTGCTCTGTTCTCCTGTGCCAGGTGACAGTTCCCTAAGGTGGGAGATTCAGATATCTGACCTGGGTCTATAGGGATGGTTGTAACTGCAAGTAATTGACAGAGACCAATTATCTTTATTTACAGGAGTGCAACCTCAGCAGTCGAGACCAGGACTGGTGAAGCCCTCCCAAAAGCAGTCCCTCACCTGCACTGTCTCAGTTTTCTCCATCACCAGTATTTCCTGCTGGAACTGGATCTGCCAGACCTCAGAAAAGGGACTGCAGCGGATGTGAGTAATATGCTATGAGGGTAGTACAAGTTATAACCCATCCTTCCAAAGCCAACTCTCCATCACCAGACACACTATTAGGAATCAGTTCTTCCTGCAGCTGAACTCCATCAAAACTCAGGACACAGCCATGAATTACTGTGCAAGGAGCACAGTGAGGGGATGTCAGTGTAAGCTCAGACACAAACCTCCACTGAAGGGGAGACACGGGCAGCAGGGGGCGCACAACACCCACTGAGCACAGACACAAAGCCATAGACAGGCACAGGTGAATGACAGGGAGGATTACGTGTTAGAATTAAGGCTTCCTCTCTTAGCTCTCAGAATCCCCTGGACAGTTTTTCTCTAAATTTCTCCTCACTGCAACCTTGATAGGAGAAACTAGCATTCTCTGTTTGCAGTCCAAATATTAAAAGTGACCCTGACCCTTCATTGGCATTCCATATGATCAATTTTCCTTCTTAGCATATAGATTGTCATGGTTATTATCATTCTATCTATTAATCAGAACTTGCTGAAGGGTCAGATGTCTGACTGCTTTGCTCCCTCTGCAATGTGAGTAGTGACTAATTGATTTTCTATGTCTGAGATAATTAATGTGGTGACATCTGGGGCTGAACTTGTGACATCTCATTAGTGATGCTTGCTACTCATGGTCTCAGTTTATGCAGACACAAGTGTTTCAGGCAGAGAGAGATCTCTAACATAGGGAACAGGGGAACTGGAATGACCTTTGTGGTTGGAGTTACTCTTTGGAGTCATAAAAAAGCAAACATTCAATGGAAGGAAACTTTGATAAAAAAATAGCAAATTTGTCACAAGAGGGAGAATTTGCAGACTAATATCTCAGAATGCTGTACAGAATTGAGAATAATGGGACTTCTCACATATTTTGAACCTGTGATCAGGGAATCCAGTTCCTAGAGAAGGACATCCTGTTTGACAGAGTGTCAGCAAAATAGATGAAAATAGTTAATTAGATACACAGAGAGTGGCTACAAAATTGTTCTCTAGGAACAAGTGGGGACGGTCCAAGATGTGGCAGTGTATGTATTTTTTCTGATGTACACAGAACCATGATGATTAAAGCTGACACAAAAGCACCCAACAGCATCTCTGATGCAGTGAGGTGCAGAAAGTTTAGATTAATGCTGTTTAGTCAAGTAATTACCTAAAATAATAATATAGTTTTTTTTCATTCACAAAGTGTTAAATTATTTAATGTTTAACATTCAATACATATACCATTCCTTATTCAGTTTAGCTGTATGGCTGTCAATCAGGAAAACAATGTGCAATAAATACATAATAAATACTATATACCAATGAATGTAATTGGGGATTCCACTGTCATCCACAGTTTCCTGCAAAACAGAATCTCACCATTTAGACAAATGCAGTCCCTTCTCTTACTTTCCAGGCATCTTTGGGAAGTGAATCACTAGACTTTACTCTCAGGCACCTCTGGGTGAGTGTGAATCACCTGTCATTTGGTGAGCAGAATAGAGTGTAATCCTTCACAGAGGAACTCCATATAGACCAATGGAGTAAATTTTAAAGTAAAAATTATATGCTTATACAACTGAGGTAAACTTATTTAATATAAGAGTATTAAATCCTCTTATGTGAAATAACCATTAAATAAATGATTCTGTAAGAATTAGATTTCCGGGACTTCCGGGAAGATGGCGACGGAGTGACACATACCAGGAGGACTCCGCAAAATCCAGCCGAGGAGAGTTGCTTAGCGGGAAATTCAACGCTGCAGGATCGCAGGAGGTGCATCATAAAGATAAGTCTGTCTGGAGGGGGGACGGCGGGACCAGCCTTTCTGGAGGGACTTGGGATTGGGGGAAGGTACGGGGCGTGGAGGTGGTGTTGACTGCTCCAGGGATGGGGGAACAACATGAGATCCAAATTGATGGTGAGGGGGGAGTGGCAGGCCTGTTAGGGAGTGATCAAGGGTGAGGTAACGTGAAGAAGAGGTGTAGCGGTGGCCCTGGTGGGGATGGAGCATGGTAGTGTGGCAGGAGGAAAGTCAAGGGAGGTGGAGAAGGGAGCTGGGAGGCAAAGGGCATTTATAGAGGTCTGGACAAAGATGTGTACATGCAAATATATATATGAGGATGGTGAAATAGATCTATGTGTCTATTTTTATAGGTTTAGTATTGGGGTGGCGGAGGGACCTTGAGCCTCTACTCAAGAACTCCCTCAATGCATGAATGTTTTCTTTTATTGGATTGGCGTTCTGTGATGCTCGCCCTCCCGACACAACTGCTGAAGCCAAAGCACGTGAACAAGTAGGTGTGGTGAGGAGGGCTGATGGGGCTCGGCTGTGGAGGGGGTTTGGCGTCTGGGGTCTTGAAGGCTTGGGGATGGACAGGCGGCCATCCGGTTCAGGAGCAGTGGAGCCCACATGAAAGAACACACCAGCCTGTGTGATCACGTGGTTCCTAAGGGATCAGTTATCAGGCATCACAGAACAGAAAATCGTATCATTGGCTGCACACCTCCATGATATGATCGCCGAGGACAAATGGGTGCATAAGCAGGTGTGGTGAGGAGGGCTGATGGTGCCTGACTATCAGGGGGGATGGTGTCTGGGCTCTTGGAGGCTTGGGGGTGGACAGGTGCCATCTGGATCGGAAGAAACAAAGCCCACATGGAAGAAGGACACCAGCCTATGTGACCATGGGATGTCAAAGGGATCAGGTATAAGGTATCATAAAAAACAAACAAAAAACACCTTACCATAGTGAATGAAGAGGGTGGTGCAGAGTGGAAATCCAAGGCCCGTTTGTCAGCCACTGGAGAACCCCTCACAGAGGGGTCTAGGTGAGAAGATGAGTCAGTCAGGGTGCAACGTAGCACCGATGAAGAATACAGCTTTCCTCCAGTTCCTAAATGCTTACTCCTTCCCCCGACCCCCCACTACCATGATCCAAATTCTACCTTGCAAGTCTGGATAGAGCAGAGGTTGTACACTGGTGCATATAGGAGCTGGAGGCACAGGGTGGATGATACCTTCAGGACCAAGGGTGTGAGGGGTGATACTAGGAGAGTAGAGGGTGAGTGGGTTGGAAAGGGGGAACCAATTACAAGGATCTACATGTGAACTCCTCCCTGGGGGACAGACAACAGAAAAGGGGGTGAAGGGAGATGCCAGATAGGGCAAGAATATGACAAAATAATAATTTGTAGATTATCAAGGGCTCATGAGGAAGGGGGGAGTGGGGAGGGAGGGGAAAAGCGAGGACCTGATGCAGGGGGCTTAGGTGGAGAGCAAATGCATCGAAAAGGATGAAGGCAATGAATGTACAGATGTGCTTTATACAATTGATGTATGTATATGTATGGATTGCGGTGGGAGTTGTATGAGCCCCTAATAATAATATAAAGAATTAGATTTCCACGTGAAGAAAAATGAATCCGTGTATCAGATCATGTCCCCCACCCGCCACACACAGACATACAACTAAAAATATCCAAAGATCTAAGCATGAACAATGAAGTCATTTTTAAGTAAGTGTAAGACTGGTATTTAAAAGTTTTATTTAATGAGAAATAAACATATGACAGCAGAAGCAAGAAGCATAACGACAAAGTAGTTTAAAGTCTGTCTTATCACAAACCTGGCTTGTGACCCAAGACCAGAGGCACAAGTGTGGGTAAAAGTACCAATAATTAAGGCTAACGGGGGCTGTATAATCTATCTGTTGGGTCAGTTAAATTAAAGACATAAAAGTTAACTCAGAAGCTCATGATGAGTAAATTTTGTTACAAATTGTTAATCTTCAAAGACTTTTTTTAAACTAAGGAAATAGAACATGGAACATATTATGAATTTTTAAGAAAATGGAAACATGCAATGATGGGAATATGGGTGGATAGAAGAATTGAGGATTTATTCCCCATTGGGACATTGTGCTCATCTATTCTTTTAGGTAAGAAGAGTTGTCCTCTGATAGTTTCATATGAAAATCTTACAAATTTCACCCTATAGCACTGAAGTAGCTTACCTCAAAATCTTAGTTTTTTTCCCCTAAAAGCTCAAAGAACATGGACAAAGAGCATGAGGTGAGTCTCTGGGGGATACACAGCTGAAATTTTAAGAATTTCATTTGTAGTTTCACACCTATAAAGTTGAGATGGTAACAGTGTCTCTACCAACATTTTGTCTATTTATTAAAAAATGCAATAAAGTGATGTGTTCTCTCCATTTAGTATAGTAAAATTATACATGCCTTATTTTACCCAGAATGCAGTGTCCTTCCAAAAGCACATCCAAAAATCATCACTGCCATTGAGTCATTTCCTCTCAAAGACACAAGGGGACAGAGTAGCACTGGCCCTGTAGGTGTGTTAGGTTGCACATCTCAGTGGAAGTGGAAAGCCTCATCTTCTTCCCAATGAACCACTGGTGGTTCAAACTGCTGACTTTGTAATTAGCAGCCCAACTCATCATAAACAACACCCCTGAGACGCTATGCTGAATTAAAGCAGGTCATCTCAAAAGGACAAATATTGCATGAGACCACTATCAGCATAAACAACAGAGTCTGAGACCTGTTCTCAGATTAGGTAATCATTTCATATGATGCCCCAGGCAATGTTGTCACATGACTCTAATGTTTATCACTCTATGACATTTCTATCTCAAAAATATAAAATGAATATAGTGCTTCAATGGAAGCTCCACCTTGGATGGGGAAATTTTGGCATTTAGCAGGAAAAGGGAAAGACCAAATAACTCTTACAATGCAGCAGCAGTCTAGGGTTAGCTCAGCTCAATTTAATAGTATAACTTACTTTGCTGTTATTAAAGGAATGGAAATATTCCATTGGACTTAAAGCTGGAATATCCTGGTATGGGAGGTGCAGATGACTGCTAACCCAAAGCCTCGGGCTTCAGAGTATGACCCAAGGATTTCAAATGGTAAAGCCAAATTCCGAGGAGGGAATGTTATTAGAGGTTCAATTCATGGGTATCAGAGTTGAAGTTCTTTCGTTGCTTCTTTAGCGTAGCTTTGCACTCTCCAGAAACAAACAATAAAAAATCCCCCAAACCCCACTTGCCTTTCCAGCACTATCAGGTGCATTCAGGGTTATTATATTTAATGATTGTTAGTTTTGTGATGGGGCTTTGCTAAAGGGAGTGGTGATTAATCTAATCTTCTGAGTTTGCATCATTTCTAAGGGAGCACCGTGAACCAAAGTCTGGGTTGGGACCTTAAAAGTATCCATGTCTCTCCCTCAGGGAAATTATGTGCCCAGGAGAAATTTCTGACCCTTTCCAGGATAGAACTTCTTTTTCTTTTTTTCCCTCATCCTCGTCCACCCTCCACCCCGACCCCACACACACACACACACATTTATCCACCAAATTACAGCAGTTTTCCACGTGATCATAACATCCTGTTTTGGTGTCAATCGCTTATACACTTAGGCAATTATCTTATGGATGACAGGAGCTGTGTTATGGGGGAAATATTGTTCCCTCTGTTCCTCTTGGTGTCTTTGTGGATTAATCAGTGGAGTAAACTCGTACAATCGGCTGTCATATTTTTCCAAACACTATAATTAGCAGCTATATGCCCCAGGACACTCACACCTTCCCCTCAGCTATCTTTATAATGAACGCATCTCCCAAACAGCGCATTAGTCTGCTGATGAAGAGCAGCCTAGCCTAACCCTTAAACTCGAGGAACGAGAGTGCACAGCCATGGGCTGCCCAGGTCTCCCCATTCACTGAGCAGGTATGATGTGCACAAGTCCCAGTGGAGTTTGCTGACCTAAGGTTACCTGGTGGCAATTATAAAAAAAGAAGAAAAGATGATGAACTAGACAAAGAGTGGATATGTGTGATAGTTTCCTAGAAATAGGATGTCTTTGTGTTTCCAGATGTCCAGGGTAAAGGGCAGCTGGTAGAGTCTGGGGGAGACCCAAGGCCGACTAAACAATGTCTGACACTCTCCTGTCTCTCTTGTCCTGTCTCTGCATTTACCAGCAGCAGTTATGACATGGATTGCATCAGCCAGCTCCAGGGAAGGGCCTGCAGTGGGTCTCAATTACTAGTACTAATGTTGGTACTACATCCTACATAAGCTCAGTGGGTGGCTGACTGGCAGTCCCCAGAGAGGACAAGAACATTCTCCATATTCAAATAGTCAGGCTCAAAGGTAAGGACATAACCTGTATCACCAAAACAGAGACACAGTAAAGGGAATCATTAAACGTTTATACATAAATCTCCCTACAGTGGGATACTGAACTACAATGATTGCTGAGAACCCTCAGGCCCAGGGCTCAGTTCAGCAGACCAGAGAGGAATTAAAAGCTGGCTTCCTGTCTGTGTGCGGGGCTTCCTCTCTAGCTCACCATTTCCCTTGAGGATCTCTCTAGATGTGTGGGTTTGTATCAAACACTAAAAGCCACACATGGAGGCACATCATGCAGAGGGAACGAGGCAAAGCTGAAGGACCTGTCAGCTCTGATGCAACCCTGTCCCCAGTAACTGATATTAGGAGGAGAGGATATAGGATGGTTTCCCTAAATTTTGCTCAGTCCAGGGTAGACCAGAAAGAGCATAATGGTATCCTCAAGCCATAATTGCTCATCAGAGCTGGCAGGTGGGTCTAAAAAACTGGTGGCCTAAATCCTGCTACCATCCTAAGCCACTGACTGGGAATGAGGGCAGAAGAAGTGATTGGTTTCAGAGGACACATTTGGGGCCCTTGGAATAGTGTGCTCCTGTGCTTGAAGCAAGGAGAGGTGCTTATTCCTGAGTAAAACGCAACACTTTCCCTTGTGGGGCTGAGTGTATATAATTACCCAAAGTATTTATAATGTGTCAACTCTTAGAGACCATGTTAATTTAAATAATTTCATTTCATATCTTTAATTTAAAAAGAAGTGAAAATCAATAAATTTTAATGTAACTTTCATTTTATTTAACTCATGACTTTCAGGAGACACGCAAGCACCATGTTGGGAGGAAGGTTAGGCCAAAGGAGAGATCCAGGTGCTAGAACAAGGTCCTGGTCCTCAGCCCTGTATGCATTCCTAGCTTACAACCAGGCCAGCTGGCCAGACTTAAGACAAAGTCATCTTGGAAGAAAAGGCTCCATTCATCTGTTGAGCTTTTCAATTGGGCACTAGATAAGATCTGGAATGGGGGATCTTCTCCTCCATGCCATCTCTTAGACACAGTCAGAAAAACAGAAACAAAATTAGAATTTTTAGCTTCAAAGCTTTATTATTTACCAATTAACTGAACACAGCCAGTTTAAATTTGATTGTATATTCCTTTGATCATATTTTAGATCATTTTGGCATTCCAGAATATTGAGGTACTTAGTGCATCTGAGTAAATGACTGACCAAATCCAACCCCATGTTTGGTGCACTGGAAAACAAGCCCAGTACATGTGAGTTCAGAGTCCAAAATATTCCTGGATAGTTCAGGGAGTACTCATGAGCTCATTCGGGATATGTCTAGTAGAGCCGACAGGAAAGTTATGTGCAGACAGATATATACAGTTATGTGCAGACAGTCATCAGGTGACACTGAAGCACTCCCATACTAACCACTGTCATGAAATGAACTGAGATGACCATGGCAGTCACAGTCAGACAGGAAGGTGACTTGGACTAATGTGCAGCTACATCACAGGATGGAACTTAAAACTGGTGAGCCAAGAAGAAGTACAGATTCTGTGAGATGGGAGTTTGCAGAAATGACGACAAAGTGATGCCATATCAGTCTGCATTTGAAAAGTAAACTAACTCAATGATCTCCAAATGATCAATGACAATGTCCTGTGCTTGAATTCCTGGATTTTGGTGAAATTTATGATTCATTTTTGCAAAGCAATGGCTGATTCCCATCTGCAAATTCTGGGCCAGAGAGTTCCAGGTGACCACAAGCTTGGACTCAGATCGTCACACCATTGATATATATATTTATACAGATATCTAAAAATATTATAAATGGCCAGAAAAATGAGTGTGGCCAATCCTAATCTGGGAAAAATAATATTTGTTATGATGGAGAGGAATGAGGAAGGAATCTGAATGGGGAATGGCTTGGTAAACTGCATGTTTAGAGACAGTCCCACTGATTCCATAGTCAGTAAGATGAGCTATTTTCCTGAGTCTAGGGAATAACCTCAAAGATCACATACCCGAACAGTTATCAGGGGGCTGTGTCCAGGGAACAAATGTAGAGGTTGACTTTGGTTGGAAATGCTCACATTTTGGGAAAGGGACATTTTAAATAGTGTCTATGGTCATCCCCTAAATTTTGAGGATTAGTTGCCTGGATAGAAAGTATTTTAATTCAGGGTGCCTGCTGGGTCTCAAGCAGATGTCTTTTTGTTCCAAACCTGCAACATTGTCATTTTTATTCTGCCCCCGTTAGCTTTGATTTTCCACTCACTGCTCTGCTGTATCTTTCTACTTGATCTCCTGACTGGTTTTGCCCGAATTTTGCATCTCCTCTGGCAAACCAAGGGACTCTCATCTCACAGTCTTGCATCAATTAGAAGTTATAGAGTTGAAACTATTCTATTCTATTCTGGGGCCAACATTCTCCAGTTGGAAACCTCCTCGCTGTGACCTTCTGACACTTGAATCTCTTTACTTACATTAGGATTGGCCTTAGTTATCAAAACCTGAGACGCGTTGTTTGTAGGAGTGCTGGAGTTGGCGATGGCAGGGGCCCAAAGAAAACCCTTGAAGACTGAGGAGATTGATAAGGAAGTGTTGGAGTGGAAAGAAAAGATGTATGGAGACTGTGTGTGATGACAATACCCTGGTGTCCATCTGATGCTTTCAACAAATGATATTCTGTCCACTCTCTGGGGCACAGGACATACAGGAGGCCAAGGCAGGGCAGAGATGTTGAGGGGCTGGAGGGAGGGAACATGGAGCTCATAAATAATTGGTTTTCCTTTGATCTTTAATACACACCACTTAGGTCAAGTGCTCTCTCATTACAGACTAACAGGCATATGAGTTTGAACAAAGAGTTCCCCTAGAATGGGCTCAGAAGGTAGAGGGTTGTTTGTTCTCTATCACTTTCTGATTATAAGGACTAGACTCCGTCACATGCAAATCATTCTTCAGGCACTACGGTAAATTTCACCCTTGGGCTGGGAAAACTATCAGTTGTCTTTAGACAGGGCAGTAGGTCTTTTGGAAAAGTAGAGCTGTGGTCTAAAGATGCTATTGATATGTGTTCTCCTGTGCCTGGTGACAGTTCCCCAAGGAGGGAGCTTCAGATATCTGACTTGTATCTATAGGGATGGCTGTGACTTGAAGTGAATGACAAAAAACATCCTTTTTTGTTTGCAGGTGTCCTGTCCCAGGTGCAACTTCAGGAGCCTGGTCGAGAACTGGTGAAGCCCTCCCAGAAACTGTCCCTCACCTGCTCTGTCTCTGGTTTCTCCATCACAAGTAGTGGTTACTGCTGGAGCTGGATCCGCCAGACCTCACGGAAGGGGCTGCAGTGGTTGGGACACATATGCTTTAATGGTAATGCATATTTTAACCCGTCATACCAAAGCCGACTCTCCATCACCAGAGACACATCGAAGAATCCGTTCTACCTGCAGCTGAGCTCCGTGACTGCTGAAGACACAAGCATGTATTACTGTGCAAGAGTCACAGCGAGGGGAAGTCAGTGTGAGCCCAGACACAAACCTCCCCTGCAGGGAAGACACTGGTCAGCAGGACCCGCTGAGCACAGGCGCTCAACCCTAGGCAGGCATAAATGAATGACAGGGAGGAATTCCTGTTGGAATGAGGGGCTCCTCTCTCAGCTGTCAGCATCTCCACGGACAGTTTTTCTTTGTCTTACTCTAAATTTTCTCCTCACTGCCAGCTTGAAAGGAGGAACTAGTATTCTCTGGTTGTAGTAAAAATAGTAAAGTGACTATAATAGTTCATTGTCATCCTGTTGAACCCATTTTCCTTCTTGAAAACAGGTTATCATGGCAATTCTCACCCTATGCACTACTCAAAACCTGTTGACAATGAAATGCAGCATGAATCTGGATTCACGCATTCAATGCATGATTTAAATGTACTGAGCTCAGTGACCTCCTACTGCCCAGGTTCAGCGATTCTTTCTGAATTGCTCTCTGAGCACTCTTGGCAGTGAATGACTAATGATTTCTATGTCTCAGAAAATAGTTGTGGTGATTTCTGGGGATAACTTTGTGACATGTCCTTAGTGATGCTTGCTACACATTGTCTCCCTGGATGCAGAAACAGTGTTCCAGGCATAGAGAGACCCCTGACACCAGAACAGGTGAACTGGAATGACTTGTCTGGTGGGCGGAGTATTTAGTAAGATCATTCATTGGATTCAAAATGAAGGGAGAACTCATTGGATGGACAAGTTTGATCCCAAAAGATAGTAAATGTGTCACAAGAGGAGGAAATTGAAAACTACTTTCTCAGAATGTTCTTTAGGCCCTGTTTTCAGCAGATGCCAGGGAATGAAGTCAGTGATGCTTTCCTCTGAGCAGCTGTGGTCAGAAGCTGTGGTTTCCCCACCTTGTCAGCATCTCTCTAGGGACACCGTGCACAGTGACTCTTGAGAAACTTCCTGCATTGGAACCTGCCTTCTCTTCATTGGAAGGGGCTTTGTCTGTCTTTCAACATCTATCCAAAGGCAGACTTCAGAGTAGGAAGTATTAATGAGATCTCAGTTTACACTCCAGGATACTAACTAGTGGCATCTGTAGTCAAAATTATAATAGTTAATGCAAAAATGTATTCTCATGTTGACTGGAAATTTTCTCCACACACTCTAATGTATCTTGAAGCTTTTCATTCTAACGAATACTCACAAATGTGTATTTATTCAATAAACATCCCTTAGAATGACCTCAAAAACGTTTTCTATGCCAATATTATTGTTTGGAAGCAAATAATTATTAAGATTTTCAAGGACAATGGAAAGAATGAAAAAAAGTTCATCCAAAAGAACAAGTGCAGAGTATAAAGAATTACAAATAATAACAAAAATTAAGAGAAAACATGTAAAATGAACTGAGAGCAGAAAAATTCAGGGAAAATATCAATAATTCCACAAATGGTGGATAAAACAAGAAAGATAACGCAAGGCATAATGACAGCAATAAATGCAGACACATCAATAATGACATGGAAGGTAAATGGATTCAATGCACCTCTAAAGTGGCAGAGACAAGCACAATGGATAAGGAAACTTGACCCATAATTCTATGCTTACAAGAAACACATTTGAGACATAAAGACAAATATAATCTAAACATGAAAGATAGAAGAAAATATATCAAGAAAATGGGAATAAAAAAGCAATATTAACAAGTAACAATTTTAAAAAGGAGTACTAGTAATAAAAATTAATAATAAAATAGACTTCAAGGCAGAATCCTTCACGGAAAACAAATGAGGGCATTATATGACAAAAGGAACAAAAGAGCAAGACAAAAAATATATATATATGCACTCAATGGCAGACCCTCAAAATATATTAATCAAACTCTTATAGACTTGAAGAGAGAAATACATAATTTTACAGTATTAGAGCTAAATATGCCCCTCTGAGTTTTACACAACAACTCAAAAGATCAATTGGATAATAAATCTTGATAACACAATTTACTGACCTCATAGACATATAGGAAACATACTGTGTAAGTCTGGGTAAATTAGAGAAACAAATTCACAGAAATCCATACGTATGAGAGTTTTATATGAAAGGCAAGTAAGTGTACATTAAGAAAGCTTCCCAACCCAGTGCTGTCCAAGCCCACAAGTCCAACATTAGCCCATATGTCGAACACCTACCTACAAAGTCCTCCTCCATCTCACAAAACACACGCAATGACGCTGAACTGCAGGAGGAAATCCGAATCAGAGAAGAGTGTAAGCATCACAGTACTGGCAGGGGTCTCCACATAGCTGCTTCAGCACCCAGGGGTGCATCAGGGTAAGTACATGGGGCTTCTCCTCAGGGATGTCTTTCAAGCAGTGAACCTTGACAGCTGAAGCAGGGAACTGGCTAAGGCAGCTGCACCCTGGTCCAACCATCAGAGAGCAAGATACCCAAGAACTCGAAAGGCGAGGCTCATGGAGCCATTTATCTCTCTGCTCTTCATTGTGAATCCTGAGAGGTACTACTGCCAATCCTTGGATTGTTTGGTTACCAAAATAAACTCTTTAATTTTTAACAGAAACCCTTTTGCTATTTGACAGGAATGAGGGAAGATGAGATAGTACGCACATTTTTCTCAAGGCTGTTTATCAATTACTGCTACATCCAGAAAGGAAGGAAAGAAACAAGGGCGTGAGGGAAGGATGGAGGAAGGGACAGAGCAAGAGGAATATAAAAGCAACAATATATGGAAATAGAGTTGCCATCTTAAGGAAATTTTATTTTTATTAATCTAGTAGCTAATCTTTGTTGACAAGTATGTATTTACTACCAATAAATTTGTCAAGAAGAATCAGATTCCAAAATAAGAACAATGAAGTCATTGGACATTCTGTGTGAAACCACTGCCCAACCTGCTTAACCTTGTGTAACACTGTAAATTTCACACTTGCCCATGGGACCTCCCCTGGGATATGGCATATTGACACACGATGATGAAATATATATATATATATATATATATATATATATATATATATATATATATATATCATATAGTGCCGATAATTATTCTGTATTTTCCTTCCTGATACTCTGTTGACACATTTCTTTCTGGAAAAGTATACCATTCCACCAACCTAATATCAGTTATATCTAAATATACTTGGCAAACATGCAGAGAAAAGAGAGTCCCATGTTCAGGTCAACATGGAACAGAAAGACATCTCCACATCAAATCAGAAGACATTTAGAAGGAGAAATTATGAAAAATCCATCTCTTTTTAAAAGTCACAACCCCACCCTGATGCATACTCAGGAATGTTGCTGTGAAATTGGTACATACTCACTATCCCCTACATTTCCTTCGTTGTGTACATACCTACAACTATAAACCACCCTCCTCACTGTTTTTCCCTTAAGCAGCTTGCCTTTGGGATTCTTCTGGCTCACTCCTTGCTTATTCCAAGTAAAGCTTCCCCATTTCATTTTTTTCTTTTTTTTTTTTTAACAATTTATTAGGGGCTCATAAAACTCTTATCACAGTCCATACACATACATACATCAATTGTATAAAGCACATCTGTACATTCTTTGCCCTGATCATTTTTTTTCTCCTCTTTTCTTTTTTTACATTTTATTAGGGTCCCATTTCATTTTTGTACAGCCCCCTGGCTTACCTGGATTGGTAACTTGGGACCCACTTCCTCTTGCTGTGTATTTATTCAACGTGACATTACATATTTATCTGCCCCTGCCTCTCAGACTCTGAGAACTGTTATTCTACAAGAGCCTGTGAGGAGTTCCGTTGTGTGATTTGACATATTTTTGTTTATTGAGTTACCTTTGGGTTTGTTACAATTTATACCAACCCTGTGTCCAACAGAACAGAGCATGGGCTGATGTTGCACCATCATCACCCTGGTTATGCTTGATCTCATGGCTACCCCTGTTGTATCAATCCATGCCACCGAGGAGCTTCCTCTTTTTCACTGACCGTCAACTTTACTGAGCATGGAGTCTTTTTCCAGGTACTGCTCTCTCCTCATAGCATGACCACAGTGTGTGAGGTGAAAGTACCACCACTCTTACTCCTAAGAAATTCTCTGGCTGTGCTTCCATTTAAGACAGATCAGTTTATTTTTATGACACTCCATGGTATCTTCAATATTCTTCACCCACACTATCATCAAGGTCCATGAAGCACTACTCCAGTCCTCCTTCAACACAGTCTAGCATTCACATGCATATAATGTGATTGAAAGTCCTAACCAATGGTTAAATTCATGGCCTTCTTAATCCTCAACATGACAGCACAGTCCCATGTAATATAGACCCCTAGGAAAGAGGTATGCATACCTGAGTGACACTTTGAGTTAAGTGTCTGGTTATTGAATGAAAGTTCATGGATTTAAAATAACTAATTAGTCCTTGTCAGGAATAGGAGGTTATCTGACCCAGAGACTATTTATAAAATGTGACACTCTACCAAAAATCCTACAGAACAGTTCTATTAACCATACAGGGTCTCTGAGATTCAGAAAAGACTCGATGACAGTGAGTTTGGTTTGGGAGCAAATATTATTTGCTGGCTTGTTGATTTGCTTGCTTGATTCAATGATTTGTCCTCAGTGGAGAGGATTCCTGGTGTGTGCATAGCTCTCAGATCTCACAATGAAAGAAGAAATGTGAATGAAAATTGGATATGTTCTCCTATGCAGTCACAGTTCTCAAAACTGCATGGTATTGGTACAATGACAGATACTCAGACCAATGGAAAAGAACTGAAAACCCAGAAATAAAAGCATCAGCATACAGACAACTGATCTTTGATAAGGGCCCAAAAAATATCAAATGGGAAACAGATGCCCTCTTTAACAAGTGGTGCTGGAAAAAATAGGTATCAACATGCAGAAAAATGAAGCAAGACCCTTATCTCACTCATGCACAAGAATAAACTCATGGTGGATCACAGACCTTGAAGTTAACCCCCAAACTATTAGGGCCATCAATGAGGGAATTGGGACCAACTTGAGAACTTTGGCACAGGGAATACACAGGCTATCAGAAATAGGGAAGGACAAAAACACAGAGGAGGCACAAATTGACAAATGGGATATACTGAAGATAAAACACTTGTGTACATCCAAAGAATTCACCAAGAGAGAAATAAGAGAGTCCACAGACTGGGAAAACATCTTTAGCAATGACACATCAGACAAAGGCCTTATTACTAAATTCTACCATATTCTGCTAGCTTCCAAAAAGAAAAAAACCAATAGCCCACTTGAAAGGTGGGCAAAGGACTTGAACAGAAATTTCACAGGGGAAGAAATCTGAATGACCAACAAACATATGAGAAAATGTTCCCGATCTTTAGCCATAAGAGAAATGCAAATTAAAACAACAATGAGGTACCACCTGACACCCTCAAAGTAGCCCAACTAAAAAAAAAAAATCAGAAAGCAACAAGTGTTGGAGGGGCTGTGGAGAGACAGGAACTCTCATCCACTGCTGGTGGGCCTGTAAGTATGTACAGCCACTATGGAAATCAATCTGGTGGTACATAGGGCAGATGGAAATAGAACTACCATATGACCCAGCAATCCCCCTACTGGGCTTATACCCAGTAGAGGCAAGAAACAAACCAAGGCCAGACATCTGTGCTCCAATGTTCATTGAGGCACAGTTCACAATTGCAAGGAGCTGGAAGCAACCCAAATTTCCATCACGTGACGATTGGATTAAAAAACTGTGGTATATACATACAATGGAGTACTACGCATCACTAAAAAGCAGTGAGGAATGTATGAGGCACATACCGGCATGTGAAGAACTGGAGGAAATCATGTTAAGCGAAATAAGTCAGACATAAAAGGACAAGTACAACATGAGCCCGCTGAGGTAAGTATTACAAAAAATGCAAAAGTGGCATAGGGGAAAAAGCTACTGTATACAAACATTTCTGGGGTGAAGAATGTCTAGTATGGCAGAGACCAGATCAAAACCAGGGATGCGCATGGTAGACAATGGGGGAGGAGGAGGGGAAAGGAAAATAAAAGGATGAATATAAGTAAGAAAAGGGGAGCGGGGGCATGGGACACTAACCCACTCAAGGAGAGGGTATTGTTTGTATCTCCACAGGGAAAGTGGGACCAGACTTCAACCCAGTGCCGCAAGGTGTGAATTCAACATTCTGGCGTGGAGTAGGGAACCAGTGGAGAGGTCTGGGAAGCTGGCCCCAGCATCAAAAATTAAGTGGATTCCTGCCCCTCCCCCCAAAAGAATTTGTTTCAAAGGATGACATTGATTCTGCAGCTTGGGCAGGTGGACATATCTGATCAGAGCACATGGGAGCAGATGAAGGGGCAGGAGAAGAGAGTGGAACACAGCCTGGCCCACCAGGCCTTGAGGATGATGTTCCTGAATAGAGCAGCCAGTCCACAGAGAGAACAACAGGGCTGGCCCCACTATGAGACATGATGCCAATCAATGACTAAGGGCTATACAGGGGACAGCACCGGAGACACAGTGTGAGAATCGCACCTGACCTGATCCCACCACACCAAGGCAAAGCACTGGGGGAGTGTAGCGGAACAGCAATGGAATGGAGTGGCAAGGCCCCCAGGGAATCCTGAAAGTGGAATTTGGGGCTAGGGCGTGGTGCCCCAACAGACAAGACTGAAAAACACTCCTAAGGGCCAACAAACGATCCTTGAACTAACTACAAGCTTTTCTTTCGTGAAGTGTTTTGTTTTGTTCTCTGTCAGTGGTTTGTTTTTGTTGTTTAGTTGTCTGGTTGTACACTTTTGCTTTGTTTTCCTCTCTTGGTTTCGTGCATGTTTTAGTGCCTCCACAGGTCTGCCTGAATAAGACCAGCTGGATGAACTATATGGAGGAAAAACAATGGGACTGACAGTTTCAGGGGGACTTGGGGTAGGGGGACGTAGGGGGGTAAGGAAGTGGTGTTAACAAACACAGGGACAAGGGAACAATACGGTACCCAAAAATGGTAATCAGGGGGGAGTGGCAGGCCTGGTGGGGAAAGAGCAAGGGTAAGTTTGCGTAGAGAAGAGGGATAGCTGTAGCCCAGGTGGGGACGGAGCATGGTGGTAGGGCAGGAGGAAAGTCAAGGGAGATGGAGGAAAGAGCTAGGAGTCAAGGAGCATTTATGGAGGTCTAGACAAAGACATGTACATGCAAATATATATATGAGGATGGGGAAATAGATCTCTGTGTCTATATTTGTAGGTTTAGTATTAAGGTGGCGGAAGGACTTTGGGCTTCTACTCAAGCACTCAGGCAATGCATGAATACTTTCTTTAATAAAATTGGCACTCTACGATGCTCACCCTCCCGACACAACTGCTGAAGCCAAAGCGGGTGAACAAGTAAATGTGGTGAAGAAAGCTGATGGTGCCCGGCTATCAAAAGAGATAGTGTCTGGGGTCTTAATGGCTTGAAGGTGAACAAGCGGCCATCTAGCTCAGAAGCAACAAAGCCCACATGGAAGAACACACCAGCCTGTGTGATCGGGTGGTCCCGAAGGGATCAGTTATCGGATATCAAAGAACAAAAAATCATATCATTGGCTGCACACCTCCATGATACGATCGCCGAAGACAAACGGGTGCATAAGTAAATGTGGCAAAGAAAGCTGATGGTGCCCGGCTATTGAAAGAGAAAGTTTCTGGCACCTTAACGGCTTGAAGGTGAACAAGTGGTCATCTAGCTCAGAAGCAATAAAGCCCACATGGAAGAAGCACACCAGCCTGTGCGATCACGAGGTGCCAAAAGGACCAGGTATAAGGCATCATGCAAAAAAAAGAATGTGTGTATGTATATATATATGTGTATATATGTGTATATATATGTATGTGTGTGTGTGTGTGTGTATATATATATATATATATATATATATATATATATATATATGCCATTTTGAATGAAGGGGGAAGTGCAGAGTGGAGACCCAAGGCCCATTTGGCAGCCACTGGAAATCCTCTCATAGAGGGGTTTAGGAGAGGAGATGGGTCAGTCAGGGTGGGATGTAGTACCGATGAAGAACACAGCTTCCCCACATCCTGGATACTTCCTCCCCCCAACTACCATGATCTGAATTCTACCTTGCAGGACTGGATACGGCAGAGGTTGTACACTGGTGCATATGGGAGCTGGAGGCACAGGGAATCCAGGTTGGACAATACTTTCAGGACCAGGGGTGTGAAGGGCGATGTTGGGAAAGTGGAGGGTGAGTGGGTTGGAAAGGGGCAACTGATTACAAGGATCCACATGTGACCTCCACCCTGGGAGATGGACGGCAGAGAAGGGGGGGAAGGGAGACTCCGGACAGGGCAAGATATGACAAAATAACAATCTATGAAGTATCAAGGGGTTGTGAGGGAGGGGGGAGCAGGGAGGGAGGGGAAAAAAGAGGACCTGATGCAAAGGGCTTAAGTGGAGAGCAAATGCTTTGAAAATGATTAGGGCAAAGAATGTACGGATGTGCTCTATAAAATTATAGTATGTATATGTATGGATTGTGATAAGAGTTGTATGAGCCCCTAATAAAGTGTAAAAAAACAATAAAATGATTTATTTTTTAAAAGTGAAATAAAAAGAAAATTGGATATGTTCACATTAAACAATACAGATAAACCTGGACCCTGACCATCTTAAGACAGCAAACACTTCCATCTGGGAAGACACTAAGCTGAGCCTATGTGTAGGCGTCCAAATACGTCCACTCTGCTAACTGTCTTGGTCCCACATGCACAGGTGCGAGTCTTGGAGAAAATAGCTTTTGGAGTGATAGGACTTATGTTCCCATGAGCTGTTCACAGTCTCCAGCCCTTATCCAGCCATTGACACTCATAGGCAAATCCCTCACGTGATTTCCTGTTTAAATGCTGCCTCGCCCTCAGGGAACACATGCAACTGCTGAATCAGGGTGAGTTTTCTCCAGAAATGTCGGCTTCCTTCCTCTTTATTCTCATGGTGCTGGGTCTCCCATCGGGACAGTGTCAAGGGGATATGGAATCCTTCACAGCAGATTAACTGAGAGATGGTGTGTTAATATTTATTTCCTATGTCTTCAGGTGGCCTGTCCCAGGTGCAGCTGCAGGAGTCTGGTCCTCAAATGGCGAGGACTTCACAGACCCTCATTCTCACCTGTCCCAACACGGGGACTCTGTTTCCAGCATCAGTGCTACTTAAGATTCGATCAGGCAGCACCCTGCAAGAGGTCTTGAGTGGCTGGGAAGGACTTACTACAGAACGAAGTAAAACAGAGATTATGCACCATCTCTAAATGATCATCTAGGCATCAACCCAGACACATCGGAGAACCAGTTCTCCATGCAATTGAGCTCTGTGACCAAAGAGGACATGGGTGTGTATTTCTGTGCAAGAGACACAGTGAGGGAACATCAGTGTGGGCCCTCACACAAACCTCCCTGAAGAACAGGTGGAGGAACTGAGATGCAGGGGGTGTTCAGACCAGAAGGGGGAAACCATGCATAAACAGCACAAGCCCAGGATCCTAGAGCAGGTGTAGGAGTGAGCGCAGATGTGATTTTCTGCTTCCATAGATATTCAGGAATAGCTATTTCATAGCATTTTGTAGCTTTAATATTGCTTGCATCAGATTCACCTTAGTCCTGGATTTGACTACGTTGGTCTTTAATCCTTAAAATCTGTCTTTTGTAGAAGTGCACTCTCAATGCAAAAACACTTTGGTATATAAAACTGGCATTTCATGATGGTCACCTTCCCGACACGATCAATTAAGACAATTGTGTGCATAAGCAAATGTGGTGAAGAAAGTTGATGGTGCCACGCTATCAGAAGATATAGCATCTAGGGTCTTAAAGACTTGAAGGTAAACAAACGGCCATCCATCTCAGAACCAACAAAGCTGACATGGAAGAAGCACAGCAGCCTGTGTCACCACGAGGTCTTGAAGGGATCAGGTATCAGGCATCAAAGAACAACAAAAAAAATCTTATCATTATAAATGAGGGGGAGTGAAGAATGGAGACCCAAAGCCCATCTCTAGGCAATTGGACACCCCCTTACTGAAGCATTGTGGGGAGGAGATGAGTCAGTCAGAGTGCAGTGGAGAAACAATGAAACATACAACTTTCCTCTAGTTCTTAAATGTTTCCTCCCCCTACTATTATGATCCCAATTCTACCTTACAAATCTGACTAGACCAGAGGATGTACATTGGTACAAATAGGAACTGGAAACACAGGGAAACCAAGACAGATGGCACCTTCAGGACCAGTAGTGAGAGTGTTGATACCTAGATGTTGGAGGGAAGGTAGGGCAGAAAGGGGTAACTGAGTACAAGGATCTACATATAACCTCCTCCCTGGGGGATGGACAAAAGAAAAGTGGATGAAGGGAGAAGTTGAACAGTGTAAGATATGACAAAATAATTTTTGAATTATGAAGAGTTCATGAGGGAGAGGGAGGGGGAAAGGAGGGGGTGGAATGAGGAGCTGATATTAAGGGCTCTAGTAGAAAACAAATGCTTTGAGAATGATGATGGCAACAAATGTACAAATGTGCATGACACAATGGATGTATGTATGGATTGTGATAAGGATTGCACGATTCCCCCAATAAAATGATTGAAAAAAAATGACTAGTGACCTTGAGCTTAGCAGCCTCGGTGTAATGAACCACACACACACAGGATCTGCAAGATATCTAGAATATACTTATATACTCTTGAAATGACCCTCTTAAACGTCATTCAACTTCACTTATGGATATATATGCAGAGGGTATGCAAATAGAGCCCCCCCCACCCCACTTGCTGATGAGAACCACCCAGCCCCAACTCTGAAAGTCTTCCAGAGGTGCCCCAGCACTGGAATTTCCAGTTGTCCCCATTCAGGACTTAACACATTAAGTCACCATGGAATCTCCATTCAGCTGACCGTTACTTTTTGGAGTTTTAAAAGATGATTTGATGGATAGCAAGTGTGTGGTAAGTGGGCATGAGTGAGAGCCAGTGAATATGTGTTACAGTTTTGGTAACCAGGATGTCTGTTTGCAGGTGTTCAGTGAGAGGCGTATTCACTATCTGTAGCTGTCATATGCACTGGGTATGTCTATCTGTAGCTGTCATATGCACTGGGTATGTCTACCTCCACAGAAGGGGCTGCCATGGGTTTCGTATCTTTATAGTATTGGTAGGACATCCCAGACAGAATGAAGGGCCAATCCACCATCTCCAGAGACAACAGCAAGAACATACGATATCAAATGGACAACCTGAAATTTGAGGACACAGCCATGTCTGACTCTGCAAAAAACGCACAGTGAGGGGAACTAGAGGTTAACCCAGGCACGAATGTCCCCTAGCGGGAGGGGCTGGACTGCAGGGAGCTCTCAGCACCCACACAGCACAAGACCCAGGGGTGGAGCATCACCACTGGCTTCCTGTTGTGTCTGGGAATTCGTGTCCCTCTCAGGAAAATTCTTGACCCTAAGGGAAATTGTGGATCTCCTCACTTCTGTCAGCACTATGAGCCAACCTCCCTGTAATGATATGATGATTTTGAACTTAGTTTCTGGTTTTTTTTTTCACCTTAAATCCCCTAAACTTCCCATATTCCTTGATAATTCCTATGTTTAGGTTGAATTCTCTTCATCTCATCTGCTTCCTCAATCACATTATGCCTTGCATTCAATTCTGCTCCTGTAATACTTCCTTACCTGGGACAACTGTCCCTCTGCTGCGCCAGATCTAACTTTATTATTATTGTTATATACTTTCAGACAAAGAACACTAAAAGAGCTTATGACCAGTAGACCTGTCCAAAGTCAAGTCACCCTGTCTCCATTCATGCAATCACGAGTTTTCCTCTCTGAGTTCATTCATTATAATAATTCACAACACCTGTTTGTCCCTGTTCACCAGAC
Organism: Tenrec ecaudatus; assembly: GCF_050624435.1. Lineage (NCBI taxonomy): Eukaryota > Metazoa > Chordata > Mammalia > Afrosoricida > Tenrecidae > Tenrec > Tenrec ecaudatus. The sequence continues at coordinate 23,021,924 of NC_134532.1, forward strand.
TCATTTAAGAGTCAATCATTTCTCTGAATTCAAATTTGTCTTATTTTTGTTTCATTTAGTAGTTGTAAATATTAATACAGGTGTGGGAAGGGAAAGGCAGACACCTTTTATTCTGAATCTCAATTTGCATCCACAGAACTCACCTCCCTTCCAGTCCTGTGTCCCTTTCCCACGGACTATACAAGTCCTATTCAGTTCAGGGCATCCAATGGTTACCTACATGTTCAGTGGATGGCAGGACCTCCAAACATCACTCCAGATCAGAATATCCTTCTCTAGAGACATGCCAGGGACTGAAATTCCCTCTGCTAGCTCTATGACTGGTATAGTTATGATCAGATATTTCTGAGTCAGACACACACAGAAGGAAAGGCAGTCGGAGCCTAGACACAAACCCCAGTGGAGGGAGAGGGCTGGGCTTGAGGGATCACCCAAGATCCAAAGACAACAGGGACCCACAGGGGAGAAAATGAATAGGAGCATAAGAGGAATTTGTTTTTGTTTTTATAAACAAAACCTATTACATTTTCTGCAGAGAAAATTTCTCTGCCACTGGGAGAGTTAACAATTATTGTGCCAACCTGGCTGATAAACACATGTGAGCTTAATTGAAAGGCGGAGAGATAAAAGGCTCAGAGAACTTCGCCTTTCCAGTTCTTGAGTCTCTTGCTTTCTGATGGTTGGACCAGCGTGCAGTGCCTTAGCCAGTTCCCTGCTTCAACTGGCAAGGCTCACTTCCTGCAAGACATCCCCGAGGAGTGCTGCAGCAGCCACATGCAGACCCCTGCCAGCTCTGAGATGCTTACATGCTCACTGATTCAGTTGGCATCATGAGGACTTTGTGGATTGGTGTCAGATATATGGACTAATGTTGGTCTTGTGGGCTTGGGCATCATTGGGTTGGGATGTCTTCTTGATGTGCACTTACACTTTATATAAAACTCTCCTTATACATATGAGTCTCTGTGGATTTGTTTCTCTAATGTACCCCGACTAACACAGCCACCGACCTCCATATTCTTTAACTACCTCTCTGCATATGATCTGCATATGTCTCTGTGTTTGGTTGTGCTAATTATATGTGCTACTCTTTAATATGTAATGCTATGTGATAGAACTTGCAGTCTTGTCCGCATTGTTTTTAGTGCTTTGATTCTAGTATATTTTATGGTGTGTTTTTTTATCTTTTTATGTAAATGCATATGAATTTATTATTCTGAGTGGGTACTGTATGAAGGGTTGTTAATGCCAGTGTGCGTGCATGTGCTAATTTGTTCAAAGTATGCATATGTATGTTACTGCAACTGTTAAAATACAAATATAAATATGTGAGTTTCTGTGCATGTGTTGACATTTAGCATATATGTTATTGTGTGTACGATAATATGTATACATTAGTGTTTGCATATTTTGCTACAGGACTTTTCTTGCTCAAGCAGGAAGACTTTAAACAAGATACATAGGCACACAGTTGCAATGTTGGGCTCAAATCTAAGAACAATTGTGAGGATGGTTGAGGACTGGGTGGTGTTTCACTCTGTTTTACATAGGATCGCTGCATCAGAACTGAAACATCAGCTAGCAACAGAAATATTTTATCCCATGTGTTCTCCCGTGACTTCAATAAAGAAAGGGTCTTAGTGTTTCACCATTGACTTTACAGTGAGAATGAAAGTTCTATGGCTGCAATCATCTGCTGGATAACTCTCTGTTCCAGTTTTATTTTTTTTAATGATCTCACTGGTAATTGACATAGGCAAGCCACAGAAGCTCCTGTGTAGGCCACAACATATGCACACCTGTGTGATCTGCACAACTGAACACAGAGTTTTCATCCCTGATTGACCACTCTACACAATCTCTCCCAATCCTGATTCCAGGAGAGGTCAGTTAGGACTTCATTTTGTAATAGTATTACACAAACTGGAAGTTGAGTGGTCTCCCCACAATCTATTTGGTACCAACTAGAACACCGTCCAGATAGGAATCATATTAATAATCAGCACCCAGAAACCCCCAGGAGTATCTCCTTTGATGCTCCATTTGTTGACTTGTGAACAGAAAAGGGAATGTACACAAGGATAGAAACAGTAACTAAATCATGCTTTTGTTGTAACTGAGGTGTGTGTGCTGGTGGTGTTGAGAATATGATCAAGTTCAATGTTACAGAGTATGGCCATGGAATCCACAAAAAATAATGTCACCTTTTGTGATGACCTCAGACACATCATCAGCAAGATGCCACCAGTGTTTATACCATTTTAGGTAAATTGTTGCCAGGTGACAGCAGGATTGAGTAAAAGTTCGTTTTTAATATCGGGAACATTTTCAACCACTTTTTGCAATGTACAGGAAGGATCATAAAGAGGTCCCTGAAGGTCAGCTTTTCATGTAATATTATAGGAGAAATCGCACACTGGTAATATGATATATGGACCAGCTAGTACAGACATGGTTTCATACACAGTGGATTTCCTTTCATTAACACAAAACATTTATACAGTAGCTTACAGCGCTGAGGCATAGACTACAGTTGGCTGTTCACTTCCTCTATTCAGCCACTTACTGGATTTAACTGGTGATATGCGCTGATACCATAGAAGTACTTAGGCAGTGGTACATTCTCTCTTTTGTTCACTAGTCAGCAATAGAGATAGGCACAGCCTGGGAGTTCTCTGAGTTTGTCCTTCAAAGTCATGGGAATTTGCCTTCGCTGATTATCTCCCCTTTTCCTATTTGAGTGTTCTGTTGACATTTGTCCTCCTTTCTTATGCTTCCTGCCCTCTATACATAGGTTTGGGGAGGGGCAGCCACTGCCCTTCAGCTCTCATGTGGTCCATAGAGCAACAAGCAGAGTAACTCTGAGCATCAGGTCTCAGGAATCCATGGGTGGAGGCTCATAAATGTCCACTGGAACAAAAAATTTGCAAATGCAGTACCTCCTCCTCTGATCACGAAAGGCACTTGATGCTCTGTGTGCAGGTCCTTTCAGAGCATCCCTGGTCTGTACTCATCCACATCATGTCGACAGCTTTGATATGTGTTTCCCTTCTGATCACTGTCAAAGGTAATTTCCCTCCTATATCAGGCCTGGTCTAAGTGCTGTGGTTTGGATTGAGCTTAGCCTCTGTTCTCGTTGTTCAGGTGTCCTGTGTGACATCCAGCTTGTGGAGTCTGGAGCAGATGTGACACAGCCTGGGACTTCTCTGAGCTTATCCTGTAAAGCCTATGGATTTACCTTCACTGATTATCACATGCACTGAGTTTGGCAAGCTCCAGGGAAGGGGCTGGAGTGGGTGACAGGAGGGAGTAATCCAAGTGGGAGTACTCAGTGGTACTCTCCATCAGGTTGAAGAACAGTTACAATTTCCAGGGACAACCCAACAAACACAATCTCTCTAAAAATGACAGACCGGAAAGCAGAGGACACAGCCATGTATTACTGTACAAGGGACACAGTGTGTGGAAGTCACAGGGAGCCCAGACACAAACCTCCCCAGCAGGAATGGGGTGGACCTGCAGCTGGTGCTCAGCTTGCATGTAGTAAAGGAAGCCTGCAGGGAGCAGCTGCAGAGGAAGTCCAAGCTTTCCTTTTTATCTCACTCTTCACTGTTCACACTCAGCAACAACCTTAGACATGAACATTAGTGCTTGTCTTTTGTAAATCCTGATTATTCTCAGATAAAGAGAGTTATCATAGGACAGTGATTCAGTTCATTATTTAAACCTTCATTTGTCATACTTTTTCTAGCACTAATTTTTTTAGGTAACATTTAACTGGTTAGGAAATCACATTTCTTCAATCCAAACCTAGTAGTTATGTGTCATTGAATTTGCTCCTAATTATAGTGTTTCTCTGTACATCAGAATAAAACACTGCCTGATCCTAAATCTTCATCATACTTGGCATGTCTTATCACATTGTTACATTTCAATCCATCTCGTTTATCCTCTAATAAGAAAGAAAAATATCATTCTCCAGGGACTGGCCCCTCCATAATCTTGAGCAGTTTCTGATCTGACTGTCAACATTCAAATTTCTAAGGATTATTCTTATGGTACTTCTTCCAACACAGAAATTTATCACTATCCTGGTAGTCAATGATATCCTCAATATTCCCCCAACACCTAATCATAAGGATAAACTCTGTATCAGTCTACTTTAATCATTGTACAGATTTCCCATGCATATGAGATTTTCCATGCAGTACTGGTTGCTTGGATCAGGTTCACCTTAGTCCTGGATTTGACCACATTGCTCTTTAATCCTTAAAATCTGTTTTGTGACAGTACATTAAAAGACAGAGACCCTGAGTTCACATATGTATTGGCCTTGAATAAGGATAAAACTAGAAACAACATTTTTATTTAATAAAGTTTTCTGTAACCTTGTAGAAATTTATGTTCATATATATATGCCAATATATATATCATATTAATATATACATTTGGTCGTGGACATTTTCATCATTGTTATGTGCCATTGGTTTACGTCAAACATTGAGTTCAATTGTGGAAAAACTAATAGCATTCTCCTTGCAAACAAGAGTCAGACAAATATGTCCCCTATCACCACTCTTATTCACCTTTGTGCTGGAAATATTATTGAGAAATATTACATAACAATACAATTAGGCAAACAAAAAGTAAATTTCTCATTATTCACAGACATAATATTCAATGTAGAAATAAACAAAGATGAGACAGTTTGTGTGACAATATGTCAAAATATAAGATTAACACAAAAATAATAAATAATATTACTGTAAAACAATGAAGAGATTGCTGGAAAAAAGCAACAAAGAAAATGATCATTTACAATAGCCACACAAAAGATGAAATACCCAGGATTAAAACAATTCAGAGAAATAAATATATGTACAAACAAAACTATAGAACAGTGCAGTCAGAATGTTCCTTAGAGTGAAGGATGACAAGACTTTATCTCACACATACAGGAAATGTTGTCAGCAGAGAACAGTTGCTGAAGCACAACATCAGTGAAAGGTGGAATACCTTCAACACAATGGAGACACAGTAGCTGCATGCATGGGCTCAAACAATAGAACAATTATGAGGGTAGCGCAGGACTAGATAGTGTTCCCTTGTGTTGTGCATGGGGTTGCTATAAGTCAGAAACCTATTTCACGGCACCTAAGAACAAGAGACCTACACAAGTAGAAGAATAGCTCATGTTCATGGATAAGAAGAATCAGTATCATATAAATATAAATGTCACTGAAAACAATCTCTAATTACAACAAAATAATGACCAAGTGGCAACTTTAGGCTATACAGAAATGTTAAAAGTAATTATCAACTTCATATGAACAGGGAAGATATGCAGGATAAGCAATAAACTGCAAAAAATGAAGAATGAAGTAAGAGACCTCCAACTACCCAGCCTCAAAAACAGCCACAGCAGTCAAAACTGCATGGTACTTTGGAAAACATACAAAAACCTTCAACAAAGAGCCAAAAAAATATTGAATGGGAAAGAATTTCTCGATTCAACAAATGGTGATTACAAATTTGATCTCCATCTGCAGAAGAATCACACAGGATGCATACCTCATCCCACGAACAACAACAAACTCAAGATTGATAAAACAAACAAACAAACAAAAACAATTTACACATAGTGGGTGGGAGAAAACATTAAAGAACCAGAAGAATATTGTATGTTTCACCGGTGCTATACTGTACGCTGCATGGTTCATTTCTTCATTGTGACCCTTCTGTGAGGAGATGTCCACTTGTCTACGATGGGCTTTGAGTCTCCACTCCAACCTCCCTCATTCTCATTAATGTTGGTTTTGGTCTAAATATCCCTGATACCTGATCCTGTCGACAATTCATGATCACACAGGCTGGTGTTCTTCTTCCATGTGGGCTTTGCTGCTTCCGAGATAGATGGCCACTTGTTTATCTTTAAGCCTTTAAAACTCCAGATGCTCTATCTTTCAACAGCCGGGCATCCTCTGCTTTATTCATCACACTGTTTTTGCACTTATTTTGTCTTCAGCGATCATGTCAGGAAGTTGAGCACCATAGAAAGCCATGTTTTTATAACAAAGTACTATTTCATTGAGAGGATACTTCAGTAGAGAACCAATACCTATCTGCTACCTTAAAAATATAAATATATGTACATAGATCTATGTCCATATCATTATATATAATTATATTTATATATATATATATGCACCTGTATTTATAACTCTATAAATGTCCTTTCCCTCCCAATTCATTCCTCTAGTTCTTTGATGCTTTACATGCACACACACATTATCCTGACCCCGGTTCTACGTTACAAATCCGGCTAGACCACAGTATGTACCAGCTAGACACAGAGATCTATACTAGTGATCTCTAAGAGCTCTCGACAAATGGAATTCAGGACAGATAAACCCCTCAGGTACTATAATGGGAGTAACTCTACCATGATGGTGGCGGAAGGGCTGGGGGAGAAATGAGAAACATATCGCAAAGATGGAGGTACAACACCCCCCACGCAGGATGATGAACAAGAAAAACATGGATTAAAGAAAGCTGTGAGGAGACTTCCAGGAAGAAGGGGACGGAGTAACACATACGAGAGGGACTGCAGAATCCAGCCCAGGAGAGTTGCTCAGAGGGAAATTCAACACCACTGGATCGCAGGAGGCCTATCATAAAGATAAGTGGGCTCAGATCCACGGGGTTTTGAGGGGTTGGGGGCTTTTAGCTTACCTCAGTGGAAGCCGGCTGGGGCTCGACCCTAGCCTTGCCTCTGTGTCTGCCCAAGCCAGGACCATTTGGAGCCTGCAGCAGGGCTTGGCCTCGGTGCAGCCACAGTTTCCCCCTGCCTGCCTCAGGGCAGGGACAGGGCCCTTGAGGCTCCACCAGCAGGGATTGGTGTTCAGCTGCATTGTTGCTTCTGTTTGCTTCTCTGCTCTATATTCCCTCACAGCCTTGGAGGGCTGCGCAGGGGCTTTTTCGGGGCACAGCCACAGCTTGCCACGCTGCGTGTGCTGAGCAGGGACTGAACCCAAACCCCCACAGCTCCATAGGCAGGAATCAAGCTTCAGCTACACTGCGGCATCGGTTAACATCTCTGCTCTCTTTCCCCCGCTTCTCTGGGGGCTGCTCAGCAGCTTTCTTGTGACTCTTCTTGGGGCTCAGCTATGGACTGCCTCTGGGGCTTGGGGCAGTGAGTGGGCCCTTGCAGGTCCACAGGCAGGGAGTGGGACTCAGCTGCATAGTTGCTTTTCCTTCCCTCGCTTCCCAGCACCCCTGCACAGTCCCATCTCACTGTTTAATTTTTATCCCCCTCTTGTTCCCGAATTGCTCTCTCACACTCCATTGCAAACTTAAGGTCCACTCCCATTGCCCTAGGGCATTTGCACCTGGGCCAAACCCAGCTAGGTGAGCTCCACCCTGCACAGATAGCCCAAGGCTAGGGAAAGGCCTGCTTGCTGTCCAGGGGATAATCCGCTGACTCCTCACAAGGGAGTTCCTGACTGTGTACCTGGGGACATAAGGCAGCTCAGACAACACTTATCAATATTCAAACCAATAGCAGGAACTTCAGCCCAGCCTCTGCAACACTGGGGCAGACAGCCTACCTGCCATCTGGGGCACTCCCCTGATAGGGAAGCCACAGGAAGATAAAGTGGTAGGTTAATAACCTAGCAAAATCAGCTATAGGCAGTTCGAAGAAGCATTCCTATAAGTCTTCCAAAGAGAGACTAGAAAATGGCACCTGGTCCCTCAAAAACAATTCAATGTAAACAGCCATCAGCCCCAACTACCTCAACGAAAACACAGGAGAAACAAAAGACAAAGGCAGAAGATGTGCTGAACATAGAAACATACATAGAAGAAGCAGACATTGAGAAGCCATACAAAGAAACTCTCAGAATGCTGCTTGGAGCCATACAGGACATGAGGGAAACAATACAGAAAAAGGATGAAATGATAGAGGAGATAAAAGCCATACACCAAAGGGAAATACAGGAGCTTAAGGAGGAAATAATGAAAAACAATAGCAAAATCATGTTCCTTGAGAATCGACTGGAGGAATCAGAGAACCGCATCAGTGTCGTGGAGGACAGTCAAGCAGACTTTAATAAACGTGAACAAAAATCTAATAAGAGCATCAGAGAAGCCGAAAAAAACCTAAGAGCTATGTCTGATGCTATGAAGCAGAATAACATTAGAATTATTGGCCTACCGCTGGAAGACACAACAAAGAAGTCATCTGCAACAGTAGCGAGAGAATTCTTGGAGGAAAACTTCCCCAGCTTAATGAATGAAAACCAAGCAACCATCCAGAAGGCTGAAAGAACACCAGCACGATGGGATCCCAAGAAGAAATCACCAAGGCACATAATAGTTAAACTATCCAACTTTGAGGAAAAGGAGAAAATCATAAGAGCAGCTAGGGTAAAAAACCAATCACATATAAAGGTCACCACATAAGGATATGTTCAGACCTATCAGCAGAAACTATGAAAAAAAGGAGAGTGGAGTAACATATTCCAAAAGTTGAAGGAAAACAAAGCAAATCCAAGAATACTCTACCCAGCCAAATTATAGATCAAAATCGATGGAGAAGTAAAAGTCTTCCCAGAAAAGGAGAAACTCAAAAAATACATTACAACAAACCCAGCCTTACAAAAGATCCTCGCCGACTCAGAATGTGCAGAAGAACAACACTCAACAAGCACAAATAAGAGACCAACGCATAGAACAACCTCACCCAGAGCACAACAAAGAGAAAACAGGCCCCAAGATAGCAATGGCTTAAGGATGGAAAGAAGTCAATGAAACACACACAAAGCACATACTAATGATAAAGGAAAACTCCCAACACAAAAGGTACAAAATGGCATCACAGAATCCGAACATGGAGATAATAACCCTGAAAATCCATGGCCTTAACTCAGGCATTAAAAGACTGAGACTAGCAGAATGGCTTAGAAAACACAACCCATCAATTTGCTGCCTACAGGAGACACATCTCAAGGCTACAGACAAAAATAGGCTGAGAATCAAAGGCTGGAGAAGGACCTACCAAGCAAACAGCAACACAAAAAAAGCAGGGGTTGCAATCCTTAACTCAGATAAAATTGACCTCAAAGTGCAAACCATAAAAAGAGATAAGGAGGGACACTATATAATGCTCAAGGGAATGAGAGACAATGAACCACTAAGCATTGTAAACATATATTCCCCGAATGAGAGACCAGCTCAATACGTCAACCAAACACTCCAAAAGATTAAGAAATCACAGACTCAACAATTATAGTGGGTGATTTCAACACACCACTCACTGAGAAAGATAGATCACAGGGAAAGAAACTCAACAAGGAGACTAGGGAGCTAATCTCCACAATTAGACAATTTGACCTAATAGATATTTACAGATCTTTTCATCCAAATAAAAAAAATTTCACATTCTTTTCAAGTCCCCATGGCACATATTCGAAGATAGACCACATGCTGGGGCATAAGGCAAATCTACATAAATTTAAGCACATTGAAATAATACAGACCTCTCTCTCTGACCACTGTGCCATAAGACTGGAAATCAACAAAAAGAAGACAAAGAAAATAAGAGCAAATAATTGGAGAATGAATAACTCTCTATTGCAAAAGGAGTGCATACTGGTGCAGATCAGAGATGAAATCAGGAAATTTCTAGAAACCAACAAAAATGAGCACACGACGTACCAAAACTTATGGGACACAGCAAAGGCTGTCATCAGAGGAAGGTTCATAGCAATACAAGCACACCTAAGAAAGGAAGAGAGAATCATGACGGAGACACTGATACAAAATTTACAAAAACTAGAGCAGAGTCAGCAGGACAACCCTACTAATAGCAAAAGAAAAGAAATTATAAAAATCAGGGCTGAGATTCAGGAGAGGGAAAATTAAAAAAACTATGGAAAAATTAATATCGCTAAAAGTTGGTTCTTTGAAAGGATAAACAGGATCGGTAGACCATTGGCAAACCTAAACAAAGAAAGGAGGGAACAAATCTCAAAAGCAAGAATAAGGGATGAAAGAGGGGTCATTACAACAGACCCTAATGAAATCAAAAGGATAGTTACACAGTGCTATGAAGGATTGTACTCCAATAAATTCAACAATTTAGAAGACATGGACAAATTCCTGGAAAAACAATCCCTCCCTAGACTATCCTAGGCGGACATCAAGAATCTCAACAGACCCATAGCAATAGAAGAAATAGAACAGGTTATCAAGGGATTACCAACAAAAAAATCCCGTGGACCAGATGGCTACACTGGAGAATTCTACCAAACATTCAGGGAAGAACTAATACCAATCCTACACAAACTTTTCCAGAACATAGAAAAAGATGGCAAACTGCCAAACTCCTTCTATGAAGCTAGTATAACTCTGATACCCAAACCGGGCAAGGATCCCACAAGAATCGAGAACTACAGACCAATATCCCTAATGAACATTGATGCAAAACTGCTTAACAAAATACTAGCCAACAGAATACAAAATATATAAAACAAATAATTCACCATGACCAAGTGGGATTCATACCAGAGATGCAGGGCTGGTTCAACATACGAAAGACCATTAAGTATTATTCGTCACATTGACATGAAAAAGTATAAGAATCACATGATACTATCAATAGATGCAGAAAAAGCATTCGACAACATACAACACCAATTCCTGTTTAAGACACTAGCGAAGATTGGGATGGAAGGAAAGTTCCTCAAGACAATAGAAGCTATATATGAAAAACCAACAGCCAAAGTGGTAGTCAATGGAGAAAAGACTAACACAATCCCACTGAAAAAGGGGACCAGACAAGGATGCCCCTTCTCCCCACTCCTATTTAATATCGTGCTGGAGGTTTTAGCTAACAGCATAAGGCAAAGAAGTGACATCAAAGGTATTTGTCTGGGGAAGGAAGAGGTGACACTATCGTTATTTGCAGATGATATGATTCTATGTATGGAAAATCCCAAAAGTTCCACAAGGGGAGGACTGGAAGCAATAGAGGAGTTTGGCAGAGTGGCAGGATACAAGATCAACAAACAGAAGTCCATCGGACTGTTATACATATCAGATAAGAACACAGAAGAAGAGATCAAAAAGGTGGTACCCTTCACAATAGCCAAACACAAATTGAAATAACTACGGATACACCTGACTGAAAAAACAAAAGATCTATATAGGGAAAACTATAGAACACTATTACAAGAAACCAAGAGCGACCTCAACAAATGGAAGAATATTCCATGCTCTTGGATTGGGAGACTTAATATAGTTAAGATGTCAGTTCTGCCAAAAGCACTATATAAGTTTAATGCCATCCCAATACAATTACCATCATCTTTCTTCAAAGAAATGGAAAAACTCATTACCAACTTCATATGGAGAGGGAAGAAGCCCAGAATTAGCAGAGAACTCCTCAAGAAGAAGGACACCATGGGAGGGCTTTCTTTACCTGACTTTGGCACATCCTATGCAGCCATAGTTCTCAAAACTGCATGGTATTGGTACAATGACAGATACTCAGACCAATGGAAAAGAACTGAAAACCCAGAAATAAAAGCATCAGCATACACACAGCTGATCTTTGATAAGGGCCCCAAATATATCAAATGGGAAGCTGATGCCCTGTTTAACAAGTGGTGCTGGAAAAAATGGATATCCACATGCAGAAAAATAAAGCAAGACCCTTATCTCACTCCATGCACAAGAATAAACTCAGGTGGATCACAGACCTTGAAGTTAAACCCCAAACTATTAGGGCCATCAATGAGGGAATTGGGACCAACTAGAGAAATTTGGTGCAGGGAATACACAGGCTATCAGAAATAGGGAAGGACAAAAACACAGAGGAGGCACAAATTGACAAATGGGATATACTGAAGATAAAACACTTGTATACATCTAAAGAATTCACCAAGAGAGTAATAAGAGAGTCCACAGACTGGGAAAACATCTTTAGCAATGACACATCAGACAAAGGTCTTACTACTAAAATCTACAATACTCTGCTAGCTTCCAAAAAAAAAACAAAACAATAGCCCACTTGAAAGGTGGGCAAAGGACTTGAACAGAAATTTTACAGGGACAGAAATCCGAATGGCCAACAAACATATGAGAAAATGTTCCCGATCTTTAGCCATAAGACAAATGCAAATTAACACAACAATGAGGTACCACCTGACACCCTCAAAGGTAGCCCAATTCAAAAAATCAGAAAGCAACAAGTGTTGGAGGGGCTGTGGGGAGACAGGAACTCTCATCCACTGCTGGTGGGCCTGTAAGTACGTACAGCCACTATGGAAATCAATCTGGCGATACCTAAAACAGATGGAAATAGAGTTACCATATGACCCAGGAATCCCCCTACTGGGCATATACCCAGAAGAGGCAAGAAACAAACCAAGACCAGACATCTGTGCTCCAATGTTCATTGCGGCACAGTTCACAATTGCAAGGAGTTGGAAGCAACCCAAATTTCCATCAACTGACGATTGGATTAAAAAACTGTGGTACATACATACAATGGAGTACTACGCATCACTAAAAAGCAGTGATGAATGTAAGAGGCACATAGCGGCATGAGAAGAACTGGAGAAAATCATGCTAAGCGAAGTAAGTCAGGCACAAAAGGACAAGTACAACATGAGCCTGCTGAGGTAAGCATTAAAAAATATATTTTTAATGCAAAAGTGGCAATAGGGGAAAAAGCTACTGTATACAAACATTTCTGGGGTGAAGAATGTGTAGTATGGCAGAGACCAGATCAAAACTAGGGATGCACATGGTAGACAACAGTGGAGGTGGTGGGGAAAGGAAAATAAAAGGATGAATATAAGGAAGAAAAGGGAAGTGGGGGCATGGGGCGCTAATCCACCCAAGAGGAGGGTATTGTTTATATCTCCACAGGGAAAGTGGGACCAGACTTCAACCCAGTGCCGCAAGGTGTGAATGCAATATCCTGGCGTGGAGTAGGGAACCAGTGGAGAGGTCTGGGAGGCTGGCCCCACCACCAAAAATTAAGTGGATTCCTGCCCCTCCCCCGAAAAGAATTTGTTTCAAAGGATGACATTGATTCTGCAGCTCCGGGAGATGGACATATCTGATCAGAGCACACGGGAGCAGATGAAGGGGCAGAAGGAGATGGAGGGGCAGGTCGTGAAGATGATGTTCCTGAGTAGAGCAGCCAGTCCACAGAGAGAACAACATGGCTGGCACTACTATGAGACATGATGCCTCTCAGTTACTAAGGGCGATACAGGGGACAGCACCGGAGACACAGTGTGGAAATTGCACCTAACCTGATCACACCACACCGAGGCAAAGCACTGGGGGAGTGCAGTGGAACAGCAAGGGAATGGAGTGGCAAGGTTTCCAGGGAATCCTGAAAGTGGACTTTGGGGCCAGGGCGTGGTGCCCCAACAGACTGGACTGGAAAACGCTCCTAAGGGCCAGCAAACGATCCTTGAATGAACTACAAGCCTTTCTTTTGTGAAGTGTTTTGTTTTGTTCTTTGTCAGTGGTTTGTTTTTGTTGTTTTATTGTCTGGTTGTATACTGTTGCTTTCTTTTCCTCTGTCTTGTTTTCGTGCATGTTAGTGTCTCCACAGGTCTGTCTGAATAGGACAGGCTGGATGAACTATCTGGAGGAAAAACAATAGGACAGACAGTTCCGGGGGGACAGACAGTTCCAGGTGGGGGAGGGGCATGAGGGTAAGGAAGTGGTGTTAATAAACACAGGGACAAGGGAACAACATGGGACCCAAAATGGTAGTGAGGGGGGAGTGGCAGGCCTGATGGGGAACGATCAAGGGTAAGGTTGCGTAGAGAAGAGGTATAGCTGTAGCCCAGGTGGGGACGGAGCATGGTGGTGGGGAGGAGGAAAGTCAAGGGAGATTGAAGAAGGAGCTGGGAGTCAAGGGGCATTTATGGAGGTCTAGACAAAGACATGTACATGCAAACATATATATGAGGATGGGGAAATAGATCTAATTGTCTACATTTATAGGTTTAATATTAAGGTGGCAGAAGGACCTTGGGCCTCTACTCAAGCACTCCCTCAATGTATGAATACTTTCGTTTATTAAATTGGTACTCTATGATGCTCACTCTCCTGACACAACTGCTGAAGCCAAAGTGGGCGAACAAGTAAATGTGGTGAAGAAAGCTGATGGTGCCCGGCTATCAAAAGATATAGTGACTGGGGTCTTAAAGGCTTGAAGATAAACAAGCGGCCATCTAGCTCAGAAGCAACAAAGCCCACGTGGAAGAACACACCAGCCTGTGTGAGCGAGTGATTCCAAAGGGATCAGTTATCAGGCATCAAAGAACAAAAAATCATAATATCATTGGCTGCACACCTCCATGACAGGATCGCTGAAGACAAATGGGTGCATAAGCAAATGTGGCGAAGAAAGCTTATGGTGCCAGGCTATCAAAAGAGATAGTGTCTGGGGTTTTAAAGGCTTGAAGATAAACAAGCGGCCATGTAGCTCAGAAGCAACAAAGCCCACATGGAAGAAGCACACCAGCCAGTGCGATCACGAGGTGCCAAAGGGACCAGGTATAAGGCATCATAAAAAGAAAAAATCTTACCATAGTGAATGAAGGGAAAAGTGCAGAGTGGAGACCCAAAGCCCTTACGTCGGCCACTGGAGACCCCCTCACAGAGGGGTCTAGGGGAGCTGGGTCAGTCAGGGTGCGATATAGCACCAATGAAGAATACAGAATGAAGAATACAGCTTTCCCCCAGTTCTTAAATGCTTCCTCCCCCCAACTACCATGATCCCAATTCTACCTTGCAAGTCTGGATAGAGCAGAGGTTGTACACGGGTGCATATAGGAGCTGGAGGCACAGGGAATCCAGGGAGAATGATACCTTAAGGACCAGGGGTGTGAGGGGTGATACTGGGAGAGTAGAGGGTGAGTGGGTTGGAAAGGGGGAACCGATTACAAGGATCTACATGTGACCTCCTCCCTGGTGGACAGGCAACAGAAAAGGAGGTGAAGGGAGACGCCAGATACGGCAAGATATCACAAAATAATAATCTATAAATTATCAGGGGCTCCTGAGGGAGGCGGGAGTAGGGAGGGAGGGGAAAAAAAAGAGGACCTGATGCAAAGGGCTTAAGTGGAGAGCAAATGCTTTGAGAATGATTGGGGCGAGGAATGTATGGATGTGCTTTATACAATTGATGTATGTATATGTATGGACTATGATAAGAGTTGTATGAGCCCCTAATAAAATGTTTAAAACAACAAAAAGAAAGAAAGCTGTGGATAGTGTAAGATATGAAAATAATAACAATCACTTATCAAGAGTTCTGAGAGTGGGAGGATGGGGCAGGGAGGAATAAAATGAGGAGCTGATACTAAGAGTTCAAATAGAAAGAAAAATGTTTTGAAAGGATGATGGAGACATATGTACAAATATGCTTGACGTAATTTATGTATGGATTGTTATAAGCGATGTAAGAGTCCCAGTAAAAGTATTTTTTAAAAACCTGAACATAAATCCAGAGGTATAAAAATCATCAATAGGTACAAACTTAGGGGCCTAGTCTGAGGGTATACACATATTATAACACATATTAGAGTAAATACACACGATAAAAGACAAAATAAATGGCCAGTCTTACTTAGAATAAGAAAAATTTTTGAATCGAAACATTCAATAAGAGAACTAGAGAATTCTGCAATACCACAATAAAAATTAATAATTCAATTATAAATGTAGCAATACCCATAGACATTACAAGTATCCATTGATAAACAACCTTAGGTGAGGAATTTCAGATAGTTTGGGATAAGATCCTGTCTAAAATGCAAGGTTAGGTGTGAATAACTTTATTAATGATGACTGGATAATACATGTCTTCCTGTGTCAAAGGTAACTGTTTTAGTGTTGCAAGTACTCTTTCCACACTACAATGACTCTGGAGTAGATGTAGGAGTGTAGTTGTAAATGAAAATATCTTCCTTCAAAAACAGGCGCATAAGCAAATGTGGCGAAGAAAGCTGATGGTGCCTGGCTAGCAAAAGAGATAGTGTCTGTGGTCTTAAATGCTTGAAGATGAACAAGCGGTCATCTAGCTCAGAAGCAACAAAGCCCACATGGAAGAAGCACACCAGCCTGTGCGATCATGAGGTGTCGAAGGGATCAGGTATAAGGCATCATAAAAAAAAATCACCACAGTGAATGAAGGGGGAAGTACAGAGTGGAGACCCAAAGCCCATTTGTCGGCCAATGGAGATCCCCTCACAGAGGGGTCTAGAGGAGATCAGTCAGTCAGGGTGCAATGTAGTACCGATGAAGAATACAGCTTTCCTTCAGTTCCTAAATGCTTCCTCTCCCTCCCCCCACCCACTACCATGATCCGAATTCTACCTTGCAAGTCTGGATAGAGCAGAGGTTGTACACTGGTGCAAACAGGAGCTGGAGGCATAGGGAATCCAGGGTGGATCGTACCTTCAGGGCCAGGGGTGTGAGGGGTGATACTGGGAGGGTAGAAGGTGAGTGGGTTGGAAAAGGGGAACCAATTACAAGGATCTACATGTGACCTCCTTCCTGGGGGATGGACAACAGAAAAGTGGGTGAAGGGAGACTCCGGATAGGGCAAGATATGACAAATTAATAATTTTTAAATTATCAAGGGCTCATGAGGGAGAGGGGACCAGGGAGGGAGGGGAAAAAGGACTTGATGAAAAGGACTTAAGTGGAGAGCAAATGCTTTGAAAATTATTAGGGCAAAGAATGTACAGATGTGCTTTATACAATTGATGTATATGTATGGATTGTGATAAGAGTTGTATGAGTCCCTAATAAAATGTTAAAAAAAATAAGAAAAAAAGAAAATCTCTTCCTTCTTAGTGACTCACAAAATCCATTCCTATTTACAGCACACATTGAATGGGAGCCACTTTTGGCTGAATTCACTGAGATTGCTAGTATCACCTGGCCTTCAAACTTTTAAATATCTAATAATTTTCCGTAATCTATTGCAGAAAAGAAAATGTGTATCTGACAATTTAAGTATTCTTGGTTTTGCTCTGAGTGTCTTAGAAAGATGTAAGTCCCTGAGAGTAGAGGGTCACTGCCTCTATTCTTAAAGTCATCCTCAATCTTCTCATGTCTACTTCCTCAACCATCTTCTTCATTACTTTCTGTGTCCTGAAAGAACAGGACCTTGGTCTTGGAGAATGGGAAAACCATGGACGGGAATGTGTTCTCTGAGGGACAAGCCAACGTTCTCATCCCAGATTCACTCCTTTTAAACTTTATTACAAAGTTACCACTCGGATGCAAATCTCCACATAGTCCATTGCATATAGTCTCATGATCTATTTATTCAAATTTATGTCTTACGCACTCTGATTAATATACCTGGGATAATAGGCCTCACTGCCAATATGTCAGTTTCTTCCTCTTCTTGGCGGCAACTCTCAGAGGTAAAACGCTCAGGGATTGAAATGTGAGGTTTTTGCGACTACTTTATCTGTGCACCTGGTTCATTGTCTCCAGGAGCAGCATTTTCAAATAGAGGCCCTCCTTCTGCTGATAAAAAGCACCCCAATCCCAACAATATAGTTCTTGGAGAAGATCCTCAGTGCTATAATCTCCAAGTGCCCCCATTTTGCAATTTGTATGAACACAGAATCATCATGGAGTCTGTAGTCTGTACTAAGCTGGGTTTTTCAGGCAGCTATTTTAATAAGTAATTTTATTGAGAGCAAGTGTGTGTAAGTGGGGATGAGTGGCAGGCATTTGACATGTGTGATGGTTTTCATGCCTGGCATATACAGTGTTTGCAAATGTCAACTGTTATGTGCAACTGGTTGAGTCTGAAGGAGACTTGAGGGAGCATAAGACATCTTTGAGATTCTACTGTGCAAACTCTGGATTCACTTTTAGTAGCTCTTCCATGACCTGTATCAGCCATGTTCCAGCCTGCAGTGGGTCTCATTAGTACTGTTGATATCCCATGGTATACAGATTCCATGAAAGCTGGTTTACCATCTCCAGAGAAATTACCAAGAACACACCGCGTATCAGTGAAAGGACAGTCTAAAAGTCAATCACACGTCCATATATAATGGTGGGGAAGACACACGGAGAGAAGTCAAAGTGAGTACAGGTACAAACATCCTATGCAGGGAGGGAGCAGTGTTGCAGGGCTCTGTAAGTGCATGAAATGAATGAAAGATTCTGGCTCATGAGCATCTGGAGAGGGAATTTCTAGTCAGGGTTTCTATTGTGAATCAGGGGTTCTTCATCTCAGTTTCCCGCTAGGAATTTATGGTTTTTTTTTATGATTCAGTGCCTAGACTTAATATCTGTGAATTCACAGTTGTATTGTAAGAAAACATTCTGATAGAGAGAAAAACAGCTAACAAAAATGAGCTTGTTCCATAGGGAGTAGAAATTTTCCAGGGGTGATCAGCATGTATTTTGAGAAGGTCAGTGTGTTAGTCCTGGTGGACTGGAAAAACAAATTCATAGACACTCCTACGTGTATAGGAAAAAGCTTTACATAAAAAGCACTGGTACAGTGAGGAAACATACCAGTCCAGTCCAGATCAACCCTGTAAGTCCAATATTAGCCCATATGTCTGATACCATTCTGTAAATTCCTCTTCAGACTCATGCAACACATGATACAACGCTGAGTGCAAGAAGATCACAGGCTAGTGGGTGGAAAGTCTTGTGGATCCAGTGGCATTAGAAGCATCTTAGTGCTGGAGTGGATCTCCACGTGGCTCCTCCAGCTCCAAGGTTCTGGCTGCCATTAGCATAACTCCATGTGGCTTGTCAACAGCAATGCCTCAAGGGAGAGTGTATCTAGCCTTAAGTGAGCTATTTATCTCCTTCGCACCTCCAAATGAGGTCATTAAGGTGCGACCTGATTGACAGGCTAGACTCCACCCCTCGCAAGTTGACAAGAGATCATGTAACTGCCAGTCAAGATATCTTTCAGGCAGACTCAGTGGAGTGCCTGGGTAGTGTTAACTGTTAAGGACTCAACTAATGGCTGTAAAGTTGGTGGTTTGAAACTTGGTGTCATTGATTCAAGTACAATATAGTGTAAAAAGTTGCTTTTCACCCAATCTAAAATTCTGTTGACATTGATCAGTTCCAACTCATAGTAATCCTAGAGGGCAGACTAGAACTGCTCCTATAAGATTTCCAAGCCTGTATTTCCTTATGAGATTATTCTACCACAATTTCTCCCACAGAGCAGTTGGTGGGTCTGAATGTTTGAATTTTCATTTAACAGCTAAGCAAGTCACCACTGTCCTACTAGGGTTGGTAGTTCTAACCTATTTATCAGTGATTTAAAAAAAATGTTATATTCTGTCGAACAATCATCATAGTTTAGAATACTGTATATCATGACGCCTTGCTGCTTTTCTTCCAGACTCTTCCCCTAGTTCAGGGGTCAGCAAATTTATTTTTTTGAAAAAGACCTCTGAAAACCATGATTTGTGATTCTATTGGTCATATAGTCTTGGAGACAATTATTCAACCTTACTGATTGTGAATACAGCAGCAGGCAGTAGAGAAGGACATAGCTGTGTGCTAATAGAATGTTCTTCACAAAGACAGGCACTGGGCCATGAGCCTGTTACCCAAAGCCCTACACTGAGGTTCTGTGTATGTAACAGATGATGGTCAGTTTCTTTTCTAAAAACACTTATTGGAATTTCAAGCACATATGATACAATTCAATCGTATCAAGAAGAGGCATACACATCAGACTTCTCTGCAGTAGGAGCAGCTAGCCTGCCACTACTCCTCATCCCCTAAAAATTTTCGCCAGCGCCAAATTCTTCTCTACCCCTCCCCTGGTCAGGAGCGCCTCCCAGCTGATGAGGTGACCCTTGTCTGTGGCTCAGAAACAGCACAGACACTGACAGAGGGGCGCTTCAGCAGCTTGGCAGCCCCACATTCCCTCCTCACTGATTCCTAGTCACAGATTCCCAACCAGCATAATCTTAAGGGACATTGACACAGCAGCCAAGCTCATTGGGACCAGTACTGGAACAGTTGGAGTGGTATCTCTGGAACCGGCATTGGGACTGGCTTTGGGAGCCTCATCCTGGGTTATGTCAGGAACCCTTCTCTGAAGCAGCCACTCTTCTACGCGGTCCTGAGCTTTGCCTTCTCGAAGGCCCTCAGGCTTTTCTGCCTGATGGTGCCCTTCCTTGTGCCTTTTGACAATGTGAAGGAGCTGTCACCAACCCCCACATTTCTCTGTCCCACATCTGTCTACCCAATATGTTCCTTTCCCTGTACCTCCCCAGGCAGCCTGGGGAAAATAACTGGCTCATGGTTTGACAGAGAGAAGACAATCAAATACTGTATTAATAAAGATGTTTCTTTTTTTAAAAAGTGGGGGGCATACAATCATTATCAATATCGATTAAAATTTTCTTTGCTGTTCATATCATTTTTATTTTGGCAAAATGTACACAGCAAAACATTCTCCAATTCAACCACTAATATATGTACAATTGAGTGTCTTTGATTATACTCTTCATGTTTACAACCATTATTGATATCCTTTTCAAAATTATCCCGCCACCACTAATATAAAATGAACATCCCCTAATCAACAACCCTATCTCCTTCACCCATAGCAACTACTGGTTAATCTTTCTTTTTAAAAAATAGATGTATATAATATTCACATATCATACACTCTCATAGCTAAATATTTTAAGTGTTTTTAAATATATATATGCACATATATCATAATGAATTATTATAATGCCTCCCCCTCCCACAGTCATTGTTTGCTCCCAAAATGTCCTCACCCTTCCTACTCCTCTGCTCCCCAAGGGCCCAACAGACCATTGTATCAGTTATTGTCTCTATGGATCTGCACTGTCTGTGCTTTACAAATTTGGAAACCCCAAAAAAAACAACAAATAAATAAATAAAACAGCAAGAAGAAAATAATAATATTAAGATAAAAATTAAAATAAAGAGTTTTAAAGAAAGGAAAGACTACCATCAATATTTTAAAGTTCAGCAAAAAAAATTCGTCATGGAACAAGTGAGAAATACTTTACCTTAGGACAAATTCTGGTTGGATCAAGAGGTGGGTCAACTGACCAATTATCATGTTATGCCATGGTCCAATCCACCATGATGAAGGTAACAATCATCTCTGATAGTAAAGCTTTTCAAAGGGATCTGCCAGAGGTTTGCTATGCCTAGATATCCTTCAGCTAGATTATTTTTGAGTTCTCACTGTTCACCTACACTTCAACAAATTGGATGTTCATAATTTGAGCTCTGAATCTTTTTCCTTCATCATATTTGAATTTAATTGTCACTATTTTTGGATCACACACGCTGGTGTGCTTCTTCATTTTGGAATTACTTGAAACCTCACTTAGATGGCTGCTTGTTTGAAGACAATTCTTTAAGACCCCAGATAATTGATAGCCTGGCACCATCTGCTTTTTTTCACCACACTTTGCTGTAATACCCTAATCTTCATTGATTTTCCAATGAAGGTAAGTATTGAGCAGAGCCATGTAAAGATCCTGTACACAGAATATGATCAACTAGAGGATAGATCTAGCTACACCTTGTCATAAACCATGGGTACCTCTACCGAGTGCCTGGAAAGTGAACATGTGAAACCCTACAACTGTATTGGTCTGGGAGGACTAGAAAAACAAATTCATAGACATAAATGTATATAAGATAGAACTTTATATCAAAGAGCAATTGTGCACTAAGAAAGCATACCAGCCCAGTCCAGTTCAACTCCCTAAGTCTGTTATTAGCCCACATATCCGATGCTAGACTATAAATTTCTCTTCATACTCACGCAACATATGCAATCATGCCAACTGCAGGAAGACCACATGCCAGAGGGTGGAAAGTCTTTTGGATCCAGTGGAGGTGGAAACATCTCAATCCTGTCAGGGGTCTCCACGTGGCTCTTTCAGCTCCAGGGCTCTAGTGTAGCTCCATGTGTCTTGTTCTCAGGAATGTCTCACAGGGCGTGAACCTGTGTCCTGCCTCCGACGAGCTATTTATCTCCTCAGCGCCTCCAAATGATGTCATCAAAATGCACCTGGATTGACAGACTAAACTCCACCCCTTCACTATTAACTCTCAAATTGACAACAGATTATGCAACTACCACAACAACCATGGAGGCAGATGAAGAGGAAGGCAGGAAAAGAGAAGTAGGAACCTTTTCTATTTGTTTCCTACCTTACTTATTTTTATCTTTATGTTATTATTTTTCTTTATGTTTCATTTTATCTTTGTTTTTAATTGTTTTTGTTACTGTCTCCCTGTTTGGAAGTAAAGAAGAAGTGGATCCATAGAGACAATAACTGAGGCAATGGTTTATAAGGAAGGGGGAGGGGAATGGGGAGCAATCAGTGGACCTGTGAGACAGGAGGGAGCATTAAGCTTATTTTGATGATGGGCTTACAATTCTTTTTTAGAAGCATTTTAAGTATGGAAATATGAATGTTATATCAGGAACATTACTAACGAAAGAAAAGAAGGAAAGCGAGCAAAGCTTGATCTATGGATAGCATGTGTGAAGGGGAAGAGTTTTTGCTTAGGGGGCAGTGAATTAACGTTAATGACGGTAGAACAATATAAAGGGGGATAGTAATGGTTGTACAACATGAAAAGAATACTCAATGGCACTGAATTACACATGTAGAAGTTGTTGAACTGGTGAAAGTTTTGTTGTATACAATTTTGCAAGTATGTCAAATATATTACAAGAATAATGATTATGGAGGGGGAGAAATTGTTCTATATTGACTGTGGTAAAGATTATACAACTCTTCTCGATATGGTTGAAGTATTGAATTATATGATAAGTGGAAAAGTGCCAATAAAGTGTTTTGCTTTGTTTTTAATGGAAGTGGACACTCAAAAATGTTCAACATTTTACCTTCCACTTTAACTCAACAGCCTGCATATCTCATGGGCTACCCTGTCCTAAGGGTAGAACTGGGCTGCCCAGAGAGAAAGTGGAACATTCCTAGGACAATAGTATCCCCAGGAATTCCCTTCATTATGGCTCACACCTCAGGCCAACTGCCTGCATTTCTACAAATCTACACATGGTTTTCAGGAAGGACTTGTTTGTCCACAGTCAGTGCAAATGATGAAGGGTAGAGATTGACCTTGCATAACAGGGGTCAGGAAAATCCCCTCTAGAGGCCATTACTGCTCCTACTCAGAGCCATCCTCTTTCTGCTTCCATAAGCACAGCACATGTGAATCACCTACAGTAAAATATGGTAACAGAGCTCCAAGTCACACATGAAAGTCAGGCTTCTTAGGCCTTCATCCTTACCATATTGATCATAGATGTCTGTGGAGGTGACACCCTTCTGGATTCTTCTTGGTGACATGAATGTCCTACCCTGTAAGCACCTTCATGTCAAAACCAGTGCTTTTCATCTTAGAATGGTTTTAAATTATATTTCCCCCTTATTTCTAGGTGTGATCGTGCAGGTAGACCTGCTACAGACCAGTCATGAGTTGGGAAAGCTATGTCTCAAAGTGCTATGTCCAGCTTCCAGGTCTGAAGATATCAAGTTTCTAGATCTAAAAGGCTCTGGGAAACACAACCTGTGTTAGGTGGCACAGAAGCCTTGTGATGAGTCTTAGCAACAACTAAGTTTTCACATATTGATGCATTGCAACCACTATAACTCAACCAGCTGCATGTGTTTTAACAATATGAAACCTGAGGACACTGACATGTAAAATGTAGGAAACATACCAGGAGACACAATGAAGGCTTAATGGTCAAACATCTCAAGCATCACAACACTAATTGGGCAGCAGAGGGAGCTCAGGGTACATGGGAGACAGTCTTTTCCACTGGAGCAGGTGCAGGGGATGCCAAGTGTTTGTTTGCTCTTGCGTTTGGAGTTTCCCAATTCACCCATGTAGAGAACCACTTTAAGGACACTTCAGCAACTAGGTCGCATGCCTCTTATTTTCCTAGAGGGCAGATCCTAAAAATTAAAAGCCCATGTTCTTCCTGAGAAGACAGGGGAGAAAGAAATCACACCGGTGACAAGTTGAAATCAATCTCAGAAGGACCGGTAGTCTCACTATGTCGTTAAATTCTGACCTCCATGTGCTTCACTCAACACAATCAGTTTCTGTCCATCCTAATTCTTTTTTCCAAATTACTGTAGGCTGAAACTGTATTATGTGAATCCCAGCCCAAGTATCTCCTGTGAAGAGAAAACCAAACCAAACCTGATTTTACCATTTCTGAAATAATTGACAGTTGTATTTTTGAAACATGGAGAAACTGACATTTTGAGATTCTTTTTTTTTTTTTTGGCTCTTTTCAGTTTACAGCATGAAGGAGTTACACTAGTCCAAGTTAAAAGTGGACCCCAAATGGTTACATCATACAAGCTGTGAGGTTTTAAACTTGTGACAAGGGACAGAGGGAATTTTTCTACTCATTGCAAGGAAATCCTCACTTAAGCTTCCGTGAGCCACAAGCACTTAAAACCCATGAACCTTCAGCTGGTCGTCCTTAGCCAGTCCAATCTCTACAAGGAACTGGCATATGTTCTTGTGCTGGTCACCCTGGAGCTGAATCACTTCTCCATATTCTTGATGCTCAATCACAGTACCATTGCAGGCAAATTTCTTCTTAAAGGCCTTCACTAGCTTCTTTTTGTCGTAGTCATCAGCGATCCCTTGGACAGTGGTCAGGGTCTTCCTGCCGTTGCGCTGTTGAATTCTTATATGGATATAATCCTCTGTCCCCGCAGGCAGCAGGTCATCACCCTTACTTGCATCAGCAAAGGGGTCGAAAGAGTGGAGGTTCTGGATAGCGGACATACGATACGATTCCTTTTCCTCGGTGGAAACGGCCTGCGGAAGGCGGCGGCTGGAGAAGGCGGGCAGGGGGGACGGAGCGTCGGGAAGCGAGGGGGCTCCAGGGGGAGGCTGCTGAGTCCTCGGCGGCGGCTCAGTGACTGGGGCCGACAATTTGAGATTCTTAATAAAGCATCAAAGTATCTCATAGTCATTACAAATCATATAGTGGGGCTGGCCCCAATCGCAACTATGTGGACTCTCCCCTTTCCCTTCTCCCGACCCCCACCCACAGAAGGCACTTCAGAGGACAGCACTGAATCTGAAGCTTGGGGAAAGGAGCATGTCTGATTAGAGCACCCAGGAGAAACAAAGAGGGTAGGAGAGTGAGAAGAACACATTCTGACCTACTAATCCCCCAGGACAATATTGCTGCTCACAGCAGACAATGCACAGAGAGGATCATAGGGCCGGTCCCAACACAAGACATGATGTCCCTAACTGAACCGTATCACTATGGGGACAACACTGGAGACTCAGTGTGGGACTTGTGTCTGATCTGACCCCATCACATTGGGGCAAAAATAAGGGCATGCAACAGCAAGGGAAGCAAAGCAATAAAAACCCTGGGGAATACAAAAATTAGACTTTGGGAACAGAGTGTGGCATACCACCCCTTCAGACTCGACTGGAAAACATTCCTGAAAGTCTAAAAATAGACCTGGAATGATTCATAGGCTTTTCTTGTTTTGTCATTGACTAACTTTTTGTTGTTATTGCTGTTTGTTTCGTTGGTTTTGTCTTCCTTTGTTGTTTTCTTTGGATTTGCCTTGTTTTTGTGCTTATTACTGTCTCTGCTTATCCATCTAGATAAAAGACGGGATAAACAATCAAGAGAAGGAAAAAATAGGACCAGTGGTTCCTGGGGTGGGGTGGGGAGGGGGACATGGGAGAAGGAGAGATGGGAGTAAAGAAGGGAGGGGGGGTCAAACAACCCAAGGACAAGTTAAGAAGAAATGAACTAAAATAGATGAAGAAAAGGCATAGGATGCCTAGTGGGGATTAATCAAAGGCTAAATAAGAGTGAGGAATTACTGAAACCCAAATGAAGGCCAAACATGGTAGTGGGGCAAGAGGAAAGTAAAAAGAAATAGAGAAACAAACTAGGAGGCAAAGGGCATTTATAGAGGTCTAAATATAGGCATGTACCTATGTAAATATATTTATATATAATGGTAGGGAAATAGATGTGTGCACTTATATTTATATGTTAGGTAGTAAGGTTGAAGATGCAAAGTGGGCCTCAACTCAATACTCCCCAAATGCAAGAATACTTTGTTCTAAAGCCCAGCATTCTGTGATGCTCACATTCCCAACACGATGGTGGGAGACAAATTCGGTGTAGAAGCAAATGTGGTGAAGAAAGCTGATGGTGCATGGCTATCAAAAGATATAGTGTCTGGGGTCTTAAAGGCTTGAAGATAAACAGACATCTAGCTGAGAAGCAAAAAAGCCCACATGGAAGAAGCAGACCAGCCTGTGTGATCATGAGGTGTACATGTGATCATGTATCAGCAGGCATCAAAGACCCAGAACAAGAAAAAATATCATATCTTTGTGAATGAAGAAGAGTGTGCAGTGGAGACCCAAAGCCCATCTATAGACAATTGGACATCCCCTTACAGAAAGGTCACAAGAAAGAGAAGAGCCAGTCAGGGTGCACTACAGCACCGATGAAACAAACACCTTTCCTCTAGTTCTTTAATGCTTCTCCCCCCACTATCATGACCTCCATTCTAGCATACTAATCTGAGTAGACCAGAACATGTACACTGCTACAGATAAGATCTCGCAACACAGGGAATCCAGGACCCCTCAGGGCCAATAATGAGAATAGGGATACAAAGAAGGTAATGGGAAAGTGGGACTAGAAAGGGGAAATCAATCACAAGGATTGACATATAACTCCCTCCCAGTGGGACAAACAGAAAGTGGGTGAAGTGAGACAGCGGGCAATGCAAAATATTAAAATAATCATTTATAATTTATCAAGGTTCATGAAAGAGGGAGAGTGGGAGAGGGAGGGGAAAATGAGGAGCTGATATCAAGAGCTCAAGTACAAAGCAAACACTTTGAAAATGATGATGGCAGCATATGTACAAATATGCTTGACAATGGATGAATGCATGGATTGTGATAAGAGCCATAAGAGCCCCCATAAAAGAGAAAGCATTGGTATTATAAAGCGTAATACCTAGATTTGGAGAGCACAATCAACTCCCTGAGCATGGGAGACTTCCTCTAGTTTTTGGAAGATGCCCTGGAAACGTCCCGATGTGTTATCAAAATTCACAAACAGCCTTGGTTTCTCTGGGAGATGTAGAGACCTTCAGCGTCTACAGAACTTCTAGGTTTAACTCAGTACCTTAAAATTCTTGGTGTGCAAAAAGCCTTGTGAGGAGACAGCAAGTTTGATTCAAGTCAGGACAAACCTGCAGAGAATGAGCGAGAATCAGGAGCCACTGTCATATCCAGCTCTAGGGGACAATTAAGGGCAGGTCCAGAAGGGACTTGGGAGGGTTTTCCTTTTAGCATGTGAATTTTCTTTTCCAAAAAATAATCTAAAACAGAATTAGACAAGGGAAGCTTGTTTCAGATTAAATACATATTTCTACGGGGAATATTTAACTGCATCAAGAAAAGTATATAATAAACACCACATTTGGAGGGGTGCACATTTCAAGGCAGTGTCTGTAACTGTAGGTTGACATTTCCATTAAGTCGATCCTTTCTCATAACAACTGTATAGAATAGGACTGCCCTTGTAGGCTTCTGTGTCTGTAAACCTTCATGGGTGTGGAGAGCATTCTTTCCCCTGCAGAGCCATTGGCGATTTAGAATGACTGACCTTGTGTTTAGCAGCACACTGCATAATGAACCCCACACGCAGGGCTTTCCAACATGTCTAGAACATCCTTATCTACTCTTGGAGTGACTCTCTCAGAAGTCATTCAACATAACTTATGACTATATAGGCAGAAGGTATACAAATAGACCCCTCCCCTGCTGAGGAAAACCATCCAAGTCCCAACTCTGAAGCTCTTAGACAGGTGCTCCACCTCTGGAATTCCAAGGTACCCCCATTCAAGACTGAACAAATCAAGTCACAATGGAATCTCTATTGAGCTCAATTTTCCTTTTTGGAATTTCAAAAGGTGCTTTGATGGAGAGAAATTGTGTATGAGGGGGCATGAGTGAGAGGCAGTAAATTGTTATGATTTTCATGATCAGGATGTCTGTGTGTTTGCAGGTGTCCAGTGTGAGGTGGAGCTACGGCATCTGAGGGAGACTTGAGGCAGCCTGAGGCTTCTCTGGACTCTGTCCTGCAGTCTCTGCATTCATTGCCTGTTTTATAATATACACTGGGTCTGCCTAGCCACGGAGAAGGGGCGGCAGTGGGTTTCATACATTAATAGTGTTGGTAGGACTCTCCAAAGGGCCAATTCACCATCTCCAAAGACAATGGTAAGGACATACTATAACTTCAAATGGTCGACCAGAACTTCAAGGACACAGCTTTGTATTTCTGTGCAAAAGATGCACAGTATGGTAGTTACATAATCTGGTGTAAATTTGGGACTTGAGAGGATAAACAGGGAAGGGTTGTGGTCTGTCAATTGGGTCATAGCCAATGAAGCCTCTGTGTGAGCATGGCCTTCTCATGAGAATTCTGGGAAATCCCATATTCCATCTTGGAAGTGGAAGACACTCTCTCTAATCCCTGGGAGACACCCTACTGACAAGGGAGACTCCCTGTGAGACATCCCTGAGTAGAAGCCACATGGACCTACCCCATGCAGCCCTGGGTGCTGGAGAAGCCATGTAGAGACCCGTGTCCACTGAAAAGCTTACAATGCCAAAGGATCCAAAGAGTTTCTGCCCACTGGCCTGAAATCGTCTTGCATTCAGGATCATTTTATGTATTACAAGAGTCTGAAGAGGACTTTATACATTGGTATCGGACATATAGGCTAATACTGGACTTATGGGCTTGGACCTGACTGGAGTAAAATGCTTTCTTAATGTACAATTGCCCTTTATATAAAAATATCTCTTATACACAATATGCATGTGTCTATGGATTTGTTTCTCTAGTCTACCCAGGCCAACACACACACACAGTGAGGGAAAGTCAGAGTTAACCCAGACAAGAATGTACCCTAGTGGAAGAGGTTAGGCTGCAGGGACCCCTCAGGATCTGCAGAGCACAGGACTCAGACCCAGGTGTAGGTCCAAATGAAGCTTCACTACTGGCTTCCTGTTGTGTCTGGGGATTCTTCTCCTCAGTATCCCTCAGGGAATCGGTGCATCTCCTCACGTTTTCTAAAACACTCACCCAATCTCCCTGCGATGATAGGATGATTTTGAACTTAGCTTCTGTTTCGTTTTCCCCTTGAATCGCCCCAAATTTCCCATATAATTGGTAATTACTACATCTAGGATGATTCTGTTCAAATCATCGGCTTCATCAAAAAGTTTATCCCGTGCTTTGAATACCCCTCCTGTATTCCCTTCTTCCTCGGGACAACAGTCCCTGCTGTGCAAAGGATCTCACTTTATTATCTTTGTATGTGTATGTGTGTATATATATATATATATATATATATATATATATATATATATTTCCAGACAACATACTACATGAACTTATCACCAGTAGCCCAATCCTCCATCAAGTCACCTCTCTCCATTCATCCAATTGCAGACTTTCTTCTCTGAGTTCATTCATTTTATTAATTAACAGCTCCTGTCTGTCCTTGTCCACCACAGACTAATTTGAGAGTCAGTTTTTTTTCTCCAAAGGATGTTGAATTTAGCAGTTGTGCATATTGACACAAGATTGGGAAAAGGGAGACAAGACACATTTTATACTTAGTCTCAACATGCCTCCACACACCTCACCTCACTTCGTGCCCTATATCCCCTTGTACATGGGCTATGCACGTCCTATTCTGTACAGGGCACCAACAGGTTCCCTTCAAGTTCTGTGGGTGGCTATGCCTCCACATATTATTGTGATCAGAATATCCTTCTCTAGCGCCATGCCCAGGGACTGATTTTCTGTCAATTAGCACTGTGACTGCTGCAGTTATAATCACGTATTTCTGAGTCAGACACACACATGGGGAAAGGCTATGGGAACCCAGACACATACACCCATACAGGTATAGGGCGGGGCTCAGGGGTCACTCAAGCCCACAGATAACAGGGACCCTCGGGGGAGAAATGTAGAGGAGCCTAAGAAGGATTAGTTAAATTAGGTACCTATTTCCTCTACCTGCAGAGAAAATGTCTCTGCCACACACCTCCACATTCTTGTAGCTCAGTGTGTGTATATTCTTGTATGCACTTTGTCTGTGTTTTTGTGTGTGCTAATACACATGAACTACTCTTTGCCTTAAGATGTTATACTATGTGACAGAACTTGTAGTCTGTTGTGCATTGATTTTATTATTATAATTCTAGTATATTTTAGTGTCTCTTTGGGTTATTTTTCTTTAGTAAATGCATGTGTATTTATTAACCTGAGGGTACTGTATGAAGATTTGTTAGTTCTAGTATATGTGCTGATTTGTTCATAGTAGGCATGTGTATGTTAATATGACTGTTAAAATACAAATGTCATTATGTGAGTTTCCTTCTTGCGTGTGTTTACTCCAACCCATGTGAGCTCTTCATCAAACTTTATGAGCTCACATCTCCTTGAATAAAATAATTTATTGAGTGTTAAGAAATTACTAAGCTAGGGGGAATCCATTATAGGCCCATAGTAATATGCACAGCAGAGTATGCTAATCAGTGAAACTTCTTTTTGAAGTGGACAATAAGAAATAGAAGGACATGAACAGGAAATCCTAGAGGTGAACTACTCAATGCAGAGACATCCTTAACTAAGAAACAGGCCCAGAGGGATGTTTATTTTCTCCTCTCTGCAGCTCTGGTGTTTATGATGGCAATGATAAAGCCTTTGTAAAAGAATGCATGCTACACTCAAAGAATGCCTAGTTGTAGGTACATGGGTGATGCCAAGAGCCAACGTGAATGCAGAAGTTTAAAGGTAAATGAGATGGGTCAAGGAAAGGGATGACTTATCTTCCATCTTCTTTGCCCAGAGAATGGGGTTCAAGTTCTCTAAATAATGTTAACTGAGGAAAAACATCACAAACTATTGGAGAGGGCTTACTCCTATTCCTTTCAAACAGCTAAAAGAACTCAAGGTTGCTTGTGCCCAATATGGTCCACCTGCCCTTTTTACTCATTCTTTATTAGATACACTTTCCATCACGGTACTTCCCCCTGCATAATGGAAACAATTGGCTTTTGGAAATGCAAATACTGCCTGCCAGGGAGCGCTGAGACCTTTTAGAAAAAAAATGGCAACCTGTCCGATTGTATCAGACTATGCTTGGACATTGGACCTTTCTTTACTCAGGGACTTGCTATAGCAGCTGCTTTGTAAGGAAAAACAGTAAAGGAGGGTTAATGATATTATGGAATTTATGGGAGCCCTACAGGCTGGGCTCCCTTCCCCCTCTGCTATTCCAGCCAATACACAATAGATCACTTTAGATTTAAAGGATTGTTTTTATACCATGCCCTTGGATCCAAATGATTGTAAAAGATTTGCCTTTAGTGTCCCTTCCACCAACTTCAAAGAGCCTATGAAGAGATATCATTGGCTTGTTTTGCCTGAAGGCATGGCCCCAACCCGCTATTATTATGGGGAGGAGGGCATGTTTGGGTTTTTACCCAGGATGCTGATGGAGCATGGGGGCTGCCTGAATGGTTGGTGCAGTTTGAAAAACATGTAGAAGGTAATTTGCCTCAGAGTGCTTCTAGGGGCATGGCACAGAGAGAAGTACTAGGCTTAAGTTTCTGATCCACCACTCTTACTTCCTGCTGTCTGGGAAGGTCCGGAAATCAAGATGTGGGTTAATGACTCAGGCCTTCCTGTACAAAGTGAAGGAAATGTTATTTCACCCACTCCGCAGTCTTTTTCCTCATGTAGACTAGAGATTCAAAAGAATAATAAAACCGTATTGTGGAGATTGTGTCTCACGGACAAGCCCATCGGTATAACATCACAAAAGAGAGATATATCATTGATTGGTCTGACAACCAGGAAAATACTCAAAAAATACTGCCAAATGGGAAAAGGGTCTGTCTGCAGGACTTTGTTGGTCAGACTCAGGTTTTCCACAAACTCAGTGGTGGAAAATAGGGGCTGCTTTGGGGGACATGAAGCTTATGGGCCCTTCCTCCAGACCACAGGGAAATGTTACTGCCTGTGTACCATCGCCTTATGTACTTTTGCCAGGGAATATTACTATAGATCATGATGATTCTAAGTTTAACAGGTCTTGTAATAACTGCAATTTGTCTAATTGTATTACCTGGTCCCCTGAAGGTATTGTCATCGCCATTTTGTATTAACCTTCTTTTGCTATGCTGCCAGTGAATATTCCTGGGCCTTGGTGTTCAGAAAGAGGGTTACAGGTATTACAAGAGATTGAAAAAGCATTAACCAGATTTAAGTGTTTTGTAGGCTCGCCTACAACAAGTATTTTAGCTATATTAAGTTTAGTTGCTACTGCTACTACTGCTGCGATTGTACTTTCACAAATCATAGAAACTGCCCACTGTGGAAATGAATTATCCAAAAATTACTCAAGAAGATATATACAGGAAGTTAGAACAAAAAGTTAATGCTCTTTATGACATGGTCATGTATTTAGGAGATGAGGTGCAGGGGCTTAAGGCAGCCAGGTCTGGTCTACAGTGCCATGCTGTACATACATGGATCTGTGTTACACCTAAATAGTACAGTAACAGTCAGTATAGCTGGATTAAAGTGTAGAATCATCTTCAAGGTACTAGGCACAATGCTAAGGAGTCTTTAGATTTATTACAACTCCATCAAGAAATATTAGCCATAAAAGATGCTAAGTCTCTTTATTTTGATGTCGACAAGGTTGCTGAGGATTGGCTCCAGCATTTTCAAGATTCTTTCCCTTCATTAGGAAATCTCAGAGGCCTACCTCACATGCTTTTTTCTCTAGTCACAGCGGGACTGTGTATATTGTTTATCTTATGCATACACCCTATGATACTGCACAAGGTAATGGTTGAATTATTGGCCTCAGGAACAAAGTTACATGAAGTACACCTGCGTACTTCACCCCCTCACCAAATGGGGCTATAAGGCAGAGGCTGGTTAGTCAGACGGGTAAGATCAAGTCTGAGTCTCCCAACCTAAGACAGGTCATAGTCTCCTGCAGACTGTGACCGATGACGGGTAAGGGCAATTTCAGGACTTGACAACCTCAAACAGACACAGTGATCTGACGTTTTGAGTAAAGGCGTCTTCAGTAAATAAAAAAGGGGAGATGTTGAAGGCCATTAAGACTCAGCTTTGAAATGGCTGAGAAGTCTCATGACCTGTGTCAGTGTTTGCTGATTTCTTCTGTGACTTTTCGTTTTTAACTTACTGTTCAGAACAAGAACAAAAAAAAGAACAAGAAAGTATGCAAAGTCTGGGAAGATAGGTTAATTTTCTCAGGGATGTCAGGCTTAGCAGAAGACAGAATTGCTATGTGTATCAAATGTGCTTGCTTAACAATGAGATAATAAACCCGGGTTGTTTCTGCATGGATAAAAGGAGTATGTAAATAAACTTGAGGCTTCAGTATTCACTGTCGCCCTCACAATTCTTTTAGTCTCTCCTTTTTACCCTAATAATCATTCCCCCTCTTTCAGGACTGTTTGACTCTTGAGCTGGCTCCGACAGCCCCTCCTTGATCAAAATTCTTAATCTGAAACTTGAGTAAATTTTAACGCCTTCCAGAAAAAACATGGTTGGCTTACAGAAAAAAGTCCAAATAAACAAAAACCCTGAATACTTAAAGTATAACAGTCAAGAGATCAATCATTGCATTAGATAAATCTGCTGAACAATGCCTCTTTAGAGTACTGAAAGGAAAAGATATTACCTCGAGGACTGGTTTCACCTGACCAAAGCATGCTATTGTCAGTTGATTCATGTGCACTTGAAAGATGGACAAAGGAAGGCTGAAGAACAATGAATGCATTAGAATTGTAGTTCTGGTCAAGAATACCCCACATACCATGAACAGGCAAAGGACAAACAAGTCTGTTTTCGAAGAAGTAATGTCAGAGTGCTACTTAGAGGCAAGGATGGTGAGAGTTCATATTATATACTTTGGACATATATCAGAAAAGATCATTCCTTGAAAAGGTATTTTGTTTGGTAAAGATGAAGGGCAGTGAAAAACATGAATCCCTCTACCAAATGGATTAACAAAGTGACTGCGACAAATGGTTCACCCTCACATCATGGCCCACCAAACCCCAAGAAAGATATTCCTGCTCAAATTGGCCAATGCACAGAGAGGACCATAGGGCCATCCCAACCACAAGACACGGCATCCCTCAATGACCCATAGCGCTATGAGGGACACTGTGGGAAATGTGCTCGATCTGACTCCACCAACTGGGGCAAAACTATAAGGGCATCCAACAGGGCAGCAAGAGGAGCAAAGCAATGAAGTGCCCGGGAAATACAAAAAAATAGACTTGAGTGGCCAAGTCATGTTACGACATCAGACTCAACCAACAGTAAAATACTCCTAATAATTAACTAACAAACCTGGAGTGATTTCTAGTCTTTTCTCTTTTTTTCTAGTAGTTGTTCCTTTTTTTGTTGTTCTTTTGCTCTGTCTTGTTTCTGTGCTTATTATTGTCTCTGCATGTCTATCTAGATAAGATAGGAAGGATAAACACACCAGAGGGGACAACAATGGGGCTGATGGTTCTGGGGGGGATAAAGGAAACAGGGAAGTGGGGGAAAGGAAGTGGGTGTTAGCCTGGGGTCAAGGGCACAACAAGTGATCTAAAATCGATGTTGAGGAGAGTGTAGGATGCCTGGTAGGGCGTGATCAAGGGCAATATAATGAGAGGAATTACTGAAAACTGATGAAGGCCAAACATGATAGTGGGACAAGAGGAAAGTAAAAGGAAATAGAGGAAAGAACTAAGAGACGAAG
This sequence comes from Tenrec ecaudatus, assembly GCF_050624435.1. Classification (NCBI taxonomy): domain Eukaryota; kingdom Metazoa; phylum Chordata; class Mammalia; order Afrosoricida; family Tenrecidae; genus Tenrec; species Tenrec ecaudatus. The sequence goes on from NC_134532.1 coordinate 23,056,915, forward strand.
GGCATTTATAGAGTTCTAAATACAGTCATTTACATATGTACACATATATGACGAAAGGGTAATAGATCTATGTACATATATTTAAATTTTAAGTATTAAAGTAGCAGATAGACATTGGACCTCTACTCCAGTACTCTCTCAATGAAAGAAGACTTTGTTCTAATAACCTGGCATTCCGTGATGCTCAGCTTCCTGACACAATCGATTAAGAAAAAATGGTGCAGAAGCAAATATGGTGCAGAAAGTTGATGCTGCCTGGCTATCAAAAGATATAGCATCTGGGGTCCTAAAGGCCATCTAGCTGAGAAGCTACAAAGTACACATGGAAGAAGCACACAAACCTATGTGGTCATGAGGTGTCAATAGGATCAGGTATCTGGCATCAGAGACACAGAACAAAAAATCCTATCAATTTGAAAGAGGGTTAGTGTGGAGTGAGACCCAAAGCCCATCTGTAGGCAATTGGACACCCCCTTACAGAAGGGTGTGTTATACAGAAACAAAACCAGGACACTTGTGAATATATATAGATATTTGTATACATGCATCTATTACATATACAATATATAATGATTATATATAACATTATATATTATTATATATTTTATATAATGGATAGACATATAAAGCACAAAAGAATATAGCAGCTAATTTGTTCACACAGCTGTACAGAGTGCTCAGTTCAACTCACTTCTGTGAAACATTTAGTATACTGGAAGTCCTTCAATTCATGAGAGCCACTGGGTCCAAGTTCAAGGAAGCAGACAGGTGAGTCTTTATGTACGGCAATGCAGGCAGTCTGGACACAGGCAGCAAACAGAAGGGCAGATCATTAACAAAGAGCAAGACGATAGGATCCAACAGTCCCAAGCTCAAGTGATGCATACACCAGCAACATGATGAAGCAGTTCTCAAAGGAACCTCAAGCTCTAGCGGCAGGATCCACAGGTTGGCAGTCCAACAGTTAGTGTAGCTCACAAGTAGTGGCAGAGAACTAGCAGGCGCACCCTGATCTGATCAGAAGAGAGCAAGAGAGAGAGGCAGGGTTTGCCTAGCCATTTATCTCTTTGCCCTCCAATCAAACTGCAACATTAATACCATGTTCCTATTGGCCAGGTTGGCACAATAAACCAACCTATCAGAATGGGTCACAATGATGACATGAGCCAGTTAGGGTTCAGTATAACACCTATGAAACATACAACTTTTCTCTAGTTCTTTAGTGCTCCCCCCACCCCACTATCATGACCCAAAATCTACTGTACGAAACTGGCTAGACCAGAGAATGCACATGGGTACCAAAAAGAGCTAGAAACACAGGGAATCAAGGGCAGATAAACCCATCAGGACCAATAATCAGAGTAGCAATACCAAGAGAGTAAGGGGTAGGTGAGGGGTGAAGGGGAAAATGAACACAATGATCTACATATAACCCCTTCTCAGGGGGATGGACAACAGAAAAGTGGGTGAAGGGAGACATCAGACAGTATAAGACATGAATAAGCAATAAAAAATTATAAATTATCAAGGCTTCATGAGGGAAGAATAAAATGAGCTAATACAGTGCTCAAGGAGAAAGAAAATGTTTTGAAAATGATGATAGCAACATATGTACAAATGTGCTTAACACAATGAATGTATGCATGGATTATAATATAAGCTGTACAAGCCCCTAATAATATGAGTTAAAATAAATAAATTAATTTTTAAAAACATGGGTTCATCCTCAATTATGAGGATGGCACAGGAGAGTGCAGTGTTTTGTTCTGTTGTGCAATGGGTCCCGATGAGATGGCACTGACTCAATGACAGCTGACATGACAACAGTCTCAGAAACCACAAATATACACCCAGCATAAACACAAAGACATTAGTGTATTATGTTTACAAAAGATATCATTTCTCTCATTAAAAAAGGGAAGAGGCTTCTGCAGTTAAAAAAAACTGGAACAAACAAGGTGACAACAAAATCACTGAGGCATTTCTACCCCTCATTAGTCCATTGTTTTGGTGAGCTGAAGGCAGTTCTCTAAGGGCCTCACAGCATGCCAGATGGCAGAGTACTTTCAGGAACATGGGCTCTAGCCTAAGGGCAGCACACTCACTAAGTGGTGAGCAGCTATTTGTCTTTCTAGGAAACTGTAAATCATGTACTCCTGTACATTGAGGGTTCAGCTGGAAGTTCAGAGGATCCAGCAGAGCAAGGGACTGACAATAATTACTCACTGGATTGCAGGATGCTTAGAAGGTCCATAATCAATTGAATCAAAATAAAATTTCATGAGAAACTTCCAGCCTAACTGTAAGATAGAAGAAAACTAAAAATTCTGGAGCTAGAGTATTCGCATAAGATTAATAAGCACTTTTTTACTGTTTTGTTGCTTAAGTTCAACTTATTGGGTTCCAACATAACAATAGTTTTAAGAGAGCACTTAGTAACACTTTCTATGAGACAAGAAATAACCTGAGAACAATGTCAGATGATGACACTTTAAGAAAACTGTAGACCAGTGTTGATAATGGATCTGAATGAAAATGTTATTTTTAAAATAGGAAACTGATTCAGATAATATATTAAAATAAGTATGTATCAAGATTAATTCTACTTCATGCCAGAATTGATTTAACACAAGAAAATAAACACTCAAATATGCATAGTGATGGGGAAAAAAGTCAATTATCTAAATAGACACAGAATGAATAATATACAAAGTAAAAAACTTTTTATGTTAAAAACAACTACAAATCTAACATGAAATAGGTCAAACCCAATATGCTAATATACATTCTTGAAAAAAAACATTGCAAATGTCACATGTAAGAGAAAGAGAAAAAAGTTCACCCCATCACAGAACCAGGATAAACATATATGTCCATTTTCATCACTCATATTAAAAATTATACTAGCTAGATTGATCAGAAAAAAAAGAATTAATAAAAAGAAGAAAAAATGACTTCCAAAAAGAAGAAATGAAAATTCCTTATTCATCATAAATTGAAGATGTCATATCAAAAAGTTGCCAATTGAAAGCAAACAAGCGGCCAGCTAGCTCGGAAGCAACAAAGCCCACAGAGAAGAAGCACACAGCCTAGGGCTTAAGTGCAGAGGGCTTAAGTGGAGAGCAAATGCTTTGAGAATGATTGGGGCAGGGAATGTGCAGATGTGCTTTATACAATTGATGTATGTATATGTATGGATTGTGATAAGAGTTATATGAGCCCCTAATAAAATGTAAAAAAACAAAAGAGGAGGAAAAAAAAAGAAAATGATTAGGGCAAAGAATGTACAGATGTGCTTTATACAATTGATGTATGTATATGAATGGATTGTGATAAGAGTTGTATGAGCCCCTAATTAAAAAAATAAGATAAAATAATAATAATAATTTATAAACTATTAAGGGTTCATGGGGGAGGGGAGAATGTGGTGGGAAGGGGAGGGATAAAAAGGAAAATGAGCTGATTCCAGGAACCCAAGTGGAAGGAGAATTTTGAGAATGATGAGGGCAACGAATGTATAAGGGTGTTTTACTCAACTGATGTATTTATGGATTGTGATAAGAGTTGTATGAGCCCCTATAAAAAGATTTAAATTTTTAAAAAGTTGCCAAATAGGTCATAGATATTATAGCTAGTAAATGTAAAAATGTTGTAGGCAACATTTCAACACACAAAAAATACTTGGTACTTAAATCCCTAATGATTAACTGCTAATCTCCAACTCCCAAACCATTAACCCTCACATATTACGATGCTGACCATCTTTCAAACACACCTATACCCTCCTAAAACACAAGAGGAGGAGGAGGTGATGCTGTTTTCCAGAGAACAGAGAGAGCTGGCCAGCCTGCCAGCAGGGCTAAAATGGGCAGAAGCAGTACTAGGAGATTTATATATGCACTTGTCAGGTAGCACACATTTTGCCTGAACAAAACTACTGGTCAACCTCCTTACTGGTTATCCTAAAGGATACTACAAAAACGTGAGTATGGTACACACACATGCACTTATGTACACACTAAAATCACGTAAATAAAATAATGAAATTGAAAATAGATTTTTGTGTATGTGAAACATTTTGAAACAATGATAAGATCTATGAAAATAAAATGGAATCCAACTCAACTAATCAAGTTTTTGAGAACAGGAGGGAGAGCCTGGGGACCCCAGGGTGGGCGAGCGCTGACAGCGGGCCAGGGATCCAACTGGCATGCTGACACGCAAGTGCACAATGTGAGCATCTCCTACCCGTTTTCCTAATAGGACCTCCTAGTTGACCACCTAGGTAGTGTTGAGAAAAATAAGTAAGTCCCCACTCAGTGGCTGGCCTACCCACTTTGTCCGGCAGGTGGCAGCCTGAGGTTCAAGGCTAGGGGCCATCAGGGAGTGTGGAGGCAGCTCCAATCTCTACCTCTCTCCTCTTTCCTCTTCTGTCCTCCCTCCTCTCTCCTCTACCCCTGCCCCTCACCCCTCCACCCCCATCTTACAAGGAAGAATAGATCAAATCATCCCGACAGTGAATGATTAAAAAGTGACATCACTATGAACACTTGGCCACCACAAGCCAGTTATCCCTGTGGTAACTTTTCCAACACTTCCTGCTAAAAACCCAAAAGGTCAGAGTGATCTAGAGGTCCTGCTTTCATGGTCTGTATTCCTACTGAAAATCAAGATCCAGTGAGCTTTAACAATTTCTGTTACAGGAGAGGTTTCTGTCCTCCCTCAGCTCGCCTTAGGACACCTACATTACCTTTACCAGGTGTACCATCCCAGTCAAACAACCCACCTGACCCTGCTAAATCCCTGTCTTCTCCAGGGAGGGACCCCAGGGAGGCTGCAGCTAAGGTTCAGAGGGAGCACAGCAAGAAATGCCAGTGCAGCGGCAAGGAGACCTACTGTGTGTTATGTGCACAAGGTGCTCCACTAGATCCACTCGGAATCCAGCATCTCGTTCAGGGCCATGAGCGTTGTGCACTCGTTGATCAAAGACACCTTTGGGCACATTGCCTACCAGGCATCTCAATTGGCACATTCCAAACTGCTCCACCATCACAGCCTGGTACATCCTGGCGACCATGTGCCTGCTGCTGTCTGGACAGCTGGCAGAGGCGCCTTGGCTGAGGATTCCAGGGCCAACGTCCACTACACCAGCCCCAAATAAATTGTCCTTCAGCCTCACAACGTTCAAAAGCAAAGGGCCCATTTCAGGGTCACTTCCAGTTGCATCCCCCAAATAGTGGGTGAACACCTTAGCACGACCTTGTTTTTGGTTCCTTTGTTTCAGTTTGGTTTTTGATTTTTCTGTGCATAGTTTAGTTAGATTGCTTTTATGATGGAGATCCTCTTTCTTTTCTTTTTAACACTTTTTGGGGTACTTAATCCAAATATCCCACATAATCCCACATAATCCCACAATTCAGCCATCTTAAACATTCCAGTCATTACCACAATCGATTTCACATTGTCTATTTTCCCACTATGATTAAATCGCCTTTAAAAAGACTTGTTAGTCACCTTCAGTTCTAGTGTACAGTCCCCTCGATTCTTCATTCTTACTCCCCAAGTCCCCTCACCCTCCCCATCTCCACCAGCCACCCACCGCGACCCCACCCAGCCATCCCTACAAACCCTGGCATATTATTTCATCTCTAGGCATTCACTCCTTCTGTGCTTCACAAACTGAACCCAACAGAAACAATAAAGGATAGAAAAGAAATGAAATGGGAATGATTTTAAAAACCTTAGTAATATATAGACAGAAATAAAACCAAGGAGTAAGAAGAAAGTGCCGCGACCAATATTTTAAAGCCAGGGAAGACGTTTCTGTCACGGACCAGCAAGAGATCTTGCCCCTAGCACAGACTCTGGTCGGGTCCAGAGGGAGGTCAGCAGAACAAGACCCAGGGGCTCACCTTTGAGCTGAGGAGGCCAAGGAGTCTTGGGAGGAGGCATCGCTGTGTGAAAGGAAACAAGGGAGAAGGGTTAGGAGACCCGTAAAGAGAGAATCAGGGAACCCGGAAGGCCCAAACCCCAGCCAGGATCCCCTTTCTCCAACAGGGACTCCCACCATGAAACCCAACCAATCCGAAAGCGGGGAAATAGGACGGCCTTGGGGACACCCGCCCACCTCTCACCAAGAGAAGCGCTGGCAGGGTTCCTGGGGGAGAGAAAGGGCGCTTGCACCCTAGTCAGCTGGACTAAAATGTCCTCCGCCCACACACATGTCCCAGAGCCCAGAGCCTCCCACCTGGGAGCGCCGGCAACAGGGTGCTCAGGCTGTGGGCGCTTCACTGGCACCTTGAGCAGAGCATGGGACAGCAGCATCTTTGCTGGGAGCGGCATTTCTGGCTAAGACACCGCCACTTCCGGCCCTTTCTGGGCGTGACCCGGAGGGGGAGGAGCTAGCGGGGTCAGGGAGGAGTAGGGTCTCTGCCTTCCCTCCTCTCAAGGCAGCTCTTGCCCCGCCCATTTCTGCTGAGGCACCAACACAGGTGCCTGGTGAGGGTGGGCGGGGCCTGGCAGGCCTGGGGCGGGGCTCGGGGAGGAGCCAGGGAGAGGCGATCCGCGCCAAAGGACCCACAGCTGCTGCTGAGACTCAGATAACAATGGCGGAGGCTCCAGTACTTTTCCCCATAGAAGAGAGCGTGTATGGGTGACATGGGTGAAATAGAACAATGTACATTGGGGATGGAGGCCTGTGATCAGATTCCCCGGATGTGCATCCTCTTAGCTAACTCCAAACACCCAACCATCCAATCCTGCCAAGGTGTTAATGGGTTTGAAGCAAGAACTTAGGGTCCTTGCTTAACCTTTACAATGATTGTGCATTCTTTGACCTAAAGCACTGTCGTGTATGACTGATTTTTGGGAAAAGAGAAGTACATACTGACATGCACGTCTAGGTAAGTTATATGTCAGTTTAACAAAATTTAAAAATAGACCTTCAGCAGGAGCAGTGAAAAGGGAATGGAGGAACGTGGATGGGAGAATGGTTGTTAAACTTGCCTGTCCTTACAGCTGGAATTTGTACAATCTTCTTGTTTGATTTCACTGGGAAACTTGGGGACAGTTAAAAATAAGAGTTATGTTCTTCTATGATGCTTATAATGATCCATGCACTCTGCTAAATTAATGTATCACTCAAGTTTCTATCGGTCCAAGAGGTCTTTATGGACAGTGGGAAGACTTTTCCAAGTTGAGTGATCTGAAATTTAAATTTGCTTCCTGCAGGTAACTCTTGGCTGCCGAGACTCTCAGCATAAGTGTTTTTGGGAAAGATCAAAGTGAACTATTGCCCCATTAACTTGCATCCATAAAGATTGTGCTTCTTTCCTGCCTGTTATACTTGGGAATTCCTTTATGAAAGTTCACGTCAGATTCCAAAGTTCCTGGCTGAAAACAGAGAAAGGAGATTTGTAGCACTCGGTTACATTTCCCAATATGGTCAGATAGTTCCCCAGATTGTACAGAAAACTGTCACCTGACTTTATCAGGAATCCACTAATGTCACTTATCAGCCAATATTTTCTAAATTAAACTGATTTATGTTCCCATTTCTGCTGCAGCCACCTTATCCTTAGATCTGGGGAAACTTAGCCTAGGTTTTGCAACTAAAGGGTGACTTCTCTGGAAATACTTGCTGTGTTATACTGGGTAGACAAGAGAAACAAATCCAGGGTCATTCAAATATGTGTAAGAAAGAGATTTACATCAATGGCTACTAGATAACAAGAAAACATTTCATCCCAGTCCAGATTAACTCTAAAAGTCCAATATTAGCCCATATATCTCATAGTAGTCCATAATTTCCTCTTCAGACTCACACAGCACATGCAATGATGACGAATGCAGGAAGACCACAGGCCAGTGGGTGAAAAGTCTTGTGTATCCAATGGTGGTAGAAGCATTTAGGGCTGGCATGGGTGTCCGTGTGGCTCTACCAGCTCTCCAAGTGACTCAAGAACAGGAAGGTGAAGCAGAAAGAGAGGGTAGCCCAGCTCCAGGGAAGAAGAGTAGAAATTCCCAGAATCTACATGAGAACATCATGCCCACCAGGAGGCATCATCAGGTTGTGATCTGATTGACAGGCTAACATCTATCCCTAGACTTATTTCCCAAGTTGAAATGAAACTATGTAGCTACTACACTTTCTTTCATGTGAGGTTTCCCGTTTCTGTGGATAAATCATTAATTTCCCTTTCCCCAACCTCCACCATAAAAACCTCATTGTCATCGAGTCAATGCAGACTCACATAGATACTATAGTACAGGGGAGAACTACCCTGGCGATTTTCCAAGAATGAAAATCTTTGCTGGAGTAGAACGCTCATTTGTTCTCCTGTGGTGTTATAGGTGGTTCCAATCTGCTAGTCTTAAAGTTAGCAGCCCAACTTATACCCTCTTCACAAACAGGGTTTGTTCATTCATTGTAGAGCCACCCACAATAGTATGCAACTAGATTCCAAATGGTTCCCTTGGTTATACAATCCACTTCCGATTGGGTTGGCTCACCAAATATTAGTGATTGATCAGCAGAACGAGATGTGCACAGCCACCTCTACCAAGTGCTCCAAAAGGAATCCCATTAGAAAGTCCTGGAAAGAGTGGGAGAAAATGGGGACACAAACTCAGACTCACAAAAGAGACCATCAAGGAAATGGCCTTTGGTCATTTTCATGTCCAGAACTGAACTCACCCCCTGCTAGGCTAACCAGTCATGTAAGTAAGATCAAGGACAGGATTTAGCTGATGGGGAAGATTGGAAACAGGAGAGTTATGGACAAAGTGGATAGTGTGTTGTTGTTGTTGGTTGCACTCAAGTAGGTTCCAGCTCACAGAGAACCTAGGTACAATCAGATGAAACACTCTCAAGTCCTGCTCCATCTCAGGGTGGATTTTATGTTTGAGCCCATTGCTGCAGCCAATAATCCAGTCCCTCACAAGGGCCTTCCTCTTTTCAATCGCCCTTTTACTTTACCAGGCATGATATCATTTTCCCAGGATGGATCTCTCCTGATAACATATTCAAAGTATATGAGACAACATGTCACCATCCTCATTTCTGCGGATCATTAGCATGTGTGGTCAATGCTATTGTTAGTCTTGTTAATTCCTGTACAAATCTGCATGAAACAATGGAGGACTATATGAATTGTGATAAGAGGTGTAAGGGTCCCCAATAAAATATTTAATAAAAATAAATAAAATTCCATGAGACACTTCTAGCCTAATTGTAAGACTTTTAAAGTGCAGATTCTGGCAGTTATGAATAAATACCATTTTATTGTATTGTTATTTAAGTTCAAGTTATTTGGAAACTGAGTCAGACAACATATTAAATGTTGTCTGACTCAGTTCCTAATATTAAAAAAAAACACTTTTTCATGTAGCTCCATTATCAATATTGGTCTACAGTTTTCTTGAAGTATTATCTGACACTGGTATCAGATTACTGGACTGATAGAATGTGTTATTAATTGTTGCCTCTCAACCATTGTTATGTTTGTACCCAATTAACTTGAACTTAAATAACAAAACACTAAAATGCCATGTTGTTAGAACAAAGTGTTCTGGTGTTGAGGGAGGGCTGGAGCAGAAGCCCAAAGTCCATCCACTTCCTCAATGTATGGCCATACAATTATATGTACATAAGTCCATACCTCTATTTTATGAATTAATATATTTATATATGTACACCCTTATGTTTATACCTCTATCCATACCTTTGCTTCCTAGATCTTTTCTCTATTTCGTTTTACATTCCCACTGTCCTACCATCACACTCACGCCTTTTCTGCCTCTTAGTAATGCCTCTCACCTAAATTGCTATTGCTCCAACACCCCCAGAATATCTAAGTCCTCCTCATTATTGATTTAATTCCCTAATTGTTCCTCTACCTATGGAATTGTTTGATAACCACTCCCTCTTCCCACCCCCCTTTCCCCAAGGCCCTCCAGAACCATTGCCTATATGGGTAGGCAAAACAACAAAAGCCGAAACAAAAGAAAAAGAATAGATTGAATTTAAACGGGTTGAAAAAATAGCAAAAAAAGAAAAAAGAAAAACCCAAACCTAAAAACATACACATTCCCAGGTCTGTCCGCTGACCTTTATGACTCTCACCGACGGTCCTGGGGGGTTTGGGGAACTTCCCCTCCTAGCCTGAAGTCTACTTTTGTGGCTCCTCAGGGGCTTTATGGCTCAGCTTCGCTCCCATTGCTGACCTGTTCTGTTCCCTTATTGGTCCACCCCACTGTGGAGGGAGGTGGGGGTCAGACCAGGCTCACTCCACACCATGTATCCCCAGCATGGTCCTCTGACAATGTACTCTCCAGCAAGTGGACATCATTTCTCAAGCTGATGTTGGCCTTACTGTCTTCTCTGTGTGCTGGGGCAGATTTTTGCAAATAATGGTGATAAAAAATTACCATTCATTGTTAATCCCATTCATTCTATTTATCTCCAAATAAGACACACATAATTAAGGATACAAAATTAAGCTAAACAATCTTTATAAATAATTAATTTGCTTTCATTGGTAATTATGCCCTGTGGTGAAGTTGTAGTGCCCTCTTAGTATTCATAAATTGCAAACATGAAAAAATTTAAGCAGTCTACACTGAAAGGAGAAAGAGAGAGAGAGAGAGAGAGAGAGAGAGAGAGAGAGAGAGAGAGAATTTATAATATTTTTGTGAGAATTTATAATATTTAAGGGGTGGTTATGGTTGAACAATGCACAATGAAGTTTGACAAGAGTTTATGTACGGTTGAAAAAGCATCGTTTGATAAATGAGATTAACTGGGAAAAAAAGTGTCACCAAGTATTACATTTTATAAATGCAACAAACACGCAGATCACGATGCTAAGCTGTAGTTTTTTTGGGTGGGTCCTTATTGTAAGTTAAATATTATACATGGTCTCTCACTTCACTTGTCTTTTGAATTCTCTGTGCGTACATTTTAGGTTCTTGTTTGCTAATATTTTCATGTGAGCACCTGTGTGCATGTGTGTCTGTGTGTGCAAGGCGTTCCCAGAGGTGCCAAGTGTTTCCTAAGAACACCTCCCACAGCAACTTCACCCAATCCACCCTGGGTTTATTCATCTGGACCAGCAGTTGTCAACCTGTGGGTCACAACCCCTTTAGGGGTTGAACGCCCCTTTAACATGTTTCTCCTGATGCATAACAGTAGGAAAATGATAGTCATGAAGTAGCAATGAAAATAATTTTATGAGGGATCAGTTATCAGGTATCAAAGAACAAAAAATCATATCATTGGCTGCACACCTCCATGATACCATCACCGAAGACAAACAAGTGCATAAGCAAATGTGGTGAAGAAAGCTACTGGTGCCTGGCTATCAAAAGAGATCGTGTCTGGTGTCTTAAAGGCTTGAAGGTGAACAAGCGTCCATCTAGCTCAGAAGCAACAAAGCCCACGTGGAAGAAGCACAGCAGCCTATGCGATCACGAGTTGTCAAAGGGACCAGGTATAAGGCATCATCATATATATATATATATATATATATATATATATATATATATATATATATATCATAGTGAATGAAGGGGCAAGTGCAGAGTGGAGACCCAAAGCCCATTTGTCGGCCACTGGAGATCCCCTCACAGAGGGGTTTAGGGGAGGAGATGAGTCAGTCAAGGTGCTATATAGTACCGATGAAGAATACAGCTTTCCCCCAGATCCTGGATGCTTCCTCTCCCCAAGTACCATGATCCAAATTCTACCTTGCCAGACTGGATAGAGCAGAGGTTGTACACTGGTGCATATAGGAGCTGGAGGCACAGGAAATCCAGGGTGGATGATACCTTCAAGACCAGGGGTGTGAGGGGCAATACTGGGAGAGTAGAGGGTGAGTGGGTTGGAAAGGGGGAACCAATTACATAGATCTACATGTGACCTCCTACCTGGGAGACAGACAGCAGAGAAATTGGGGAAGGGAGACTCCGGATAGGGCAAGATATGACAAAATAACTATCTATAAATAATCAAGGGCTCATGAGGGAGGGGAGAGTGGAGAGGGAGGGGGTAAAAAAGGACTTGATACAAAGGGCTTAAGTGGAGAGCAAATGCTTTGAAAATGATTAGGGCAAAGAATGTACAGATGTGCTTTATACAATTGATGTATGTATATGTGTGTATTGTGATAAGAGTTGTATGAGCCCCTAATAAAATATTAAAACGAAAAAGAAAAGAATTTTATGTTTGGGCATCACCACAATACGAGACACTGTATTAAAAGTCGTGGCCTTAGGAAGGTTGAGAACCCTGATTTTCTGGACTCACCAAAGGATAGAGATTCCAATAAGGAAGACTCCTGGAGTATAAATTACGTCGATTTAATAATGATGCTGAAGTATTACAGGCGATTACCCTTTAATCAGTCCCTTGCCTTCCCTCCTTTATTTCCCAGCTCCTGCTCAGGATCCAGGTGGACCTGGACGCAGATAATTCAAGGTGTTGGAATTGGGACAGATGTGGATTTCAGATTAGGGTGTGCTGTGTGGAAAGAGAGTGAATCATCCTTGCTTGGATATTTTGCACTTCCTGGAAGGTAAAAGTACCTGGGACCTGGGCATAGGTAACTATTCCACAACAGGTACCCTCAGCGAATAGGTATGTAAGACAGGCTCAGGGAGGAACATAACCTTTCGCCTCCGTAAGTCCCTGGGGTTGAGCTCAAATATATTCAGCCTGTGCTAACACGCTGACTCTGAAACCTCCACTAATGGCTTCTTAGTTGCTGAATTGTCCACATCTGGGCCTCTCTTTCATTCCAGGGTATATTTAGATATCCACACGCCCAGGGTGCCTGGTCAGGATTTAACCGATTAAGTCAGCACAGGGTGTGCCTACTGTTGTTATCACGAGTGACTCTTTGAGGACTTACTTCTCCATGAGTGGAGAGTCCAGTGTGTGCTGAGAGGGAGTTCCTGGCACTGGACCCACAGTATGTGCCTGGGAATAACATCTTTACACTTAACGGTGAAGCTGCAGCTCCTACTTGAAGGATGTCTTGTGAGGTTAAGTGGTTGGTTTACTGGAAAATCAAGCAGTCACAGACCCAAATATTTTAGGGTTAGAAGGGTGTACTACATCTTCTTCAGAGCCCTTAAGTCTGAGGAAAAAGTCCAATGTTTTGAAAAATGGAGATTATGATTCCAATATGAGTACTTTTAATTTGATACGACCTCCTTCTCTAGTGACATGAGTGTCCCTGGGAAAGAGGGAATGGAGGGGATCAAAGGTAGAATATCCAGCAATTTATTTGTTTCATTAAACACGTTTTCACGACATCTGTTTCTGGTAGATTTGACATGCTAAAGCAACTTGTAACCCAATGTCACCAAAATTCTTATTGTAACTTAATATAACAAGTTGGTGGATTTTAAAAATAAAAATGCATTTTTCAGGGTCTGCAGAGTAGAAATCCAAATTGAAGGCACCACATCTAAGCGAAGACTCTTACTGTTGCAAACTGCATAGGAGGAAAAATGCTCCTCCCAACACACAGTACAAACTATCACAAAGAATTGTAAATTAAACAACTTGATTAAGACTTTAAAACTATTCAGAAAACAAAAAGATTGTGTATGAAATTCAAAACATCTAGAAGTAAATCATAAAAAATCTAGCTGTACATGTTTATATATTCAAGATTTTAGACATACAACAAAAGCATGGATCATGAAAACATATATATATATGAAGCTAGATAGACTATGTAGAAATCACAGGCTCTGAATTTGTGGTAAGAATTGATGGGAAAGCTCAGTATCAGCAACTGGAACAGACTATCAATTTTTCATTGGTAAATTCATTTTAGAGCTGACGAAAATTAAGAAAAATCATTGGTAGCCAAAATACAACCGTAAGGATCTCCCATCTGGATTTCAATGATATCACGAGAAGAGATTTCAAGAATTGAACACTAAATACTTCTCACCTGATGAGCTGTGGGGTGGGGATGGGTATCAAGAACATCATACTTAAGAACACAAAAGCAAAACAAAACCCACTACCATCGAGTCAATACAGACTCATAGAGACCCTATAGAGCAGGGCAGAACTGCCTCAGTGAGGTTCTGAGGTTGGAACAGTTTTCAGGTCTAGAATACCCGATCTTTCTCCCATGAGCAGCTGGTGGTTTCAAATGGTGAACCTCGTGGATTGCAACACAACTGGTAACCACGATGCCACCAGAGCTCCTTATGCCACTGGGGCTCCTTAAGAAAGCAAAAAATATATCAAAAAGAAAAGATCGAAGTGGGTGTCAGAGAAGTCTCTGAAATCAGTTCTTGTTTGTCAAGTGTATAACGAAAATGGAGGAAATGATGACATCAAAGAGCTGAACAGAATATTTTAAAGGGAAATAAGGAAGACAAAGTAAATATAAAGAACTATGCAAAGATCTAGAGTTAAATATCAGCTTAACTCAAAACATGCCTAGCATATCTTAAACTAAAAGAACAGAAGAAAAAAATCAAATCTCAATTTTCAGTATTGAGAGATTCTATTGGCAAGATATTGAGTGATACAGGTATCATCAAAAGAAAGTGGAAAGTATACACAGAGCTTCTGTACCAAAAGGAACTAGTGAACATTCAACCATTTCAGGAATTAGCATATGATCAAAAGCAATATTAATGAAGGAAGCCGCCCAAGCTACACTGAAAGCAATAGTCAAAAACAAACTCTGGGAATTCATGGAATACTAATTGAAATGTTTCAGCAAGTTGATGAAGCACTGGAAGAACTCAGCCATCTATGCCAAGAAATATGGAAGACAAGTATTAAAACAACCAAATGCATGAGATCCATACCTGCATTTACTGGGGAGAAAGGTGACCCAACAGAACACACAGTAGAACAATAACATTAATATCACACTCATGTAAAATTTGGCTGATGATTATTGAACATTTGCAGCAGTACATTGTCAGAGATTCCGGTAGGATTCAGAAGAAAACATAGAAAATGGAATATTATTGTTGAATTTAAATGGATCTGTCCTGAAAGCAGAGAATGCCAAAAATATATTTGGTTTTGATTTATTGACTAGCAAATGCACTTGACTATGTGCACGCAAACGAACGACAAATAATCTTGAGAAGAATGGGAGAACCAGTTCACTTAACTGTGCTCATGCAGAACCTCCAAATGGATCAAGAGGAAGTTGTGAAAACACAACCAGGGAATACTCATTGCTGTCAGGTGCCATTGAGGAAGTGTGTGTCGATGTGGTAGCCTGTCACCATACTCTGTGTACTTAACAAATAATCAGCAAAACTGGATTCCATGAAGAAGAAAGTGGCACCCATATTGGAGGCACCGTCATTAATAACCTGCAAATAGCAGACGGCAAAATCATGCTTGCTGAAAGTGAGGAAATGTTGGAGCATTTTCCAATGAACATCAAGAATTTTAACCTAAAATACAGATTACAACTCAGTGTAAAAACAAACAAATAAACTAAGAAGCTCTCAACTGGGACCATTAGGAAACACGACAATAGATGGGGAAATGATGGAAGTTGTCAGAGACTTCACCTGGATTGGACCCACAGTCAATTCTCATAGATGCAGCACTCAGATCCAATAACCCATTTCATTGCATAAATCTATAACACAAGACTGTTTTCAAGTGTTGAAAAGCAAGGATGTTACTTTGATGACTAAGGTGAGCTTCATCCAAGCAATGGAATTTTGAACCCCCTTTATATGCATGTGAAAATTGGACATCTAATAAAGAAGATCAAAGAAAAATAGATGCATTTTTCCTAGTGAACAATATCGGAAACATCATGGACTGCTAAACTAAAAAAACAAATCTCTTTTGGATGCAGTACATCTCGAATGTGCCTTAGAGATAGGAAAGAGTTCATCTCACATATTATGGACATGTTATGAGGAGAGACCAGACCTAGAGAAGGGCATCACGCTTGATAAAGTACAGGGCGAGCAAAAGAGAACAGGATCTCAACAATATGGATTGATATAGTGCCTGCAACAACGAGCTCCATCACAGGAACTTGGGAGGATGGAGCAGGACCACAAGGCGGTTCATTCCGCTGTAAGTAGGGTCACAGTGAGTCAGAACAAACTTGAAAGCACCTACCTACACGATCAGCAAGTCATTGGTATGTAATGCCCAATCTAGCTTGTCCATTGTAGTATTTGCAAGATGCAAGAAGCTTTTTCATTTTGGAATAATTTGAGAAGTATCACTGCTAATTCTTAACTCTGTGATCATGATCCTTGATGATTTGGAAAGTCATTTACTATTTATTCTAATTCAGTATTTCTGTTTTGTGTGAGTTTGTTAGGTTATGAATTTAATGCATTTAATCATTTTATGTAGCTTTATAGAATAAATTTGTATTTGTCATCTAAAAGAACATTTCATGATCAATCCTTAAGCATAATGCAGTCATTGATACTTTAGTACCCACAAACCTCAATTAATACAAGAGAAAGATAGGTAAAATGACTTTTATTCAAATTTAAATACCAACAATGAATTACAAAAATGAAAAGTGGTGAATATCTATGAACTGCTACAGCCCGAAGTTATCAAATGTTGTGGTCGTTACATAATTTCATGTCAACCTGAAGATATATAAAAGTGTAGGAGTGGAGTCTAGCCGTCAATCTGGTTACAGCCTCTGGCACCTCCTTGTGGGTATGGCCTTCTCATAAGGAGGGCCCTGAGAAACTCACCCCACTCCACATTCTTCCTTCAACCTCCTGCTTTCAGACCCTGATTGCTACTAGAGCCCTGGAGATGCACCTGCACTGTTGGATACACGGGCCATTGCCCCAACTGGACTGTGATATTCCTACATTCTGCATCCTTGCATGTTGCTTCAAGAGTCTGAGGAGGGGCTTGTGGATTAGTATTGGACTGCTGGAATTGAGTTGGACTAGGCTTGGATGTTTTCCTGATATAATTCCAGTCCTTTATCTAAAGTCCTTTCTTATACATATATGAGTGTCACTGGAATTGTTTCTCTAGTCAACCCACCCTAACACATATGTGCTATCAAGTTTCATTAGTCATTACTTGTGAATGTAATACAAACATCAGTAATAAAGAATGTGTAGCTGGCAAGAGCAACCTTGGTTGTAGGAAGGATTCTATAGATTTCCTGAGGAAAATTAACACAGACATATCAGCAATGATGTTACTTTAGAGAATATGTACTATATGGGCTTCTCACAAACAAAACTCAAGGAAGTGGAAAAGGCTCAAACAACCTATTCTTATTTACTTAATTTTCTAGAGAGAAAAATGACATCTGGGTCTAGTTGTGTGATAATTATATAATCTTGTATCAACTTGATAGATATGTGTAGGGGTGGAATCTAGCCTGTCACTTAAGTCACAGCCTGATGATACCACCTTGAGGGTGTAGGCCTCATAGGAGGATTCTGGACACTTCCTCTCCTTCTCCCTAGAAGTGGGCCACACACTTTCTCTACCCCACCTTCCTGTTTACATAGTATGTGGAGCCACACTTAGACCTGAGTGAGCCATGTGGTGGAGACCTGTGCCAGCCCTGTGATGCTTCCTCTGCCATGGGATCCACAAGGCTTTTCACCCACCAACAGGTGGTCTTTCTGCATTCTGCATCCTTGCATGTGGATGCAGGTGTCTGAAGAGAGATTATGCACTAATATTGGCCTGATGGGAAAATATCAGACTTATGAACTTGATGTGGACTGGGCTGAGATGTTTTCTTGATATGCAATTACTCTTTGATATAAAGATCTTTCTTATACATATATAAGGGTCTATAAATTTGTTTCTCTAGTCAACCTGGGTAAACACAAGTTGGAATCATTGAACTAAGCAGCAAAAGTGTGACTTTAGACCTAGAGACTTTTCTCTCACTTGCCATTTATGTCCCCTCTTGCTCACAAACCCTTTGAAGCTGTGCAGCTTGGAGCCCCTGAATGGGGTCCGATAATGGCCTTGAGTGTTGGCTGCTTTAGGTATTAAATGGAAACAAGAGGAATGAAAGGGAGATGCTATTGAATCAAGATTCATCAATCAATAGTATTTTAAATCCACTGTTTTCTAAAGTCAGAGACTTTACTGATTTTCACATAAATATTTACTCAAACTCAGCCCAACTTTCATCAAGTGAACTCTTAATCTTAGTGACCCTGTTGGGCAAGGTAGAATTGCTCCCTAAGGCTTCTGAGGTTGTAAATATTTACCAGAGATGACAAACTTATCGTTCTCCCCAGAAGCTAGTGGTGAGTATAAATTAGCAGCCCAATGAGTGACTGGTCCAGCAGGAATTAGTGCATGAGAAAGTCTGGTTGCTAGGGTTTCTACAGTTCATACCTGTCTGGTGCTATCCCAAATGAGGTATTTAAATATGTCTCAGTTCATTGGGTGGCTGTAGACAAGTTATCTCCATCATACACTAATCTCAGTCTCCTTTAGGTGCCTTCAAATAAAAAAAAATTCCAGTCTAAACAGTGGCTAGAGGATATGTTGGAATAATTAGGTTTATGAAAGGTATGAAGATTGTTTTTTGAGGCCAAAGGAGTAAACCTGGTAGGTCTTCTCTTACCATGCAGCACAAACATGGTGTCTAGTTATGGAGTGGTTTTAAGAAAAAAATAAATGTACAGTGGTGATTTAAAATTTAAAAAGTAATCCTGGGAATTATTTCCATCACAATTATCTCCCTGCTCATCATTATATCTAGCCCCTTGAAAATGACACAGGTTTGGAGCTTGTTAGTTCCCCTGTGCTGAAAAGTCAGACCTGGCATTCCTCTGCAGGATACAACTTCACAAATCTATACATGTGTGTGTGCATGTTTACTCACACACACATGCAAGAACCTTCAAGGTACAGTCAGTCTTATGACATGGATGCAGCGAAATCTTTGAGACCTTCATATACTGAGGTTGCATGGTTAAATGAGAAGCCTCAATAAAGATGATGCTGTTACATCAACTTATCTATAATCAAAGACTTTGGTTGAATGAGTTCTTGAATCTGGAGTGTCGGGACTATAGACTCGATACCACTAGTCTGTTGGCATAACCCAATCGACGAAGACAATGATATAACTTTACCTTTGAGTGCTTTGCTATACAGAATTTGAAAATATGTGGAAATACACATACAAGCATTGAAAGGACAGGTTCACTGGTTGTATATAGACTCATGGAACCCCAGAGATTAGAGCTCTTAGTCAGCCTTCAGGTGTGAAAAGGAACTCACCTCATTGGCTAAATTTTCAGCTAACCAAAGGAGATCTGTAAGGTGAAGAAAAACACTCAAGAGGTTTGTAATCATAATAATCAATCATTTGAAAAGCTCACCACCTTCTCAAGTACAAAGTTCTGAAGGTTGACATGTGAAGAAAGGAGAAAGTTGAAGCACAGTGATAACAATTCCATATAGACTTCATTCAGTAAAGCACCGTCAAAGAACTCTATTTTGTAAGGATAATTTAAGTAATGACATTATAAAACAACTTAGGTTATACAACAGATTAAATCAAATGATTAATAAACATATATTTCTTTTTTATTAAGAGATCATTTTATTGAGACTCTTATAGCTCTTATAACAATTCACACATCATTTGTATTAAATATATTTGTACATATGAGGTCATTATTTTCTAAACATTTCATTTCTATTGAGTCCTTGGTCTCAGATAAACATATATTGTCTGCATGCCAAGTTTTATGTTTGAGTCAGTGGTGGGTGGTGAGAGTGTGAGTAAAAGTTTTATAACATATTGTAAATCTACCTGACTACACAAAATCTATGAAAACCATATGGGAAAATATAAAACCAACCAGGAGAACAATGGTGAAGCAATATTGAAATGTAATTGTCATATTTCTAAGATATAGAGCAAATAGTATTAAGAGAGAAAAATAACTAAATTTGTTCATAAAAAAATCTTTGAAAATGGAAAAGTCTACCATGCAATTTACAAAGGTTTTAGTGTTCTCACTTTCATTGTCACTGTAGATCAGTACAAGCTAACCCTCCCATTGCTGTTGTAGAACAATCACAAGTACAATAGAAGCAAATATCGCTTAGTCCTACACCATCATTCAGAAAACAAAAGAAAGGAAATCGAGTGAGACTCTCAAGGAGATGCACTGACACATGACTGAAGCAATGGGCTCAAATAGAACCTTGTTGAGGAGGGCAAAGCCTGGTCACTATTGACTTCTACTGTATGCAGGCTCACAGTGAATCTGCACTGACTACAGGGTACCGAACAATTACACAGCATCTTCATAACGGTGTCTGCTAGGTTTGAGCCTGCTGCTGCAGTCACTGTGTCAATCTGTCTTCTAGAGGACTTTACAGAAGGAAGCGTCTTCTCCATGGTCATTTCAGTCAGCCCAGCGTCTCTGCAGGTGATCAGCCTGCAGTCTGAGCACTCTGCCACCTATGACTATGCGGGAAACCCAGTGAAAACCCACATCCTGAAAATGTCAGACACCCAGGCAGAAGGAAGCTGGGCGCGAGAGAGGGAATGACTTTGACAATGTGCTTGCTTTCCTTGTTTTTAAATTATTACTGTTAGTGGTTAAAGCTTAGTGAAAAATGGAAGCTTTCATTTCCTGTGAAATATTTTCAGGTTGGGGCTATTAAACCAGCTCCACAAAATAGGGGGAGCATGCTCTTTGACTCAAATCAGACAACTGGGCCATAAACACAGTCACTGAGTGAGTTCCAACTCACAGGGCATGGGCGGGTCTGGATTGTATATCTTTAGAAGGCTGACCCTTTAACCATTCTTCCTAGAATCTGGATTCAGGCGGTCAATGCCCTACTTACCATGCCGCCAGGGTTTCAAAAATTATTGCCATCAAACCCTTCTAGGACATTCATTTATGTGTACTCCATACATGTCTAAAACATTGGAGAGGCCACAAAGCTCACCACGACATAGACCTAGAGAACCTCATGCTGAGTGAAAGTGATCAATCTCAAAAGGAAAGATATTGTATGACATCACTATCAACAAAGACACAAAGGCAGAGCCTGACACCTGTTCTCAGACATGTAATCATTTAATATGATTACATACCCCAGGCATTGTTGTGACATGACTTGTTAATGCTAATGTACTGTTTATCACTTGCTCAGTTGTACATCTAAAAATAAATAATCTCTTTAGTTGAGGCTCCCCCTCAGATGGGGGTATTCTGTCACTTAGCAGGAAATGTGAAAGCCCGAATAGTTCCAGCCCCTCACCAGCATCACAGGGTTACCCCAACTTAAAAAGAGTCTTCAAAGCTGAAACTCCCTGGAATGGGAGGTGCAGGTGACTGCTATCCCAAAGTCACGAGCTTCAGAGTTTGATCCAAGGATTTCAAATGGTAAAGCCCAGAGCATCAGAGAGAATGGTATTAGAGTTTTAATTCTGTGACTGTCAGTGTTGAAGTTCTGTCTTTGCTTTTCTTGCCGTGGACTCTATAGTTCCTGCTCTCCTCCCCCTCCCTCCCCCACTACCCCTACTGCCTAAAATGAAAAACAAAAAACTCTTCACATGATGTTCAATGCTCTCAGGTGAAATCAAGGGGTTATTATATTTGACATTGTTTCTTATGAAATGGGGCTTTGTTAAAGGGAGAGATGATTAATCTTCTGACTTGTCATTCTTCTTAAGGGGGCATTTTGAACCTATTTCTGGGGTGTGGTCTTGCAAGCACCCATGTCTCTCCCTCAGGGGCAATCATGGACCCAGGAAAATTTCTGACCCGCTTCTAGGTTATAGCCTCTTTCTCTATCTCTCTCTCTCTCTTAATATTTATATCTATATCTATAAATATATAGATATAGATAGATAGATCCATGATTCCCCCACCCTCACCCCAGCCAGCTGCAGTAGTTAACCACCTGTGACTCTAACTTCCTGTTTTGGTGCCATTTGCTTGACACTTAGGCATTTATATCTTATGGATGAAAGGCATTATATTCTGGTAAAAATTCTTATGGTTCCCCATGTCCCTCTTAGTCTCTATGAGTTTTCACAGTAAATGTGTATAATAGGAAATCATATCTTTCCAAATATTATAATTTCCCACTACTTCCCTCAGGACAGAAGATAACTTCCCCTCTGTTATCTTTCTAATAGAAGGATACACAAGAGGGCACATTACTCTGCTGATGGAAACCAGCCTAGGCCAACCCTTCAACTCTAGGAGAGAGGTCACAGCCATGGGCTGCCCAGGTCTCCCCAAGCACTCAACATTTATGATTATACACAAGTTCCAATGGAGTTTGCTGGACTGAGATCCCCTAGTTTCAATTTTAAAATGAAAAGATGATGAACAAGAGAGATAAACAACAGATATGTGGCCGGGTTCCTGGGCAGGATGTCTTTACTTACGTTTGCAGATGTCCAGGGCAAAGTGCAGCTGGTAGAGTTTGGGGGAGACTTGAGGCAGATGACGGCCTCTCTCAGACTCTTATTGCCTGTCCCTGAATTCACCACCAGCAGTTACAACATGAATTGCATCGGCCAGTGCCAGGGAAGGGCTTGCAATGCCTCTCCGTTACTGGTACTAATGTTGGTACTAAATCCAACATACATTAGATGCAGAGCTGAATTGCAGTCCCAGAGACAATGAGAAGAACATTCTCCATATTCAAATGGTCAGGCTCAAAGTTAAGGATACAGCCTTGGATCACTGTAACAAAGATACAGTAAAGGGCATCATTAAGCATCTATATGCAAACCTCTGTACAGGGAGATGCTGGACTTCATTGAGTGCTCAGGACCCTCAGCCCCAGGGCTCAGTTCCAGTAGACAGAGCAGAGAGGAATTAAAAACTGTCTTCCTGTCAGTGTCTGGGGCTCCCTCTCTATCTTACCATTTCCCTTGAGGACTTCCCTAGAAGTGTGGGCTTGTATGAAACATTGAATTTGAAACATTTCATTGTAATATGAGGAAGTGTCTAATTTCCAAAGAGCACAAAGCCACATATGGAGGCACTTCACGCAGAGGGAACAAGGAAAAGCTGAAGGACCTGTCAGTACTGATGGAAATCTGTCCCCAGTAACTGGTATTGGAAGGAGAGGATATAGGACGGCCACGGTTTCCCTAAAATTTACTCAGTTCAGGATAGACCAGCAAGAACACAATGGTATCCTCAAGCCACAATTGCTCATCACAGCTGCTATATGGGTCTAAAACCTAACTTTCCTAAGTCCTGCTGCCATTCTCAGTTGCTGATGAAGAGTCAGGAAAGAAGAGGGGATGGGTTTCAGAGGACACATTTGGGCCTCCTGGAGTAGTGTGCTCCTGTGTTTGAAGTAAGGATAGATGCTTTCTCTTGAGTAAAACTCATCTGCACGGTTTCCCTTGTTGTGTTGATTGTATAGCCCCCAAAATATTTATAATAGCTCAGGTGTTATAGAGTATATTAATTTAAATAACTTTATTTCCTAAGTTTAATTTAAATAGAAATGCAAATCAATAAAGTCCAATGCAACTTTCACTTTAATGATTTTCAGGAGACACTCAGGCACCATGTTATGAGGAAGTACCTTCCAAAGGAGAGATCCAGAGCAAGGTCCTGGCCCTCAGTCCTGTATACATTCCCAGTTTAAGCCAGGGAAGCTAGTCAGACTTAAGACAAAGCCATCTTGGAAGAAGAGACTTCATCCATCTGGTGAGATTTTCAGTCGGGCACTAGATATGATCTGGAATGGGACCCTCTTCTCCATGCCATCTTTTAGTCATAGAGTCAGAAATTTAAAAAGAAAGCAAACAATAATAAACTGATACAATTTTTAAGCTACAATGTTTTTTTCTTGTTTACCAATTAACAGAACACAACTTGAGCAAATTGGATTGAATTTTCCCTGGAGTCATATTTTCTATCATTTCCACATTTCAGAATATTGAGGTATTTAGTTCACCTTGATTAAATGACTGACAAATCTTATCCCATGCTTGGAACACTAGAAAACAATTCCAGTTCATCTGAGTTTAGAGTCCAAAATGTTGGTCCTTCATAGTTCAGTGAGTATTCATGAGCTCATTCAGGATAAGTTTAGTAGACCTGATGGGAAGTTATGTACAGAGGGATAATGTCAACAAATGGCACAGAATAAGTCCCAGACCAACCACGGTCATGAAATGAACATGGTGGTCACATTCAGACAGGAAGGTGACTTGGACTCATGTGCAGCTATGTCACAGTGTGGAACTTAAACTGCTCAGCAACAGAGGCTGTGAGTGTGGAGTTGGCTGAAATGACCATGATTAAGTGATACCATATCAGACTGCATTGGAGAATGAAACTAACTCAATGATCTCTAAGTGAGCAAGGTCAGTATCCTGTGCTTGTATCCTTGGATTTTGGTGAAATCTATGATTCTTTGTTGCAAAATGGTGACTCTTTCCCCACTGCAAATTCTAGGCCACAAACTTTTTCTTGAATTTCCATGCTGCATGTATATATAAAAATGAGTGTGGTCAACCCTAATCTAGGGGGAAATAAATTTTGTTTTGAGGTCGAGAAATGAGGCAGGACTCTTAATGGGAATCAGGTGTTTTAACTGCATGTTTACAGAGAGTGCTACTGCTTCTCAAGTCGATTACATGAACAATTTACAAAATGAGCCCATCTTAGAATCTAGGAAATCAATTCAAGGTTTAGATCCCGGAGCAGTTATCAGAGGTCTGTGCCCAGGGTACAAGTGGAGAGGCTGAATTGGGTTGGCAATGTTCACATTTTAGATGCACCAGAGTCCCTGGGAAAGGGGCATTGAAAACAGTGTATATGAGGGCTCACTAAATTTTGAGGACTGGTTGTCTGGACGGGTCTTATTTTAACTCAGAGTTAAAATAAAATCCATACTTTGAAGTCACAGAGTTGAAAGTTCTCTTTCATAGAGCCCAAAGTCAAGTTGGAAACATCTTCCCTGACTCTATGGACCCTGAGTCTCTTTATTTATATCAAGATTGACCTCAGCTATCAGGAGCTGGGAGGTGGTGCCTGTGTTATTTGTAGGAGTGATGGAGTTGGTGATGACAATGGCCCAAAGAAAACCTCTGAAGACTTTGGGGAGGTTGATAAGAAACTTCCAGGGTGTAAAGAAGAAAAGGTGTTTACAGAGTGTGGGGTGATTAAGATACTCTGGTGTCCACCTGATGCTTTCAGAACACTATATCCTGTCCACTCTCTGGGGCACAGGACCTATAGAAGTCAATTTCAGGGCAGGGGCTTTGAGGGGCTGGAAGGAGAGACAGTGAGCTCAGAAATTCGGGGTTTTCCTTTGATCTTTCCCACACACCTCTTAAGCCAGTTGATTTTTCATTATAGGCCTACATGCATACGAGTTCAAATGAAAAGTTACCCTTCAATTGGGTCCAAAGGAAAGGGGAGTCTGTTCACAATCATTCTCTGTTTATAAGGACAGGGCTCCCTGACATGCAAATCAATCACCAGGCACTAGGTTAAAATTCCACCCTTGAGCACTGAAGACTATCAGTTCTCTTCTGACAGGGCTGTGGGTCTCTTGGGAAAGCACAGCTGCATCTAAAGATGCTATTGCT